>NC_080800.1:46185222-46521889 GCF_028018385.1 Neofelis nebulosa
CTGCATTTCATCATTTGTTGATTTATTTATATTGTTTATCATTGTCTCTCCCACTAGAATATAAACTCAACAAGGGCAGGCATTTTAGATTGCTTAGTTCACTGGTGCATCCCCTGCTCCAACAACACTGCCTGGCACATAGATTATTCTTAATCAATATTTGTGGCTGAAATGAATTAAGTGCCCGATGCTAAGTAGGTGTTCAGCAAATGGTAGGCTTTATTAACGCTGCTTTCCTGGTTGAGTGATACTGGACAGGAGGTAGTCAGAGAACAGTGCAAATTGCTAAACACAGAGGGAGGAAATTGCTTGGATGTGGTCACCACCATCCACCTAGTTCTACCCAGAGTACAGTCCTGACAGTTGTTTTGGACTAAGTGGGTGCCTCTCACTTCCCCAGAGTACAGGCTGTCCTTATTAGTCAGCCACCCACACCCAGCATGGAGAGGGACACTGAGGCAGAAAGCAGGAGCTGGATTGTTTGGTAGTTTCCTCTATGACATCACATCAAACCTCACATTTACATTTGAAGTGCTTAAAATTCCTAGTCATACCATGTTCAACTGTAAATATCAACAACAGATATGTTGCCATGAGAAAGAGAAATGTTTTCACTGCAACCTGATGTGTTCGTTCTGTTAAAGATCAATTAGGAGTACTGAGAATGATTATTATTGACAATCACCAAGTGTTGAACACATAAAACTATAATAAGATTTATTAGGCTTATTTAACTGACGAGGAACAGACTTAGCAAAGGAACATAGACTAAGGTTAATAGAGTCAATAAGAGGCAATGCACTGATTTACCAGATCAACCTGTGAGCTTTCTCTCACAGATTTCCAATATTCACTTTTTTAGGAAAACTGTATTATAGATAAACTTCAAATGATAGGATTGGGTTCACAGGCAGATATGAATACTTAGCTAGTTTTTTATTCAACAAACAGAGGTTAAAGCTGCTTGAGAATTCACAGAGCTTCACTGGATAGAATATGATGGAAGCTCAAAAACACTGAATAAAAAATAGTCTAATTTTGGCTCATATGAAGGTAATTAGAAATAGAATTTTCACATAATTGATATATGCAACCTAAGACACAGCACATGAATCTTTAATTTTCTACCAAATAGTATACATTGTATCCTATAAAATAATAAAGGTACAATATTCAGAGAGTCATATAACTCCAAACACACAGAAAAGAAAATAGATCACAGGCAAACACTAACATTTTTACATCTCTCTATCCAACCATTTTGTTTCTATGTGTCGGTATGGATATATGTATATATACTTTACAGCATTAAAATGTACTTTATATACATTTTTTTTTTGGTCCAGCATGTTTTGTTAAATTGTTGTATTTTTTTTAAGTTTTAAATGTTTATTTATTATCAAGAGAGAAAGAGAGACACAGTGTGCGAGTGGGGGAGGGGCAGAGAGAGAGGGAGACAGAATCTTAGTCAGACTCCAGGCTCCGAGCTGTCAGCACAGAGCCCGAGGTGAGGCTCGAACTCACAAACCACGAGATCATGACCTGAGCCATAGTCAGATGCCTAACCAACTGAGCCACCCAGGCACCCCTAAATTGTTTTATTGTTAAATTGACTTATTTTCTTTTAAAATTCAATAACGTTAAAAGCAAATATTGGGGCGCCTGGGTGGCTCAGTCAGTTAAGCGTCCGACTTCGGCTCAGGTCATGATCTCGCAGTCCGTGGGTTTGAGCCCCGCGTCGGGCTCTGTGCTGACAGCTCAGAGCCTGGAACCTGTTTCGGATTCTGTGTCTCCCTCTCTCTCTGACCCTCCCCCGTTCATGCTCTGTCTCTCCCTGTCTCAAAAATAAATAAACGTTAAAAAAAATTAAAAAAAAGCAAATATTGAACAGTGGACATGTAGAAAAGGAGAACAATATGGGGAAAATCTGAGATAGTACAAATCTCATATTAAAATCGATGTAGGGGCGCCTGGGTGGCGCAGTCGGTTAGGCGTCCGACTTCAGCCAGGTCACGATCTCGCGGTCCGTGAGTTCGAGGCCCGCATCAGGCTCCGGGCCGATGGCTCGGAGCCTGGAGCCTGTTTCCGATTCTGTGTCTCCCTCTCTCTCTGCCCCTCCCCCGTTCATGCTCTGTCTCTCTCTGTCCCAAAAATAAATAAAAAACGTTGAAAAAAAAATAAAAATAAAATATAAAATAAAATAAAATCGATGTGAAATAAACAGAGTCACTGGTTGATTGAAAAGACATGATTTTTGTGTATCAATATTATATGCCCACAAAAGCAAGAGAATCACTTGGGAAATATCTTAAAATGAAATACTGAGAAAATCCAAAATGAAATTCGTAGTGTGTCATAGAAGGAAATAGTAAAACTTTACTTACCACTCAAAATAGAATTTAAATGAATGAAGAGAACTTCAAGATAGCTTGGTAGTGAGGATGGTAGTTAGCTGAGCTGGGGATGAAGGGTGATAGTCACCCTGGTCTTCCACCCTTATGAATCCTCTAGGACACAGTGACATCATGGATCTACCTCACAATTACAAGGCTGTGTTGCTATGGCACACTAGGGGTGCCATTTTTGGGACCACATCCTATTACCTCCCTTCAATCCTAATGCCTCTACTTTTACTTTACTTTACTTCTTTACTTTACCTTACTTTACTTTACTTTACTTTACTTTACTTTACTTTACTTTTGGGGGAGGGTGGAATAAAAATATCATAGTACATAACAAGGAATTATGGTATATTCCAGCCCCAAATACTACTGACAGAGACTGGACATGTGTCTGGATCAGATGACCCATAAATTATTAATATGTTCACCCTTTAGTGCTTCTGAGGGAATAAGATTTGGGGGACACGGGGATATTTGTCTATTTTGTGTACTGCTGTAACCCAAACATCTGGAACATTTTTTGGCACATTGTAGGCACTTAATAAATCTTCCTAGATTGAACAGATTGGTCTGGCTCCCCCATGAAACTATAAGAACCTCCAGGGCAAGGACCCTGAACTTTGGAAACCATTCCTCCAGGACACTGCTAAACTCCTGCTAGGTATCACTGAATATTGACTCAATCAAGCAAATAAATTCCCAAACACAGTCAATGAGTGTTTGAATTTTTACTTTAGAGTTATTATTTTCTCTGTAGTGCACCTGAACTGTGACTGAATAATTTTCTTTAACTAAAAAACACCATTTAGTTAAAAAAAAACACACACACACACAAGTACGCAACTAATTAAATATAGGAAAAAGAAAATAAAACTATGAAATTTTTACAAATAAGGTTCAGATTGGGTAGTAAAAATGCTATAATTCTCTAAATTTCATAGAGACAGAGTAGAGTGGTTGTTTCAGGGGCTGGGAGAAAGATGAACAAAGAGTTAATTGATAAAGAGTTTCAGTTTTGCAACATGAAAAGGGTTCTGAAGATTGAGTGGGCGACAATATGAATGTACCTAAACTTCCCCTAGAAGTTGAGGGACCAGATGACAGAAGCTTGTGGCAAGAATGATTTAAGAAGAGATTTGGGAAGAAGTCTGGAGAAGATGGCGGCATAGGTGGACACAGGGCTCACCTCATCCTGCTGACCCGCTTAGATTCCACCCACATCTGCCTAAATAACCCAGAAAACCGCCAGAAGACTAGCAGAATGGACTCTCTGGAGCCAAGCGTAGACAAGAGGCCCACGGAAGAGGGTAGGAAGGGCAGAGAGACGGTACGTGCTATGCGGACTGGCGGGAGGGAGCTGAGGCAGTGGAGGGGCAGCCCGCCCTTCAAAGCAGAGCCCCTGAAGTGTGGCTTGCAAAAGCAGAGCAGCCGGATGGAGTGAGTTCTGACAGCCAATGGGACTTAACATCTGGAAGGTTAAAAGTCAACAGCTCTGCTCTCAGAGAGCAGGTAGGCCAAGAGGACACTGGGAGGGAGAGTTGTTGAGCCCCGGGAGACAGAGCTCAGCTTGGCAGGGGAAAAAAGCCCCCTGGGAAGCACCATCTCCCTCTCCCATCCCCCAGGCGATATTCCAAAGGGAACCAGTTCCCGGCACGGAACTTGCTATCACCACACAAATGCCCAACGCTGTGCTTCCGTGGATCCATCCCTCCACTGGGCCTGCCTCCCTCCTGGTGCTGCAGGGCCCCTCCCGCAGGGGACCACTGACGGCAAAGTGAGCTAAGCCTACACCTCCCGCGCCTGTGCACCTTGGATCCACCCTGGCTAATACACCAGGTCCCATTGAAGCAGCACCACAGGCTTGGCAGTGTGCAAGCAGCCCAGACAGGGGCCACATCACTCCACAGTGAGTCCTGCCCCTGGGAGAGGGGAACATAAGGTACACACCAGTCTGACTGTGGCCCCAGCGGTGGGCTGGGGGCAGACATCGGGTCCGACTGCAGCCCCGACCACCAACACAAGTTCCTTCCGACAGCACAGGGGAAGTGCCCTGCAGTTTGGAGCTACCACAGGGACTACGCAAAATGATGAAATGGAAGAATTCTCCTCAAAAGAAACTCCAGGAAGTACCGACAGCTAACAAAGTGATCAAACCCGATTTAAGCAATATAATGGAACAAGAATTTAGAATAATCATCATAAAATTAATCTCTGGGCTTGAAAAAAGCATAGAGGACAGCAGAGAATCTATTGCTACAGAGATCAAGGGGCTAAGAAATAGTCATGAGGAGCTGAAAAATGCTATAAATGAGGTGCAAAATAAAATGGAGGTGGCCATAGCATGGATTGAAATGCTATGGAAGAGGAGAGAATAGGTGAATTAGAAGATAAAATTATGGAAAAAGAGGAAGCTGAGAAAAAGAGAGATAAAAAAATCCAGGAGTATGAGGAGAGAGTTAGAGAACTAAGTGATGCAATCAAATGGAACAATATCTGTATCATAGGAATTCCAGAAAAGGAAGAGAGAGAGAAAGGGGCTGAAGGAGTACATGAACAAATCATAGCTGAGAACTTCCCTGATCTGGGGAAGGAAACAGGCATTGAATTCCAAGAGGCACAGAGAACTCCCTTCAGACGTCACCTGAATCTATCTTCTGCACGACATATCATAGTGAACCTGGCAAACTACAAGGATAAGGAGAGAATTCTGAAAGCAGCTAGGGATAAATGGGCCCTAACATACAAAGGTAGACACATAAAGGTAGTAGCAGATCTATCTACTGAAACTTGGCAGGACAGAAAGGAATGGCAGGAAATCTTCAATGTGCTGAACAGAAAAAAATATGCAGCCAAGAATCCTTTATCCGGCAAGTCTGTCGTTCAGAATAGAAGGAGAGATAAAGGTTTTCCCAAACAAACAAAAACTGAAGGAATTCATCACCACTAAACCAGCCCTACAAGAGATCCTAAGGGGGAATCTGTAAGTGAAATGTTGCAAGGACCACCAAGTACCAGAGACATCACTACAAGCATGAAACCTACAGATATCACAATGACTCTAAACCCATATCTGTCAATAATAACACTGAATGTAAATGGATTAAATGCTCCAACCAAAAGACATAGGGTATCAGAATGGATAAAAAAAAAAAAAGACCCATCTATTTGCTGTCTACAAGAGGCACATTTTAGACCCGAGGACACCTTCAGATTGAAAGTGAGGGGATGGAGAACTATCTATCATGCTACTGGAAGTCAAAAGAAAGCTGGAGTAGCTGTACTTATATCAGACAAACTAGACTTTAAATTAAAGGCTGTAACAAGAGATAAAGAAGGGCATTATATAATAATTACAGGGTCTATCCATCAGGAAGAGCTAACAATTAAAAATGTCTATGCGCCGAATACGGGAGCCCTCAAATATATAAAACAATTCATCACAAATGTAAGCAACCTTATTGATAAGAATGTAGTAATCTCAGGGGACTTTAATACCCCACTAACAACAATGGATAGATCATCTAGATGCAGGATCAACAAAGAAACAAGGGCCCTGAATGATACATTGGATCAGATGGACTTGGCAGATATGTTTAGAACTCTGCATCCCAAAGCAAGAGAACATACTTTCTTCTCCAGCGCACATGGGACATTCTCCAAGATAGATCACATACTGGGTCACAAAAAGGCCCTTCATAAGTATACAAGAATTGAGATCATACCATGCACACTTTCAGACCACAATGCTATAAAACTTGAAATCAACCACAGGAAAAAGTCTGGAAAACCTCCAAAAGCATGGAGATTAAAGAGCACCCTACTAAAGAAGGAGTGGGTCAACCAGGCAATTAGAGAAGAAATTAAAAATATATGGAAACAAATGAAAATGAAAAGACAACAATCCATGCCCTTTGGGATGCAGCAAAGGCAGTCCTGAGAAGAAAATACATTGCAATCCAGGCCTATCTCAAGAAACAAGAAAAATCCCAAATACAAAATCTAACAGCACACCTAAAGGAAATAGAAGCAGAACAGCAAAGACACCCCAAACCCAGCAGAAGAAGAGAAATAATAAAGATCAGAGCAGAAATAAACAATAGAGAATCTAAAAAAAACTGTAGAGCAGATCAATGAAACCAAGAGTTGGTTTTTTGAAAAAATAAACAAAATTGATAAACCTCTAGCCAGGCTACTCAAAAAGAAAAAGGAGATGACCCAAATAGATAAAATCATGAATGAAAGTGGAATTATTACCATCAATCCCTCAGAAATACAAGCAGTTATCAGGGAATACAATGAAAAGTTATATGCCAGCAAACTGGACAACCTGGAAGAAATGGACAAATTCCTAAGCACTCACACACTTCCAAAACTCAAACAGGAACACATAGAAAATTTGAACAGACCCATAACCAGGGAAGAAATTGAATCAGTTATCAAAAATCTCCCAACAAATAAGAGTCCAGGACCACATGGCTTCCCAGGGGAATTCTTCCAGACATTTAAAGCAGAGATAATACCTATCCTTCTTAAGCTGTTCCAAAAAATAGAAAGGGAAGAAAAACTTCCAGACTCATTCTATGAAGCCAGCATTACTTTGATTCCTAAAGCAGACAGAGACCCAGCAAAAAAAAGAGAACTACAGGCCAATATCCCTGGTGAATATGGATGCAAAAATTCTCAATAAGGTACTAGCAAGTCGAATTCAACAACATATAAAAAGAATTATTCACCATGATCAAGTGGGATTCATTCCTGGGCTGCAAGCTGGTTCCACATTCTCAAATCAATCAATGTGATACATCACATTAATAAAAGAAAAGAAAAGAACCATGTGATCCTATTGATCAATGCAGAAAAAGCAATTGCAAAATTCAGCATCCTTTCTTCATAAAAACCCTCGAGAAAGTCGGGATAGAAGGAACATACTTAAACATCATAAAAGCCATTTATGAAAAGCCCACAGCTAACATCATCCTCAATGGGGAAAAACTGAGAGCTTTCCCCCTGAGATCAGGAACACGACAGGGATGTCCAATCTCACCGCTGTTGTGTAACATAGTGTTGGAAGTTCTAGCATCAGTAATCAGACATCAAAAGGAAATCAAAGACATCAAAATTGGCAAAAATGAAGTGAAGCTTTCACTTTTTGCAGATGACATGATATTGTACATGGAAAACCCGATAGACTCCACCAAAAGTCTGCTAGAACTGATACAGGAATTCAGCAAAGTCGCAGGATGCAAAATCCATGACACAAATCACTTGCATTCTTATACACTAACAATGAAGGAACAGAAAGACAAATAAAGAAACTGATCCCATTCACAAATGCACCAAGAAGCGTAAAATACCTAGGAATAAATCTAACCAAAATGTACAAGATCTGTATCCTGAAAACTATACATAGCTTATGAAGGAAATTGAGGAAGATACAAACAAACGGAAAAATATTCTGTGCTCATGGATTGGAAGAATAAATATTGTTAAAATGTCAATACTACCCAAAGCTATCTACACATTCAATGCAATCCCAATCAAAATTACACCAGCATTCTTCTCGAAGCTAGAACAAGCAATCCTAAAATTCATATGGAACCACAAAAGGCCCCGAATAGCCAAAGTAATTTTGAAGAAGACCAAAGCGGGAGGCATCACAATCCCAGACTTTAGCCTCTACTACAAAGCTGTAATCATCAAGACAGCATGGTATTGGCACAAAAGCAGACACATAGACCAACGGAATAGAATAGAGACTCCAGAATTAGACCCACAAAAGTATGGCCAAGTAATCTTTGACGAAGCAGGAATGAACATCCAATGGAAAAAAGACAGTCTCTTTAACAAATGGTGCTGGGAGAACTGGACAGCAACATGCAGAAGAATGAAACTAGACCACTTTCTCACACCATTCACACAAATAAACTCAAAGTGGATGAAGGACCTGAGTATGAGACAGGAAGGCATCAAAACCCTAGAGGAGAAAGCAGGACAAAACCTCTCTGACCTCAGCCGCAGCAATTTCTTACTTGACACGTCTCCAAAGGCAAGGGAATTAATTAAAAGCAAAAATGAACTATTGGGACCTCATCAAGATAAAAAGCTTCTGCACTGCAAAGCAAACAATCAACAAAACGAAAAGGCAACCAACGGAATGGGAAAAGATATTTGCAAATGACATATCGGACAAAGGGCTAGTATCCAAAATCTATAAAGAACTCACCAAACTCCACACCTGAAAAACAAATAATCCAGTGAAGAAATGGGCAGAAGACATGAATAGACACTTCTCTAAAAGAAGACATCCAGATGGCCAACAGGCACACGAAGAGATGCTCAATGTCACTCCTCATCAGGGAAATACAAATCAAAACATGATTTATCTGGTTTTGATACATATTTTTAAAAATACAGTGAGATATCACCGCATGCCAGTCAGAGTAGCTAAAATGAACAAATCAGGAGACTATAGATGCTGGAGAGGATTTGGAGAAATGGGAACCCTCTTACATTTTTGGTGGGAATGCAAACTGGTGCAGCCACTCTGGAAAATAGTGTGGAGGTTCCTCAAAAAATTAAAATAGATCTACCCTATGGCCCAGTAATAGCACTGCTAGGAATTTATCCACGGGATACAGGAGTGCTGACGCATAGTGGCTCTTGTACTCCGGTATTTATAGCAGCACTTTCAACAATAGCCAAATTATGGAAAGAGCCTAAATGTCCATCGATTGATGAATGGATAAAGAAGTTGTGGTTTATATACACAATGGAATACCACTTGGCAATGAGAAAGAATGAAATATGGCCTTTTGTAGCAACATGGATAGAACTGGAGAGTGTTATGCTAAGTGAAATAAGTCATACAGAGAAAGACAGATACCATATGTTTTCACTCTTATGTGGATCCCGAGAAACTTAACAGAAGACCATGGGGGAGGGGAAGGGTAAAAAAAAGGTAGAGAGGGAGGGAGGCAAACCATAAGAGACTCTTAAAAACTGAGAGCAAACTGAGGGTTGATGGGGGGTGGGAGGGAGGGGAAAGTGGGTGATGGGCATTGAGGAGGGCACCTGTTGGGATGAACACTGGTGTTGTATGGAAACCAATTTGACAGTAAATTTCATATTTAAAGAAATAAAATAAATAAAACATAATAAAATAATCTCAGCCTCAGGGGTGTCAAGGGAGATAGCCATATATTTAATGAGGGTCTCCTTCAACCTCTGTAGGAAGGCTATTGGGCTCTCATTCTGTGTTTGTAAAATAGTGGCTAATTTAGTATAATTTAGGGGCTGAGTCTTAGATATTTTAATGTTTTTTAAAATACAAGCTTGGAAGTGGCAGCAATACCATTCCCCAATCAGGATTTTGAGGTGGAACTGCCTGAGTTCTAGTTAGGGAGTTGCAAGTTCCCTATAGGACCTCCAGTCCCATGGTAATTAATGAGTTGCCCATCCCCATATCTCTTAGCTGCTGCCTGAACCCCACAATTTTCTGTCTCATTAAGAGTCTGATTTAACAAAAGCATTATATCTTTCCAGGTCAACTCAAAAACATATGTAATATGCTGAAAAACCTCTATATACTTATCCGATGAGAACATTTATCTACTTCTCCTTTATCTGTCTTAAAGCTTGTAATGTAAAAGGTTTCTCCTTCTGGCATTCTAGCTTCTCATAAGGGAAACATGTCTGTTATATTACAGGGCGGGCCCAGATGAGGTGGGCAGTAGGGAGCAGAACTGCACTTTTTATATAGATTGAGAACCCAAGGAGGTGGAGGTGGAAGACTTCCTTTCCTCCTTCTCTAGGTCTGCTTTGGATACAGGTAAGGGGCCCTTAATTGTTTCCCCTCCAGAACGGGTTGCCATTAAATCAGGATCCACCTTACAGTACTTACATGTATCTCGATTTTTTAAAAATCTTAAACCAGTGTATATTTAAAATCCATTTAATATAAAATTTCCTTTTAAAGATTTCCCTCATGAACCTTCTAAACTTTCCTTTGTATTCAGATTTTGTCCCAAGCCATTTGTCTCCAAATAGCCAGTCTCATTGAGGACAAAATTACTTTCTTTTACCTTTCACAAAAATGTATTTCCATTCCTTATATTTTTCTTACATATCCATCTTTTTTTACATACAGAGTTGTTTTTTTATTTCCATCAGCCTTAATTACATTTAGCAGAATTGTAACTCCTAGAAACCATAGTCTCCAGGGAAAACTCAGTAGTAATCAATTGTGAACTGTCTGTTACATCAGGATTCCTTAGATGTCAAACTTATGAATCAATTAAGCACAAAACATGTTTTTTTAACAGACCCAAATATCCTTAGTTTTTCTGCAACAAGTCAAAAGCACAAACCCACATCTAGTAATTAGTGCTTTTGCCTTTTATCTCATTAGACATACAATGAATTTAATCTTAATTAATCATGCAAGTAAAACTTTAACGTTTTAGGTCACCAAAGACTTTGAAAGCTATTTTAACAATTACCCATGAAAACTATGAGACAGACAACATTAAACATTATTTAAGTTATTCTTTTGCTAACAAATTGGAACAGAGATAACATGAGCTTATCTGACCTTCAGCAAATCTAGATAGAATAAAAGTTTTGTTTTGTTTTCCACTAGTGGAATTAGGCAGTCCATGCCAGTCTGGAGCAGACAGGGAATTTCCCTGAAACAAAGTGAGTTTGGGCAGCTGCTGGGGAATATTTCTTAAGGTCCCCGTTCTGAGGTAGACTGACCAGAGACCGTTGGCTCTAACAGTTGGTTTTGAGGAATTCTCCCCATCCTGGTATCCTAGATGGGTACCTCCCAGTGAACACTGTCGCAGGACAAGCATGAGGGAAGAGGTCATTTTGTCCACCTGGCCTCTCCTCTCATGGGGATTTAGACACCTCTTAGCATTGGCAGGTCAGTAAAAACCCCAGACTTGTATCAGGCCTCTGCGGACCTGATTCTGCCTTGAGCCATATGAGGTCTTCACGGAATCTCAGGGTAGGACCCACTCAGGCTCCATAGCCGAAAACGTGGAGCATAGGCACTCACACACACATTTAGACAGATGACAGATTTCCACTCAGGATTTCCCTGTCCTATGTGGAGACTATATCACCAGGGAGGTGATCAAGCTCCCCTTCCGCCTCTAGGGCAGGCCTGAATTCCGTCCTAGGTCCCCGGGGACATTTACCCAATCTGATGTCCCATCCTGGCAGAATTTTCCTATTCCCCCTGGAGTCCGTTCAGCGAAGTGGTGGCCAAATATTGTCAGGCCCTGCGAGGGGGGACGGGGCGGGGGGATCCAGTGAAATCACCGGTGGCATGCCTTCCTTTCTGTCACAGGGGCCCAAGAAGAGTGGCCTTCTTGCTGGCCTCCGACAATGGTGACTCAAAGGACAAGCGCGGCTGTGGGCTTCCTGACCAATGCACCAAAAATGTTACAGCAAATACTTGGTGGCCAGGAAGAGACAAGCGACACACACTCGGGATTGGAAAAGACTATTTATTCTGCACCAGTGCCGGCCCAGTGGAATCAGGTCAGAAGACTTAGCCCTGAACCCTGGGTCTGGCCTTCTTTTATGTGTGGGATTGTAGGGGTATAAGGGGAAAAAAAGGGGGGTGCACATATTGACTGTGCTACACGGGAACTTGACAGATGCAGGAGGTAAGCAAGATGACAGAAGACAAAAGCATGCAAGGGAAAATCTGGTCTCGGACATCTAGCTGGCCCCCTTTTTTTACCTGCCCTTCCCATATTTCCTTCTCACCATGAGCTACATCAACATAACGTTGCTATCACAAAAACCTCTTGCTTAGGAAAATAAAAGTTGAAAACAACTCTATTGTCCATTCCAGGAACTAACTGAAAGATCCATCAACTCTTCAGTAAAAAGTGCCAAATGACATTTTTCAACCATAAGGAATTTGAAACTTTCGACTTAATATTCTTGCCTTGCTGTGTCCACCAAACCTACACCATTTTAGCCCTATTTTTACTCAGTCTTCATCACAACCTCCCCCAACGTTGAAAGAATTGTTCTACTCCGACTTCACAATTTGAATACATATCTCTCCTGTCCGGCCACCTCAAAGACTCTGCTAAGACCCTGTCCAGGTAGTGTTTTCCCTGACAGAGTTATCCAGTAAAGTCAGCTTTATTATCAAGTTGTTTGATTTTTGGAAAGCACAGTACATGACAAGCATAGTCACCATTACTGAACGTAACGAACCAGTGGACTGAGCTTAAACCCCAGGACCAATATGGATAGAAACTTCTGAAATGTGCACTGATTGAAGGACCACAGGTACTTAGAGAAATCAGTTACCAAACCACAGGTTTAAATGTGCAGTAACACAAGCAAAAAAGGTAAAGAAAACAGTTGTTAATGTATTTATTATACAGAGGAGAGCAAATTCACTCAAGTATGACAGCAAACCCAGAAGCATGGAAGGGAATGATTGATCAAAGCATGTATAAAAATAGTATTAAAGTACTTAGTATCTATTTTTGTTACAGATATCTTTCTGAGAAACATTCAGCACTAACGGTGACTTGTAACTGTCTGTCCCCAAAGTATCTGGTTGCAAAAGAGAGCTCGGGCAGGAGGAAAAAGGCCACTCTTCAAGCACCATGTCGGGAACTCTGCGGACACTGCCTTCCCACGCCTTGGCTGCAGGCGTGGGAAGAAGTCCACGAACATTGCATACACCCACGTCAGTACGCATACACCCAGTCAGTACGCACATATCCACGTCAGTACGCACACACGTTGCACCAGGCCTTTCCTGCGCATGCCCATTGTTAAGAAAGACCGTTGCTGAGCACGCGCCCTGCTGCCCACGCGTCCTGTGAGCAGAGCTGAGGAAGAAGCGGTGGTGTGGGCGGTGTCGTGATCTTTCTGGCTGCCTGCCCTCAACCGGTAGGTCCACAAATCAGTCCTTCCAGGACTTTAAGTGTGAGTGACTGTGAGGAGAGTGCCAGTGGGCCTCGGGCGGGTCGGGACGGTAGATCTGTGGCCTCGGAGGAGGAAGTTGCTAGGAGTTAGCGTTCTTCTCCTCACAGGCGTCGCGGCCGCCATGGCCCTCGTCCTCGTGGCGGTGGCACGGGGACAAGTGAGGACAGCTGGCGGCCGAGGACGGGGGAGGTGAAGACAGGGTGGGTCTTGGGGGCGTTCTTTGAGGTATCTGAGTCCTGCAAGCACCTGGAACTGCCGGCGGAGCACTGAAGCCAGAGTCCTCAGTGGGACCCTGGGTGGGAGGCGGGCCAGGCGGTACAGAACAGGTCTGGAACGGGTGCCTGTGGGCGGGGGTGGGGAGCGGTCAGTAGGTTAAGTGGCTGACGCTGGATCTCAGGTCAGGTCTAGATCTCAGGGTGGTGAGTTCGAGCCCCACCTGGGCTCCAGGATGGCCGTGAAGTCTACTTAAAACAAAAAACAAAAAACGGTGTGTGGGGCTGGAAACGGGGAACGGTGTGGGGTTGGAGCTGCGTCCCGGAGATTTGTATCGCACTGTGCAGGGTGTCAAGGGAGGAGCCGGCTCACTGGTCAGTATCGAAACTAGACACCTTGAGCCCTGGTGGTGGGAAGACAGCCATAGGCAGTACGCAAACGATTAAGACTTCTCTGTGTTCCAAGGAAACCTTATTTAAGAGGCAAAATGGGCCCAGTAACTGGGAATGTGGAAACAGTAGCGACTCAGGTTTAAATATCCAGCATTGTTTTCTCACATGCCTTTATGATGGGGAATCTAGCTGTGAAACTAAGCCTCGCGTTTTCTCCTGTCCTTAAGGTGATTTGACTGCCAGTTTGGCCGATGTGAATGATCTTGCAGCCCGTTTATTTGGTGTGACCACAGCATGTACACTATCCTTACGCAAGGTTGATTTTGAAAGTATTTTCAAAGTAAAAAAAAATTAAAATGTTACGCCTTGGAGGTGGTGTACCTAGCCTTTAGAATACATTTTCCAAATACTGATATTCTACTTTCAGGGTGAAAAATGAGTGGGCGTGTGAGAACAAGGTCTAAATCTAAACAAAGAAAGGATGATGGCAAGGCTAACCAGCCAGCTGCACCTGTGGCTGTGAGTACTTCAGCAATTGATGTTCTATACCATCAGTTTATTTCTCTGAAAATTTTGTTGACCTACCAACGTACAGATACAGTGATAAAAGTTTCTTTGCTGGGAAGGGGCAGGAAACATTGAACCAGAAGGATTCCATACTTGTGTTCCCTGGGTAAATATACCCTATGACTCCTTTGTCATGCTTACTAACAACAAGTTGTACGTATCCATCCCAGCATAGTTTAAAATAGCCTCCAGAGTGCTTGTGGGTACCTCTTCCGGGTAGCCACTCTGTGGGAAGAGTAACTCTTTTTTAATTTAAATTTTACTTAGCGTACAGTGCAATATTGGCTTCAGGAGTAGACTTCAGTGATTCATCACTTACGTACAACACCCAGCGCTCATCACAAGTGCCCTCCTTATCACCTGTCACCCATCTGTGCCATCCTCCACCCCCACCTACCTCCATCAAGCCTCACTTTGTTCTCTATCCTTAAGAGTCTCTTGTGATTTGTTTCCCCCTCTCCTTTATTGTTACTTCCCTCCCCATATGTTCCTCTGTTTTATTATTAAATTCCACATATGAGTGAAATCATAGGGTACTTGTTTTTCTCTGATTGACTTCTTTCACTTAGCATAATACATTCTAGCCCCATCCACATTGTTGCAAATGGCAAGATTTTAATACCTTTTGATGACTAATATTCCATTATATGTATGTGTATATAAATGGCCATATAACTTTTAGGAATACAATATAGAACTATATTTTATAAGTGTTTTTATACTTATTTATTATTTGATATAAAATGCGTAACATAGGTTTATATTATTGGCATGCATTAATGCAACTTTTTGTTCACACACACACGCACACCCTAGGCCCAGCAGCCCAGTGATGAGCAGCCTCAACAAAGGGAGGCACCCACTGAGTGTCAGGATATTATGCCGGAGCGAGAGAAAGCAGTTGAAGAAGCACCTCTGGATGAAGGTGAAGGGAAAGGGAAAAAGAATGCTTATGGGGGCACAGGGTATATTTTTGCATCACGCATTATGACGTAACAGGACAAAACAAAACCTTAGAAGAGAATCTCAGCCATTTCCTGAAAATTGTTTCAAAATGTGAATAGAGTATAGTTTACAGCTGTATTCACTCTAACGAATTTCCCCTTTTTCTTCAAGATTTAATCTGCTTGAACAGGCAGTCTGTTCTAAATCAGAGGAAACTGTTTACTACAAAAGTATACATTTTTTCACTAGTTGAATGTGTTCTTCTTAGAACATTTTTGCGTGGCCTTTTCCTTCCCTGCATCAAAAGTGTAAGCTGGTTTTAACAGTGTGTGCAGAGTGCCGAGTCAGCATATCTTATAACATCAGGAATAAAGAAGATTTGCATAGGGATGGTAGCCTCATTTTATAAATAAGAAAACTAAGGTTCAGGGATTGTGGCTTGCCAAAGACTGCTTGACACATGGAGACATAACTCAGATTTCATTACACGGTTTTTGTACTTCCTACCATCTGTGTTGTTATACCAAAATGTGAGTGCTTTTGTATAAAATGCATTAAGACTCAAATGTGTCTGTACTGTAAAATAGCGTAGTACAGGCACAGGAATAAATGAAGTTCAGTGGAGCAAGAGATAGACTCCAGAAAAAGGCTCGAGGAATGACAGCCACCATTTCCTTTGCTTAATCATTTGATATGGTACATTTGGGAAACGCTGTATAATTTGGGAGACTGGCATATAGGTAAACTATATTAGTGTGATTTTTAAGTGGCTTTAGGAGGTGTTTAACAACTTATGATTAGGAAAATCAAAAGTATCTTAAAAGGATCATGAAACGGAAATTACCAGCTTCCAAAGAAAGTATTTTCATCAAATACTTGTATGGAATTATTGACATCATTCAGGCCATGGATTATTTCAGGAATTCGCTGGTGAGAGGTTTCTACGATAGGACTGATGACAAAGTCCATTAATTTCTTTCCACCCTGCTCCCTTTATTCTCACTGTAAGACAGAAGTTTGACTATAAGTCACTAATATTTTGCTGTTATTTTTGATACTTGGTTCTCTGCATGATTCATTTATCATAAGTTATAGAGAGAGACTTTGCCCCTAAATCTAACTAGTTAAATTTCACAAAATAGCTTTCAGGTTGCTCCAATAGGAGATGTATGTCACTAGTGTAGGATTTGTCATAGGCCCACAAATGCACTCAGCTAATTGTTCAGGAAATTAAATTTTAATTTTCATTAAAATCCTATCCATGGAGCAGGGTGCCTGGGTGGTTCACTCAGTCAGGTGTCACACTCTAGATTTTGCCTCAGGTCATGATATCAGGGTTCGTGAGCTTGAGCCCCGCATCCAGCTGTGCACTTAGGAGTGCAGAGCCTGTTTGTGATACTCTTCGTTCTCCCTCTGTGTGCCCCTCCCCTGATCATTCTCTCTCTAAATAAATAAATAAACTTAAAAAAAATCCTGTGCATGGTGTACATTTAAGATTTCTTAGCTGATGCTCTCTATTCTTAGTACACTGTGGTAATATAATGCAAATGTAGATTTAGTGTGGTTTCTCTTTAGATTGTTATTTGAAATAAGGTTTCATATTACAGGAAAACAAAGATGGGAAGTCCATCTTTCCATCGCTTTTTTTGTTACCCTAAGTCTACAGGCTTGTATTTCATATAATGGCAAGAATACATATTATCACTTCTTTCTTTATATTTTATGTTTACTCCTTAAGTTGATTATCTTTTTTTTTTTTTTTTTTTTTTTGGTAAGGCCCTGACCTGGAATCTGGTATCCAGGAACTGCCTGTGCCAAAGAGTGGGGGCAAAAGTGAAGATGACAGTGATGTGAAGGGGGCGGATGTCCCAACACTGGAGCCCGTGAAGATGCCTGAAGCAGATATGTTATCCATTGAGAATGCAAAGTATGCAGATATTTTCCTGAATATTATATCTTTACTTATGTAGATATGACTTTATTGATACTTTAATGACAGAGTTTACACATAAAGGTAACTTTCATAAGTAGTTCAGACCCGAATTTCCTGACTGCCTGACTTATACCCTATCAGATGTAGACTTAAATTGGGTCAGAGCCTTCTTAAATAATAAAAAATGAAACCATTTCCTTTTTTATAAAGTGTAAATACTGGGGCGCCTGGGTGGCTCAGTCAGTTAAGCATCTGACTCTTGATTTGGCTCAGGTCATGGACTCACAGTTTGTGAGATTGAGCCCCACGTTGGGCTCTGTGCGGACAGCATGGAGCCTGCTTGGGACTCTCTCTCTTCCTCTCTCTCTGTCCCTCTCCCATTTGTGCTGTCTCTCTCTCTCACTCTCTCAAAATAAGGAAATAAACTTTAAAAAATAAATAAAATACACTGTAAATACTTTAACTGATGGCTACTTAAATTCAGAATCTTCTATAATTTCCTCTTTTAAAAACCACAAAATGGATTTGGAGTAAATACCAGTTTGTATGAAATATGCTGAGGCACTGAAGTAGGTTCTAATACCAGCTCTAACATAAGCTGTGTGATTCTGGGAGGATCCCTTCACTTCTGAATGCATCTTGGCTCATATATTTAGTGATTTCAAACCAGATATATTGCAGTCAGTTTTTATTGCTGATTTTTGCATTCTGTGGTCCTATTGGATAATATACATGGAATACAAAAATCTTCCATTTTGTATGATTTATTTGTCATCAGATAACATCTTTGGTCAAATTTTAACATCTGAGTTGAGATTTCATTGCTACTGAGAACCAGAAAACACACTGCTTGATGTTGGCTTTTCTCTATGGAGACCTGGATACCTGTTCTTAAATTTTGTCAGACTCTAAATTATTGTGGCTCTTACAGAACACGTGCATTTTGAAACCTTTCCCCAATGAAGGCTCAAATGACTGAGTGATAAAATGGCAAGAGATAGTCTAGTTTCTAGTTTCTGCACTCTCCCTACATCAAGTAGGGTGCAAGCATGGGTGTCATATGTAAGCGATGAATCCCTAAATTCTACTCCTGAAACCAGTGCGACACTAGATGTTAACTAACTTGAATCTAAACACAAAGATAAAAAAATGAAACTACCTTTTAATAGGTTTATTTCATTTTATCTGTTCTGAACCTGAAGTGTTTTTTTTCTTTTCTTGTACCTACAGAAAGTGTGGTGTGTTCCAAAAATGTTGGTAAAGCATACGCTTGGAATTCTATCTTATAAAATAAAAACTATAGTGTCCTCTGTATATCATTAATTTAATGTAAATAAATTCTGCTGAGTAATGTTTCCAACTCTGTGTCTGTCTTACAGGTGAAGGACAACCGAAAGTGTAAGCAAGAAGAAGCTGAAACCATGCAAACTGCTCTCATGTAGGAAGGACACTTCACTGTTAAAAATCCCTCAATAAAATCTTACAACTTTCTCCAAAGACTCTTTTCAACCCTGTGTTAAACTTACTCTAAGTATTAGATGCTATTGAAAATTGTGTCATTTTTTGAAATTTTGTATTCTGATTGAGCTGGTAAGTGCAGATATATCTGTACATCAATACTCTCTCCAGAAGCCTTGCTACATAGGATTTAATGCCAGAGGTGTATGTCAACATCCATTATGAGCTTCCACATACACAATTCTATCATCTTTGAATACTAACAGTTTGTGTCTGCTGTTTTAAACATTACCCCCCCCTCTTTGTTTTCTCATTTCACAATATTGGACAGACCCACCCAGTACAGTGTTGGGAAGTATTGGTAAATAATGGACATCCTTGTCTTATTTCTGGTAGGAATTAGAAAATTTTTAGCATTTGACTATATTTACTGTGACATAAAAGAAGTTCCATTCTTAGGTTAGTTTCCTAACAACATTTCTATTGAATATATGTTGACTTTCATCAAGCACTTGTAGAACGTTTATTGAGATGGTTGTAGCAGTTTTCTTCCATTAATCTGTTAACGTAATGAATTTCGTACATATTTTCGTATGTTTAATTTTTTTTAATGTTTATTTAGTTTTGAGAGAGAGACAGACAGACAGAGCATCGGCCAAGAAGTTGCAGGGACACAGTGAGACACAGAATCTGGAGCAGGCTCCAGGCTCTGAGCTGTCAGCACAGAGTCTGACGTGGGGTTCAAACCCACAAACCGTGAGACCATGACCTGAGTTGAAGTCTGGCGCTTAACCGACTGAACCACTTAGGCGCCCTAATGTTTTCCTATGTTTAAGTCAACCATATGCTACTGGGAGGGAATGTTCATGATCTATGATCTTTCTGAATAACCTACATCATATTAATTAGGTTAGAATTTGTATTAATATCTTCATGAGTGACATTAGCATCTACTTTTATTTCGTATACACTCTTGGATTTTAGTATCATGGATATACTGGCTTCATAAAATTTATTGGCATGTAAGACCTCTTTTTCTATCCTCTGGATCTGAAGAACCTGAAAGGCTATGAGTAATGTTGGACTAGAGTTTCCCATGTTCAGCTGTCTCTGGATTGCATCTTTCTTGGAAATTGGACCCTACCTAAATGGCGGGGAACCTCCAGATCCGCATCATTTCAAATTTGGTGAGGTGCCCATCTTCCCTGCAAGATGCCTCTAATGATGCCATCACTCTGAAAGCTACCTCCTCCAGTTTCTACGCTGTTCTTAATCTTCTATTCCCAGAAAGTTAAAAGTCATGGCTCTGTTATAACTAGATAATTTTGATCTGTGCTCTATAATTGTGAATAGCTGGCCCTCCACTGATTGTGCGCGCTTAGGACAAGAGATCCATTTATTGAGTTTTTTAAAGAATGAGTTAGTATAAAAACTCCTCTATTGATAGCATGTATACTATATGTCAGTGTCTTCTTTCTCCTAGGTTCCATACATGTATAACTTCATTTAATCTTCACAAAAAGGTGTGTCAGAGTGTACCCACAACTTACTTTTGACTCTAATAAGCAGTAGATTTCGGGATTCAGTTCTAAGAAGCCCTTGGTCATCCTCAAAGTAAATACATCTGGAAATGTTGGCCAGGAAAACTGATGGTGTACATGATGACGATACTGGCAATCTGACGTTTTCATAAAAACTTAGAGTAATTTTATAATGTCTGACATGAAGGGCTTTGTCCTTTTGAAGGCAAGGTTTCACAAAATGTGGCACACAGACTTCACATGGTTTTCCAGATGATTTCATTGATACAAAAAAAAAATTAAAATTTTAAAATAATAGCAGACTTATTTTACTGTGCTATAATATAATAACTACAACACCAAAGCTATTTGGAACAGTTTATCCAAAGACAAAGAATGATGTCACAGGCCCCATGGCAAAAAAACACAGATCTCTTGCAAAACTTCTTTCTTCAAAAGTTATTTAACGGCAGGGATATTAGCCATTCTTACAGGTGTGAGGTGATATCTCATTATAGTTTTGTATTTTGTATTTGTATAGACTTGTATTTGAAGAGTGATGTTGAGCGTCTTTTCGTGTGTCTGTTGGCAATTTGGAGGTCTTCTTTACAAAAGTGTCTATTCATGTCTTCTGCCCATGTTTTAAATTGGGTTATATGTTTTTTTGGGTGTTGAGTTTTATAAATTCTTTCTATATTTTGGATACTAACCCATTATCAGAAATGTCATTTGCAAATATCTTCTCCCATTCTGTAGGTTGCCTTTTAGTTTGGTTAATGGTTTCCTTCCCTGTGCAGAAGGTGTTTATTTTGATGAAGTCCCAGTGGTTTATTTTTGCTTTTGTTTCCCTTGCCTCAGGAGACATATCTAGAAAGAAGTTGCTACCGCGGATGTCAAAGAGGTTACTGCCTGTGTTCTCCTCTAGGATTTTGATGGTTTTGGGTCGCACATTTAGGCATTTGATCCATTTTGAATTAATTTTTATTTTTTAATTTATTTAAATACAAGCTACATAACATACAGTATAGTCTTGGCTTCAGGAGTAGAACCCAGTGATTCATCTCCCCCATGTGACAGCCAGTGCTCATCCTGAGAAGTGCCCTCCTTAATGCCCATCACCCATTTAACCCATCCTCCCACCCACCCACCCCTCCAGCAACCCTGTTTGTTTTCTGTATTTAAGAGTCCCTCTGGTTTGCCTCAGACAGAGAGTTTGTATTTCATTTTTGGGTATGGTGTAAGAAACTGGTCCAGTTTCATTCTTCTGCATGCTGTTGTCCAGCTTTCCTAACCATTTGTTAAAGAGCCTTTTTCCTCATGGATATTCTTTCCTGCTTTATCAAAAATGAATTGACCATATATTTGTGGGTTCCTTTGTGGGTATTTTATTCCATTCCATTGATCTATGTGTCTATTTTGGTAGCAGTACCATACTGTTTTGATCACTACAGCTTTGTAATACAATTTTATGTCCCAAATAGTGGTGCCTCCGGGTTTGCTTTGCCTTTTCAAGGTTGCTCTGGCTATTCTGGGTCTTTTGTGGCTCCCTATCAGTTTTAGGTCTGTGACAAATGCTGGCAGTATGTTGATAGGGATTGCATTAAATGTGTAGATCGCTTTGTGTAGTTTTGACAGTTTATCAATATTTGTTCTTCCAACCCACGAGCGTGGAATGTCTTTCCATTTCTTTGTGTCATCTTCAATGTCTTTCATCAGTGTTTTAGAGTCTTCAGAGTACTACAAGTATTTCACCTCTCTGGTTAGGTTTATTCCTAGGTATCTGATTGTTTTTAGTGCAATTGTAAATGGGATTGATTCCTTAATTTCCCATTCTGCTGCTTCCCTATTGCTGCATAGAAATGCAACAGATTTCTGTATGTTGATTTTTGCATCCTGTGACTTTATTAAATTCATGTATCAGTTGTAGCAACCTTTTGGTGAAGTCGCTTTGGGGGGGGTGGGGTTTAAACAAGAGTATCATGTCTACTGCAGCAGAAGCAGCAACGGGTGTTGGCAAGGATGTGGAGAAAGGGAAACCCTCTTGCACTCTTGGTAGGAATGCAAACTGGTGCAGCTACTCTGGAGAACACTACAGAGGCCCCTCAAAAAGTGAAAAGTAGAACTACCTTATTGTCCAGCAGTTGTACTACTAGGTATTTACCGAAAGAATACAAAAATACCACTTCAAAGGGATACATGCACCCCGATGTTTATAGCAGCATTATTTGCAATACCCAAGCAATGGCAACAGCCCAAGTGTCCATCAACTGATGATGAATGGATAAAGATGTAGTATAGGGGTACTGGGTGTCTCAGTAGGTTAAGTGTCCAACTTCAGCTCAGGTCAGGATCTCACAGCTCGTGGGTTCGATCCCCACATCGGGCTCCGTGTTGACAGCTCAGAGCTTGGATCTTGCTTCAGATTCTGTCTCTGGCTCTCTCTGCCCCTCCCCCACTTTCTCACTTTCTCTGTCTTTCTTTCAAATACAAACATTTAAAAAATTTGTTTTAATATATAGGATATTATATATATATATATATATATAATGGAATATATATAATATATATAATATATATATTCCATTATATATATTATATTATATATATATATATTATAATTATAATATATATTATATTATAATATATATAATATATACATATATACACACAATATATATATAATATATATACAATATAAATATATATACATATAATATATATAATATATAATATATATAATATTATATATATAAGTATTATATAAATATATATATAAATTATATTATATTATATATAAATATATATAAATATATATTATATAAACATATATAAAAATATATATATATTATATATATAATATAATATATATATAATATAATATAATATAATATATATATATAATGCAATATTACTCAGCCATAAAAACTAATCAAACCCTGCCATTTGCAACGATGTGGATGGAGCTAGAGAGTATTATGCTAAGCAAAATAAGCCAGAGAAAGACAAAAATCATATGATTTCACTCCTATTGTGGAATTTAAGAAACAAAACACATGATCATAGGGAGAAAATAGAGGTAGTCAAGCCAGGAAACAGACACTTAACTACAAAGAGCAAACTGATGGCTACCAGAGGGGAGGCAGGTTGAGGGGTGAGTTAAATAGGTGATGGGGATAAAGGCGTGCTGTTGTGATGAGCACTGGTTGATGTATGGAAGGGTTGAATCACTATATTGTACACCTACAACTAATAGTAAACTGCATGTTAACTATTTGGAATTTAAAAAGTTAAAAAAGTAAAATTAGTAACTGTAGTAAAATTCCAAAAATAAACAATGGCATGATCAGAGAAGCCACAAATCCCTGTTTCCCTCTACATACATCTCTATCACCCTAACGATACAGAAGCCTGGCTGTACCTTACACCCCTATTACTGTACACAATGCAAGAGTTACATCTGTGAGCTCCTATTTGCAACCTCACATCCAAAAAATATTTCTGCAACTAAGGGATATACTCAGAATTCACCATCCTTACGGAATGGCAGTAGATTACAAGCAACAATTGTGTACTCACAGAGTTTTAAAATATTTCCTGGTGAAAAAGACTGATAGTCTAAGGTTCAAATTAAAAGTGAGACTTAAGTTGGGGTGTTCTGCTTTGCCACAAAATATGTGGGAGTTCTCTATGTTGTGGAGCTGGATGAATATACTAGGGCACAGGTAAAAGGAAAGAAAAAGGAACCAGGGGGACTGCCTACTGTCTCCCTATAGGCTAAGGCATGAAAATAGCAATGGCGTTCAGTCCTGCCTCTAACACACACTGTGTGATGGTGGGAAAAGTATTTACATCCATTGGGACCATTTCCTCATATCTAAAGTAGAAATCACAATACTTACACTAAATGATTGCTATGAGGAATCAATGAGATAACATATATGAAATAGGCATTATATTGTAAATGGCTGTGGCTTATTATATTCCTTTCATTTAAACTTTCAAATAGTTTTTATGTTATTTACCATTACAATTATATCTCTAGTAAGAGACACATATTTTGAATTTCAAGTAGGGATACAAAGCTAACTTTTTAAATGATTTGAGCTAGAAACTTATTTGATTTGCTTGTTTTAATTACTTTTTTTATTATTTGAGTATAGCTAACACAATGTTACATTACCTTCAGGTGTGCAACATAATGATTCAACTTCTCTATATCTTATGCTATGCTCACCACAAGGGTAGCTACCATCTGTCACCATACAGTGCTATTACCACATCGTTGACTGCATTCTTTATGCTGTGCTGTTTATTCTCGTGGCTTATTCATTCCATAACTGAAAGCCTGTTTTCCCACATCATTTCACCCATTTTGCCCCTCCCATTATACCCCTTCTCTCTGGCAACCATCACTTTGTTCTCTGTATTTATAGGTATAATTATGGTTTTTGTTTGTTTATTGATTTGTAGGTTTTTTTAGATTCCACACATATAAGTGAACTCAAATGGTATTTGACTAATTTCACTTAGCCTAATACTCTCTACATCTCTAGCTCCATCCATATTGTCACAAATGACAAGATCTGTTTCTTTTTTATGGCCGCATCATATCCCAGTGTGTGTGTGTGTGTGTGTGTGTGTGTGTGTGTGTGTGTGCGCGCGCGCGCGCATGTGACTGTGTACCACATCTATGGACACTTAGGTTGCTTACATATCTTGGCTATTCTAAATTATGCAATAAACTATGCAAAAATGAGTGTTTTTATGATAGTTGGGTAAATACCCAGTACTAGAAGTATTGGATCATATGGTTTTTCTATTTTTAATTTTTTAAGGAACATCCATACTGCTTTTCACAAGGTTATTTAATTTAAATAAATATAGTGATGAAATAGCAACGACAACGATGTCAGATGTGGCATCCAATCTAAAGTGTGTTTGTAAATAACTGAGGTCAGACAAGGCTGATCTAAGTAATGGCATGTGCTAAAAAATGCATTCCTTCTTATGTGTGATGCCAAAAATAAAATAAGTCAATATTTGATCAGGCAACCCACACAACTCAAAACCAGAGTCTATCTGTCATGTGGTCAGGTCATCCTTAAGTAGCCCAGCAGATGCTACCAGGACCACATGGTTAACTACAACAGCTGTTATGTTGGCTTTTTACAGTCCCACAGACTTGGGTTGGTAAGATGACAGTGAGACCAATGGTTTCAGACAGTTTATTACTTACAGACACAGCGAAAGCAAGATTGCCTTAGTGTCAGTACCCTGCATCCCTAGCCCCCCAGGAATAGACACTGAATGAGAGTTGTTCAGTGACAGACACCATAGGTCTTGGGTCTCTCTGCTGGTGAGAAGCTCACAGCAGTACCCTAATGCAGTGAGTATCTTTGTAGCCCACAGATGTACTTTCAGAAGCCTAAACTCGACTGAAGCCAGGGATGGGTGAATAATGACTTGTGTCAGCCTCCGGCTAGATAGGTAGTCAGGTGTGAAACTACCTGGTGGCGGTTTCTCATTAGACTGCTTAGCTCCCCTTGCTCCAAGAGGATTCACATGGTGTTCTGCCAAAACTCAGGTTCCTGCAGTCTAGCTTTGCCTACATGGCCCAAGTAAGGACATGCAAAGTTGTCAGGGCACAAAGGCAGAGACGGTCCCACACAGTCCCTGCCTCCAAACAAAGGGCCATATGTATGGTTCCTACAAGTATAAGTTGTGTAATATTGACTCCTATATAGACCAGGTGCTTTTACTGTCAGGATCGTTACAAAATATTAACTAATTCAGTACACACGGATTGATTCCTAACATGGTTCAGGAAATATCTGTGATGCTGGAAATTAAAAGAACCAGCAATGTGCAGTGCTTGCTACAAGGGATATAACATAGGTGGGGCAGACAAACAGAGAGAAGTGGGGTAACATGCAAAGGAGAAACACAGGAAAAGGACCCAGAAAGAACAGTTTCCTGGGTGGCCAGGAAACAGGAGGAAAACCAGGAGAGAAGACTCACTGTCAGAGTGAAAGAGGTCCCCTGGATTCCCACATCCACGGATCCCTGTGTCTGCATACATGATCCTGCTGATAGAAGGCTGGGTGACATCTATGCCTCACACTTAAAACTAAAATAAGCAGTTTGCCTCAGACTTAACAACTAAATGCAGATCTTTGAACAAGTGGTAGGGCACCAACACTGCCCCACAGTCAAAAATCAGAGAATAACTTTTGACTCTCCAAAAGCTTAACTGCTAGTAGGCTACTTTTGATGAGAATCCTTACTGATAACATAAACAGTCGACTATCATACAGTTTGAATGTTGTATGTATTAAATATTGTACTCTTATAATAAAGTAAGCTAGAGGAAAGAAAATGTTATTTGAAAAATCATGAGGAAGAAAAAATACGTGTCGAGTACTGCACTTTATTTATCAAAAAGTAAGTCTGAATATAAGTGGACCTGTGTAGTTCAAACCTGTGTTGCTCAAGAATCAGCCGTAGTCAGAATGGCTATTTCATTTTAATGAAAATTAAAAAAATATATCATTCTGCCCAGTTATCCTCATTTCTTTAAGAGAATAACTAATGATAAAAAAGATAAGTATCTTATTCAAGGTCAACACATTTGTCCCTTTAATTTCTTTGATCAGTATTTTATGGTTTCCACTGTACTGTCTTTTAACTCCCTGGTTAAATCTATTCCAAAGTATTTTATTATTTCTGAGCATATTAAGAATGGGCCAGTTTCCTTTATTTTCTCATCAAACATTTCCTTATTAGTGTATAAAGATGAAATTGATTTCTGTATGTTTATTTTATGTCCTGCAACTTTATTACAATTGTTGATTAGTTACAACGGTTTTTTAAATGAATCTTTGAGGTTTTCTACATACAAACTCATAGCATCTCCAAAAGTGACATTTTGACTTCTTCCTTTCCAATTTTCATGTCTTTTTCCCCCTTTTTCTTGCCTAATTCCTTTAGTGATGACTTCCAGTATTATACTGAATAGCAATGGCAAGAGTGGGCATCCTTGTCTTGTTTCTGAGAGGAAAAGCTTTCAAACTCTCTCCATTGAGGATCATGTTAGCTGTGGGTTTGTTGTAGGTGGCCTTGATTGCATTGAAGTTTCTTTCATCCTATGCTCAATGCATTGAAAGTTTTTATATGAAAGGGTGTTGAATCTTCTTAAATTGCTTCTTCTGTATTTATTGCAATGATCTTGTGATTTTTATCATTCATTCTAATAATGCAATGTATTACTGTGGGGAATAAGCTTAGGAATTCCCTGATTCCTGTACTGATGGGTTAACAAGGCATAAAGAATCACAAAGCCATAGGATGCTCACACCAAAGCTTGGGTAAACTAGATTAGGCAAATAAGGGTGTGTGGGGGAAGGCCCCCAGGATAGAGTAGGAGGGGCAAAGGCCCCCAGAATAGAGTATGGGGGGCAAAGGCCCCCAGGATAAAGGGAGGGCAAAGGCCTCAATACAAAAGTATATGAGGTAAGCAAGATTAGCTATTCACGGCAAAAACACCCCCAACTTAGTACTATAGCAGAAAGCCGCTTTCAGGAAGGAAGGGCCAAATTAGGTAAACAGGTAAGTAGGGCTATAGACTGCTGCAGGTGAAGCTGCCCAGAGCGGAGCTAATTAGCAAAAGAATGGTGCCTTCTTGACCCTGAGTTTACGTGTGTTCTATCTGTCTTATCCCCTAGGCTAGCTAAGATAAACAGACACGGTGCCTCATATCTACTGTTAATATCCATCTGCCCGGCCCCAGGATTTTGGTTTATATTGACCCAAACCCCTAACGCCGTATATCTTCAAAACCACCTTTCCCTCATGCCCATGAGTTAATGTTCACAGATTCATTGTCTCTTTGTGCAAGCCCATCACGTTTGTAAGCCTTCTGATCTTAATAAATACGGAACACAGACTCTTATTTGGGGCTCTTGTCTTCTCCCGGACATTAGCCATCTCTCTCATTTTAATCCTGTGTCTGCTCTCTTGCTGGACAAGAGAGAACTTTAGACCCAGAGTCTACGACATATTACGTTTATTGATTTGCATATATTGAACTGTCCTAGTAGGAATATATCCTACTAGGTCATGGTGTATAATCCTTTTGATGTGTTCTTGAATTTGGTTTGATAACATTGTGTTGAAATTTTTTACACTTATATTCATCAGAGATGAATTTTTCTTTTTTCTGCCTACAGTTTTCTTGCAGTGGCTTCATCTGGTTTTGGTATCAGGATAATGCTGGCCATGTAGAATGAGTTTGGAAGAGTACCCTTCTCTTCAAATTTTCGGCAGACATTGAGAAGGCTTGTCTTTGATTATTATTTTTTTTTTAATATTTGGTAAAGTTCACCTGTGAAGTCATCTGGTTATAGGGTTTTCTTTTTGGGAGGTTTATGATATTTAATTCCACCTCCTAACTCATTTATTGGTATATTCATAATTTTTACTTCCTCATGAGTCACTCTTGGTAGAATGTAGGTGTAGAGGCATTTATCCATTTATACTAAGTTATACAATTTTTTGGAGTATAAATGTTCATAGTATTCTCTGATGAAGTTTTTCATTTCAGTGGCATCCTCTGCAATGTCTCTTCTTTGGATTCTGAGTTTCTTTCACTACTTTTGCTTTCTTTTTTTTTTCTTTCTCTAGTGTACCTAAAGTTTTAGATACTTTATCACTTCAAAAAAACAACTGTAAGTTTCATCAATATTTTCTATTGTTATTTTGTCTTTTTTCCCCATTTATTCTGCTTTGATATTATGTTCTCCTTCTGCTTTTGGCATGAATTATTTGTTTTTACTGACGCCTTGAGGCATAAAGTTCGGTGCTTTACTTGAGGTCTTTTTTCTATATCTCATGTTCATTGATTAGAACAGTAAATATTGTTCAAATGTTCATAGTACTTAAAGACAGCTATATATTCACTGCAATCACTATCAAAATACCAATGGGGACTCCCAGGGAAGATGGCGAGTAGGAGGATCCTATGTTCACCTCATGCCATGGATACACCTAGATAACACCTACACCAGTGTAAATAACCCAGAAAACGACATGAAGAATGGCAGCACAGGCTCTCAACAGCCAAATGTAGTGAACAATCCACACTGAAATGGGTTGGAAGGGAGGAGACATGGTTGGGAGCCACAATAACCCACCAAGACTGCTAGAGGGAGGGACAATGAGGGCAAGGAGAATGAAGAGAAGCAAACCTCACACTAGGTATCCCAGACATGGGGACCCACCACACTGGAAAGATGAATCCTCATGACATTTGGCTTTGAAAATCCTGTAAGAACTTCCTGAGTTCTTACAATCAGTGGAGCTTAATACCTGATACTTTAAAATCAGCAGGCTCTGCTCTGGGAGAGCCTGAGATCGGTAGCGTACTGAATCCCTGCCCTTAAAGAGACAGCATAACAAACAGCCCCTGGAGAGATAGCAGAGAAGCAGCAGTTTGAAAAATGCCTGGAGTAAAATACATAAAACTGTTAAAAACGAGCATAAAGGAACTGATCGATAATAATACAATAATAGTAGGGGATTTTAACACCGTTAAAATGGACAGCAATGGACAGATCATCCAAACAGAAAATCAACAAGGAAACAGTGGCTTTGAGTGGCACACTGGACTAGATGGATTTAGCAGATATATTCACAACATTCCATCCTGAAACAACGGAATTCACATTCTGTTCAAGTGTACATGGAACAGTCTCCAGAATAGATCACATAGTAGGCCACAAAAAAAAAAAATCTGAACAAATTCAAGAATATCAAAGTCATACCATGCATCTTTTCTGACCACAATGCTATGAAACTAGACGAAACACACACACACACACACACACACAAATCTGAAAGAGCACAAATACAGGGACATTAAATAACATGCCACTAAACAATGAAATCGTCAACAAGGAAATGGAAAGAGAAATTTTAAAAAAGTGCATGGAAACAAATGAAAATAAAAACACAATGTTCCAAAACCTCTGGGATACAACAAAAGTGATTCCTTGCAGGGAGTTTATTGCAATACAGGCCTAATTCAAGAAGCAAGAAAAATCTCAAATAAACAAGCTAACCTTGTGCCAAAATGAGCTAGAAATAGAATAAATAAAACTTAATGCAAGTATATGGAAGGAAATAATAAAGGCTAAAGCAGAAATAAATGATAAAGAAAACAAAAAAATACTATAGAACAGATCAATGAAACCTGGATTGAGTTTTGTGAAAAACGTCAAGAAAAATCATAAATATGTAGCCAGACTTAATGAGAAAAAAAGAGAAAGGATTAAAACAAATAAAATTACAACTGAGAGAACAGAAACAAGGACAAACCCCACAGAAATACAACGATGACAGAATGTTATGAAAAAATGATATGCCAACACTCTGGAAAACCTGGAAGAAATAGACAAATTCCTAGAAACATATAAACTACCAAACCTTAAACAGGAAGAAATAGAAAAATTGAACAGACCAAAGAAATTGAATCAGTAATTTAAAAAACTCTCAACAAATAAAAGTTCAGGGCCAGATGGCTGCACAGGTGAATTCTACCAAACATTTTAGGAAGAATTAGTACATATTCCTCTTAAACTAATCCAAAAAGGGTAAAGGAAGGAAAACTTTTGAATTCATTCTATGAGGCCAGCATTACCCTGATATCAAAACCAGATTAAGGGTCCACTAAAAAAAGAGAACGACAGGCCAACCCTGATCAAAGTTGATGAAAAATTCTCAACAAAAATACTAGCATACCAAATCCAACAATACATTAAAAAGAAATCATTCACCAGGGGCAGGGGGGTGCCTGGATGACTCAGTCAGTTAGCTTCCCAATTCTTGATTTCTGCTCAGGTCATGATCTCATGGTCATAGCATCAAGCCCCACGTTGGGCTCCATGCTGGGTGTGGAGAAAGAAATATATTTAAAAAAAATACATTTAAAATATGGTTGTAACTGGAGCTGAAGAAGGACATTCTATCATAATTAAAGGGTCTATACACCAAGAATATCTAACAATTATAAACATTTATGTCCCTAACGTGAGAAAACTCAAATACATAAATCAATTAATCACAAACATAAAGAAACTCATTGATAATACCATAAGAGTAGGGGACTTAAACACCCCACATATAGCAATAGGTTGTAATCATGTAAGATCATGTAAGCAGAAAATCAACATGGAAACAGGGGCTTTGAATGACACACTGGACAGGATGGACTTAAAAGATATATTCAGAATATTTCATCTTAAAGCAGCGGAATACACATTGTTCTCAAGTGCACATGGAAATTACTCCAGAATAGATCACATACTGGGTCACAAATCAGCCCTCAACAAGTACAAAAAGATCGAGATTACATATTTTCAGAACACAACGCTGTGAAACTCTAAATCAACCACAAGAAAAAAACTGGAAAGACCAGGAATACTTACAAATTAAAGAACATCCTACTAAAGAATGATTGGGTGGGGCACCTGGAAGGCTCAACTGTGCTGAAAGCTCAGAGCCTAGAGCCTGCTTCAGATTCTGTGTCTCCCTCTATCTCTGCCCTTGCCTTGCTCTCTCTCTCTCTCACCCTTACTCTCTCTCTCTCTTTCTATGCCTCTCTCAGAAATAAACATTGAAATTTTTCAATATGAAATTTATGTCAAATTGGTTTCCATACAACACCCAGTGCTCATCCCAAAAGGTGCCCTCCTCAATACCCATCACCCACCCTCCCCTCCTCCCACCCCCCATCAAACCTCAGTTTGTTCTCAGTTTTTAAGAGTCTCTTATGCTTTGGCTCCCTCCCTCTCTAACCTCTTTTTTTTTCTTCCCCTCCCCCATAGATTTCTGTTAAGAGTCTCAGGATCCACATAACAGTGAAAACATATGGTATCTGTCTTTCTCTGTATGACTTATTTCACTTAAAATAACATTCTCCAGTTCCACCCACGTTGCTCCAAAAGGCCATATTTCATTCTTTCTCATTGCCACGTAGTACTCCATTGTGTATATAAATCACAATTTCTTTATCCATTCATCAGTTGATGGACATTTAGGCTCTTTCCATAATTTGGCTATTGTTGAGAGTGCTGCTATAAACATTGGGGTACAAGTGCCCCTATGCATCAGCACTCCTGTAGCCCTTGGGTAAATTCCTAGCAGTGCTATTGCTGGTCATAGGGTAGGTCTCTTTTCAATTTTTTAGGAACCTCCACACTGTTTTCCAGAGTGGCTGTACCAGTTTGCATTCCCACCAACAGTGCAAGAGGGTTCCCGTTTCTCCACATCCTCTCCAGCATCTATAGTCTCCTGATTTGTTCATTTTAGCCACTCTGAAAGGCATGAGGTGATATCTGAGTGTGGTTTTGATTTGTATATCCGTGATGAGGAGAGACGTTGAGCATCTTTTCATGTGCCTGTTGGCAATCTGGATGTCTTCTTTAGAGAAGAGTCTATTCATGTTTTCTGCCCATTTCTTCACTGGGTTCTTTGTTTTTCGGGTGTGGAATTTGGTGAGCTCTTTATAGATTTTGGATACTAGCCCTTTGTCCGATATGTCATTTGCAAATATCTTTTCCCATTCCGTTGGTTGCTTTTTCATTTTGTTGATTGTTTGCTTTGCAGTGCAGAAGCTTTTTATCTTGATGAGGTCCCAATAGTTCATTTTTGCTTTTAATTCCCTTGCCTTTGGGGATGTGCCAAGTAAGAAATTGCTGCGGCTGAGGTCAGAGAGGTTTTTTCCTGCTTTCTCCTCTAGGGTTTGGATGGTTTCCTGTCTCACATTCAGGTCCTTTATCCATTTTGAGTTTATTTTTATGAATGGTGTGAGAAAGTGGTCTAGTTTCATTCTTCTGCATGTTGCTGTCCAGTTCTCCCAGCACCATTTGTTAAAGAGACTGTCTCTTTTCCATTGGATGTTCTTTCCTGCTTTTTCAAAGATTAGTTGGCCATACTTTTGTGGGTCTAGTTCTGGGGTTTCTATTCTATTCCATTGGTCTATGTGTCTGTTTTTGTGCCAATACCACGCTGTCTTGATGATAACAGCTTTGTAGTAGAGGCTAAAGTCTAGGATTGTGATGCCTCCTGCTTTGGTCTTCTTCTTCAAAATTACTTTGGCTATTCGGGGCCTTTTGTGGTTCCATATGAATTTTAGGACTGTATGTTCCAGCTTCGAGAAGAATGCTGTGCAATTTTGATTGGGATTGCATTGAATGTGTAGATAGCTTTGGGTAGTATTGACATTTTAACAATATTTATTCTTCGAATCCATGAGCACGGAATGTTTTTCCATTTCTTTATATCTTCTTCAATTTCCTTCATAAGCTTTCTACAGTTTTCAGCATACAGATCTTTTACATCTTTGGTTAGGTTTATTCCTAGGTATTTTATGCTTCTTGGTGCAATTTTGAATGGGATCAGTTTCTTTAATTGTCTTTCTGTTGCTTCATTATTAGTGTATAAGAATGCAACTGATTTCTGTATGTTGATTTTGTATCCTGCGACTTTGCTGAATTTATGTACCAGTTCTAGCAGACTTTTGATGGAGTCTATCAGGTATTCCATGTATAATATCATGTCGTCTGCAAAAAGTGAAAGCTTCATCTTTGCCAATTTTGATGCCTTTAATTTCCTTTTGTTGTCTGATTGCTGATGCTAGCACTTCCAACACTATGTGAAACAACAGCAGTGAGAGTGGACATCCCTGTCCTGTTCCTGATCTCAGGAAGAAAGCTCTCAGTTTCTCCCCATTGAGGATGATGTTAGCTGTGGGCTTTTCATAAATGGCTTTGATGATCTTTAAGTATGTTCCTTCTATACTGACTTTCTCAAGGGTTTTTATGAAGAAAGGATGCTGAATTTTGTCAAATGCTTTTTCTGCATCAATTGACAGGATCATAAGGTTCTTATCTTTTCTTTTATTAATGTGATGTATCACATTGATTGATTTGCAAATGTGGAACCAGCCCTTCATCCCAGGAATGAATCCCACTTGATCCTGGTGAATAATTCTTTTTATATGCTGTTGAATTTGATTTGCTAGTATCTTATTGAGAATTTTTGCATCCACATTCATCAGGGATATTGGCCTGTAGTTCTCTTTTTTTGCTGGGTCTCTGTCTGATTTAGGAATCAAAGTAATACTGGCTTCATAGAATGAGTCTGGAAGTTTTCCTTCCCTTTCTATGTTTTGGAACAGCTTGAGAAGGATAGGTATTATCTCTGCTTTAAACGTCTGGTAGAATTCCCCTGGGGAGCCATCTGGTCCTGGACTCTTATTTGTTGGGAGAATTTTGATAACTGATTCAATTCCTTCGCTGGTTATGGGTCTGTTCAAGCTTTCTATTTCTTCCTGTTTGAGTTTTGGGGAGTGCGTGGGTGTTTAGGAATTTGTCCATTTCTTCCAGGTTGTCCAGTTTGTTGGCATATACTTTTTCATCGTATTCCCTGATAATTGCTTGTATTTCTAAGGGATTGGTTGTAATAATTCCATTTTCATTCATGATTTTATCTATTTGAGTCATCTTCCTTTTCTTTTTGAGAAGCCTGGCTAGAGGTTTGTCAATTTTGTTTATTTTTTCAAAAAACCAACTCTTGGTTTCGTTGATCTGCTCTACAATTTTTTTAGATTCTCTATTGTTTATTTCTGCTCTGATCTTTATTATTTCTCTTCTTCTGCTGGGTTTGGGGTGTCTTTGCTGTTCTGCTTCTATTTCCTTTAGGTGTGCTGTTAGATTTTGTATTTGGGATTTTTCTTGTTTCTTGAGATAGGCCTGGATTGCCAAGTATTTTCCTCTCAGGACTACCTTCGCAGCATCCCAAAGCGTTTGGATTGTTGTATTTCCATTTTCATTTGTTTCCATGTATTTCTTAATTTCTTCTCTAATTGCCTGGTTGACCCATTCATTCTTTAGTAGGGTGTTCTTTAACCTCCATGCTTTTGGAGGTTTTCCAGATTTTTTTCCTGTGGTTGATTTCAAGCTTCATAGCATTGTGGTCTGAAAGTATGCATGGTATAATTTCAATTATTTTCTACTTATGAAGGCCTGTTTTGTGACCCAGTATGTGACCTATCTTGGAGAATGTTCCATGTGCACTCGAGAAGAAAGTATATTCTGTTGCTTTGGGATGCAGAGTTCTAAATAGATCTGTCAAGTCCATCTGATCCAATGTATCATTCAGGCTCCTTGTTTCTTTATTGATTCTGTGTCTAGATGATCTATCCATTGTTGTAAGTGGAGTGTTAAAATCCCCTGTAATTACCACATTTTTCTCAATAAGGTTGCCTATGTTTGTGATTACTTGTTTTATATATTTGGGGGCTCCCATATTCGGTGCATAGACATTTATAATTTTAGCTCTTCCTGATGGATAGACCGTGTAATTATTATATAATGCCCTTCTTCATCTCTTGTTACAGCCTTTAATTTAAAGTCTAGTTTGTCTGATATAAGTATGGCTACTCCAGCTTTCTTTTGACTTCTAGTAGCATGATAGATAGTTCTCCATCCCCTCACTTTCAATCTAAAGGCGTCCTGAGGTCTAAAATGAGTTTCTTGTAGACAGCAAATAAATGGGTCTTGTTTTTTTATCCATTCTAATACCCTATGTTTTTTGGTTGGAGCATTTTGTCCATTTACATTCAGTGTTATTTTAGAAAGATATGGGTTTAGAGTCATTGTGATATCTGTAGGTTTCATGCTTGTAGTGATCTCTCTGGTACCTTGTCTCACAGGATCCCCCTTAGGATCTCTTGTAGGGCTGGTTTAGTGGTGATTAATTCCTCCAATTTTTTTTTGTTTGGGAAGACCTTTATCTCTCCTTGTATTCTGAATGACAGACTTGCTGGATAAAGGATTCTCGGCTGCATATTTTTTCTCTTCATCACATTGAAGATTTCCTGCCATTCCTTTCTGGCCTGCCAAGTTTCAGTAGATAGGTCTGTCTCTAGTGTTATCAGTCTCCCTTTATATGTTAGAGCATATTTATCCCTAGCTTCTTTCAGAATTTTCTCTTTATCCTTGTATTTTGTCAGTTTGACTATGATAATTCATGCAGAAGACCAATTCAAGTGACATCTGAAGGGAGTTCTCTGTGCCTCTTGGATTTCAATGCCTGTTTCTTTCCTCAGATCAGGGAAGTTCTCAGCTATGATTCGTTCAAGTACACCTTCAGCTCCTTTCCCTCTCTCTTCCTCCTCTGGAATCCCAAGTATGTGTATGTTACTGCGTTTAATTGTGTCACTTAGTTCTCCAATTCTTCCCTCATACTCCTGGATTTTTTTAATTTCATTTTTTCTCAGCTTCCTCTTTTTCCATAATTTTATCTTCTAATTCACCTATTCTCTCCTCTGCGTCTTCAATCCGAGCTGTGGTCGCCTCCATTTTATTTTGCAGCTCATTTATAGCATTTTTTAGCTCCTCCTGACTGTTTCTTAGTCCCTTGATCTCTGTAGTGGTAGATTCTCTGCTGTCCTCTATACTTTTTTCAAGCCCAGCAATTAATTTTATGACTATTATTTTAAATTCATTTTATGTTACGTTGCTTAAATCGTTTTTGATCACTTCGTTAGCTGTCGCTACTTCCTGGAGTTTCTCTTGAGGAGAATTCTTCCGTTTTGTCATTTTGGATAGTCCCTGGAGTGGTGCAGAACTGCAGGGCACTTCCCCTGTGCTGTCTGGAGTAACTTGTGCTGGTGGGCGGGGCCGCAGTCAGACCCGATGTTTGCCCCCAGCCCACCGCTGTGCCCACAGTCAGACTGGTGTGTACCTTATCTTCCCTTTTCCCAGGGGCAGGACTCACTGTGAAGTGGTGTGGCCCCTCTCTGGGCTACTTGCACCCTGCCAGGCTTGTGGTGCTGCTTCGATGGGATCTGGCATATTAGCCGGGGTGGATCCAAGGTGCACAGGGGTAGGAGTGGCAGGCTTAGCTCGCTTTGCCGTCAGTGGTCCCCTGCGGGAGGGGCCCTGCAGCACCGGGACGGATGCAGGCAGACCCGCCAGAGGGATGGATCCACAGAAGCACAACGTTGGGTTTTGTGCGGTGCAAGCAAGTTTGGTGACGGGAACTGGTTCCCTTTGTAATTTCAGCTGGGGGGTGGGAGAGGGAGATGGCACTTGCCAGCGCCTTTGTTCCCTTGCTGAGCTGAACTCTGTCTTAACGGGCTCGACAACTCTCCCTCCTGTTGTCCTCTCGCCTTCCTGCTCTCCGAGGAAAGCTGTTGACTTATAACATTCCAGATGTTAAGTCCCGCTGGCTGTCAGAACTCATGCAGTCCTGCCCCTCAGCTTTTGCAAGTCAGACTCGGGGGCTCTGCCTTGCCAGGCAGGCTGCCCCTCCACCGCCCTGGCTCCCTCACGCCAGTCCGTGTAGCGTGCACCGCCTCTCTGCCCTTCCTACCCTCTTCTGTGGGCCTCTCGTCTATGCTTGGCTTCAGAGAGACCATTCTGCTAGTCTTCTGGCGGTTTTCTGGGTTCTTTAGGCAGATGTGGGTGGAATCTAAGTGGTCAGCAGGATGCGGTGAGCCCAGCGTCCTCCTACGCCGCCATCTCCCTCTCAAACATTAAAAATTTTTATTGAAACTATGAATGAATGGGTTAACCAAGAAATTAGAGAAGAATTTTAAAAGTACATGGGAGCCAATGAAAATGAGAACACGACAGTCCAAACCACTGGGATGCAGCAAAGACAGTCATAGGAGGGAAGTATATAACAGTCCAGGCCTACCTAAAGAAGGAGGAAAGGTCTCAAATACACAACCTAAACTTATGCCTAAAAGAGCTGGAAAAAGTACAGGAAACAAAGCCCCAAACCAGCAGAAGAAGGGAAATAGTAAAGATTAGAACATAAATCAATGATATTGAAATCAAAACACAGTAGAACAGATCAATGAAACCAGGAGCTGGTTCTTTGAAAGAATCGATGAAATTGATAACCCCCTAGTCATACTGATCAAAAAGAAAAAGGAAAGGACCCAAATAACTAAAATCACGAATGAAAGAGGAGAAATCACAACCAACACTGCAGGAATGCAAACAATAATAAGAGAATATGATGAGCAATTATATGCCAACAAATTGGGCAATCTGGAAGAAATGGACAAATTCCTAGAAACATATAAACTACCAAAACTGAAACAGAAAGAAATAGAAAACTGGAACAGACCCATGACCAGCAAAGAAATCGAATCAGTAATCAAAAATCTCCCCCTGCAAAAAAAACAAAAACAAAAACAAAAACCAGCCCAGGGTCGGATTGCTTTCCAGGGGAATTCTACCAAACATTTAAAAAGAGTTAATACCTATTCTTTTGAAGCTGTTTAAAAAAAAAAAAAGAAAAAGAAAGAAAGAAAGAAAGAAAGGGTAGGAAAACTTCCAAACTCATTCTATGAGGCCAGCATTACCTTGATTCCAAAACCAGAGAGAGATTCTGTGAAAAAGGAACTACAGACCAATTTTCCTGATGAACATGAATGCAAAAGTTCTCAACAAGATACTAGCAAACCGGATCCAACATACATTAAAGGAATTATTCACCAAAAATTAAGTGGGATTTATTCCTGGGATGCAGCGCTGATTCAATATCTGCAAATAAATCAATGTGATGCATCACATTAATAAAAGAAAGGATACGAACCACATGATCCTCTCAGTAGATGCATAAAACCATCTGGCAAACTACAGCATCCTTTTTTTGATAAAAACCCTCAAGAACGAAATAAAAAACGTTGAAAAAAAAAAAAAGGGGCGCCTGGGTGGCGCAGTCGGTTAAGCGTCCGACTTCAGCCAGGTCACGATCTCGCAGTCTGTGAGTTCGAGCCCCGCGTCAGGCTCTGGGCTGATGGCTCGGAGCCTGGAGCCTGTTTCCGATTCTGTGTCTCCCTCTCTCTCTGCCCCTCCCCCGTTCATGCTTTGTCTCTCTCTGTCCCAAAAATAAATTTAAAAACGTTGAAAAAAAAACCCCTCAAGAACGTAAGAATAGAAGGGATATACCTCAAGATCATAAAGGCCATATACGGAAGACCCACAGCTAATATCATCTTCACTGGGGAAAAACTGAGAGGTTTTCCCCCTAAGCTCAGGAACACGACAGGAAGGTCCACTCTCACCACTATTATTCAGCATAGTGTTGGAAAGCCTAGCCTCAGCAATCAGAAAACAAAAAGAAATAAAAGGCATCCAAATCATCAAGGAGGAATTCAAACTTTCACTCTTCACAGAAGGCATGATACTCTATGTGGGAAACCCAAAAGACTTCACCAACATATCTTCTAGAACTGATACATGAATTTAGCAAAGTTGCAGGATATAAAATCAATGTACACAAATCGGTTGCATTTCTATACACCAATAATGAAGCAGAAGAAAGAGATATCTGGGAATTGATTCCCTTTACAATTGCACCAAAACTCATAAGAACCTTGAGAAAAAATTAACCAAAGAAGTAAGAGGTTTGTATGCTGAGAACTATAGAAAACTAGGCAAGAAATTGAAGAAGACACAAAGAAATGAAAAAGCATTCCATGCTCATGGATTGGAAAAGCAAATATTGTTAAAATGTCGATACTACCCAAAGCAATATACACATTCATTGCACTCCCTATCAAAATAATACCAGCATTCTTCAAAGAGCCAGAACAAACAATTGTAAAATTTGTACGGAACCAGAAAAGACCCCAAATAACCAAAGTAAAGTTGAAAAAGAAAACCAAAGCTGGAGACATCACAGTTGCAGACTTCAAGCTCTATTAGAAAGCTGTCATCTTAAAGACAGTATGGTACTGTCACAAAAACAGACACACAGTTCAATGGAACAGGATGGAGAACCCAAAAATGGGCCCACAAACATATGGGCAACTAATCTTTGACAAAGCAGGAAGGAATATCCAATGGAAAAAAGACAGTAACTTCAGCAAAGGGTGTTGGGAAAACTGGACAGCGACATGCAGGAGAATGAACCTTGACCACTTTCTTACACCATACACAAAAATAAATTAAAAATGGATGAAAGACCTAAATGTAAGACAGGAAGCCATCAAAATCCTAGAGGAGAAAACAGGCAACAACCTCTTTTACTTTGGCCACAGCAACTTCTTACTTGACACGTCTCTGGATGCAAGGGAAACAAGAGCAACAATGAACTAGTGGGTCCTAATCAAGATAAAAAACTTCTGCACAGCAAAGGGAACAATTTTCAGAAAACTTTCTGAACAGCAAAACTAAAAGGTAACTGATGAAATGGGAGGAGATATTTGCAAATGACATATCAGATAAATGGTTAGCATCCAAAATCTATAAAGAACTTATCAAATTCAACACCCAAGAAAACCAATAATCTAGTGAAGAAATGGGCAAAGACATGAATAGACACTTCTCCAAAGAAGATATCCAGATGGCCAACCAACACATGACAAAATGCTCAATGTCACTCATCATCAGGGAAATACAAATAAAAACCACAACGAGATACCACCTCACACGTGTCAGAATGGCTCACATTAACAACTCAGGCAACAACAGATGTTGTCGAGGATGTGGAGAAAGAGGATCTCTTTTGCACTGCTGGTGGGAAAGCAAACTGCTGCAGCCACTTTGGAAAACAGTATGGGGTTTCCTCAACGAACTAAAAATAGAGCTACCCTACAACCCAGCTATTGCACTACTAGGTATTTATCCGAAGGATACAGGAGTCCTGATTCGAAGGGGCACATGCACCCCAATGTTTATAGCATCATTACCGACAATAGCCAATGTGTATAAAGAGCCCAAATGTCCATTGACTGATGAATGGATAAAAAAGATGTGGTAGATATATGCAATGGAATATTACTCTGTTTTCAAAAAGGATGAAATCTTGCCATTTGCAAAAACGTGAATGCAACTAGAGTCAATTATGCTAAGTGAAATGAGTCAGTCAGAGAAAGGCAAATATCATATGATTACACTCATATGTGTAATTCAAGAAACAAAACAGATGAACATAGGGGAAGGGAAGCCAAAAATAAAATAAAAACAGAGAGGGAGACAAACCCTAAGAGACCTTTAAATACAGAGAACAAACTGAGGGTTGCTGGCTGGGTATTGGGTGGTGGGTGGGCTAAATGGGCAATGGGCATTAAGGAAGGCACTTGTTGAGAGGAGCAGTGGGTGTTATATGTGATGAATCACTAAATTCTATTCCTGAAATCATTAGTACACTATATGATAACTGACTTGGATTTAAATTAAAAAAAAATAAACTCTTCATCAGGGAAGAAAAAAAGAAAGTATACTTTTTACCTGCTTATTTTTATGAATTTTTATTTGGTTATCATTGCTCTTCAAATTTGGTGCTGTTGGGTGACTATCTTTGCAATTATTTTTAGAGAGTCTACAGAGCTTCTGATATGTATAGATGCTTTTCATCAGTTCTAAAAATAATTCTGGGTTATTATTTGCTCAAACATTGCTTCTTCCCTATGTTTTTCTTTCCTTGCATGTCTTCATTTACACCTATGTTAGACTTCTATCCTTACCTTTATTTCTCCCTAGCTTCATGTTGATGTATTCAGCTCCCTTAACATGTTGTCTCTCTTGGTCCTGACCTTGTTTGTATGTAATCTTCTGCTAACCCCATCTAGTGGATTATTAATTTTAAAGGTTGAGTTATCACCATTTGAAATTGTCCATTTGAATCACTAAAAAGAGTTTAATTATCTGGTGAAATATTTCATCTTTCAGGATGAGAATCATATGCAGTGATTGCTAGGAAGTACACTTGCTGAAAATATATGCAACATTTTTCTTTTATCAAAACTTTTCCATTTAACATATGGCTAGGTACATTTTTATTTATACTTAGTGGAACAATAAAATTTCTGTATGTTGAAGAATAGCGGTTTTGATCACACACTATGGCTATCCAAAAATAGCATGAAAAATCAATGTGATGTGGAATATAGCATGGAAAAACCTGGCGCTCAATAAAATTCATGTTACATAGTCTCTTGCATGATTCAGAGTAGTAGAGGTTTACAGCTGTTGGTTACGTATTGGTGAAGTTTAGGCGTGTGTAAAATTGGGTGATATGAGTAAATTATCACTTCTGAAAGCAGTAATCCTATTTTCAATATTCAGCACATTGAGGAAATAAGAATTAAAGAAAACTTTCATATGGGAGATGTGCCAAAATTTATGAAAAAAGTGTAAATCTATGTAACACAAGACATGAATTTTGGTCTGGACAACATGACAGAGACTCATTTCTTTATTTCCTTATTTTTTGTTGGGGGTGGGGAGAGAGAGAATGAGCAGGGAAGAGGGACAGGGGGAGAGAGACTGAGAATCCTAAGCAGGCTCCATGCTCAGCATGACACGGGCCTCCATCCCATGACCCTGGTATCATGACCTGAGCTGAAATAAAGAGTTGGGCGTTCAACCGACTGAGCCACCCAGGCACCCTGAGACTTATTTCTCCTTGCTCTTCTCTACTAAGCATAACTATAAATCTTGGAAATAATGCAAGAGGCAACCAAAAGATAACTCTGAAAGAATGAAATCTTGCCATTTGCAATGACATGGATGGAACTAGAAAGTATTATGCTAAGCAAAATACATCAGTTAGAAAAAGACAAATACTATATGATTTTACTCATATGTGGAATTAAGAAACAAAACAGACGTGGGGCCCCTGGGTGACTCAGTCGGTTGAGCGTCCGACTTTGGCTCAGGTCATGATCTCATGGTCCGTGGGTTCAAGCCCTGCATCAGGCTCTGTGCTGACAGCTCAGAGCCTGAAGTCTGCTTCAGATTCTGTGTCTCCCTCTCTCTCTCTCTGCCCCTGCCCCACTCGTGCTCTCTCAAAAATAAACATTAAAATTTTTTTTTAAAAAAGAGAAACAAAACAGACGAACGTAAGGTGTGTGTGGGGGGAGAGTTAAACCAAGAACAGACTCTTAACTATACAAAACAAACTGAGGGTCACTGGATGGGAAGTGTGGAATGGTTTAAATAGGTGATGGGTATTAAAGAGGGGACTTGTGATGAGCACCAGGTGTTGTATGTAAGTGATGAATCACTAAATTATACACCTGAAACTAATATTACACTGTATGTTAACTGGAATTTAATAAAAACTTTTAAATAGGAAAAAAATTAAAAAGAAGACTCTGAATATTAGAAAGAGGAAGGCAAACAACTTTGGCACTCCAGAAGTGGAGGAACAACACAGTGGCTAGAAAACTGATCTATATGAGCTGATATTAGAGCTCAAATCCAAAGACAGTTTGAAGGCAGAATTCTCTCTTCCTTGGGGAACTTCAGTCCTGTTTTCTCTTAAGGCCTTCATCTGATTGAATGAGTCCCACCCACATTATAGAGAGTAATATGAATTACCCAAAGTCTACTGATTTAAATGTTAACCTTATCTAAAACTTAGCCCCCAGCAATATCCACTCAAGTATTTGACCAAATATCTGGATACAGTGTCCAAGCCAAGTTGACACATAAAATTAACCATCATCCATTCTTTCCCTGGGAACCTTCTGTGGAAGGCAGGTTATGTGAAAATATTCGCACCAAAGTGAGGGGGCAGCAGTCTTAACTTACGGTTCAATAGAATCATTGAAACTATGACCTCTAGGCAAGCAAGGCATAAAGCCACAGGACAGGAAATAAAAATTTTGCTAGTGGATCACTAGGGGTAATAGTGAATGGTGCCCCTCCCATTTCCACCCCTTTGTTCTTGGACCCATGAATCCTGGATATGGGATAAATAGCTCCATATGTTGGACGCTGAGCACATACAGCCTCTTGGAGAACATTTTCCCACTCTGACAGGGGACTGGCATCTAGCTGGCACTATAACAGAGTGCTCAAAACATTTGGTCAGCCGCCAGTTTTGGAATAATGGGGAACATGATAACACCAGTGAATTCCATGACTCTGGGTTCATCGCTGCACACCGTTTGCAGTGAATTTAGTTCCTTCACCAGAATCGCGCTGCATGGAATATAACATTGCGTAGATAAGGCATTCTGTAGATCACTGTGGTTAGTTTTGACAGAAGCACTGCATGCAGGGAAGGGAAATCCATCTCCATGGTAAGAGTTTATTCCAGTAAGAACAAAATGCTGCTCTTCCATGATAGAAGGTATACAATATAGTAAACCTTCCACCAGCTATCTGGTTGATCACCTTGGGGGATAGTACCTTATCAAAGACACAGGGATCATTTCTACTGCTAGAAGGTTGGACACTCAGTGGTACGCTTAGCCACGTCAGCTTTGGTAATAGAGGTCCATGTGCGGAGCCAATGCATAATATCCTTCTGTGACCCAAGGCCATTTGTTCAGGACAATGACAAAGATGGCTGAGGAAAGAGGCTGAATAATATCCATAGAACTGTTCATCTTACATATTTGATTATTAAAAGTCATCTCTGCTGAGAGACAAACCAAGAAACAGACTCTTAACTATAGGAAACAAACTTATGGTTATGGGGGGGCGGGGAGGATGGGTGAAATAGGCAATGGGGATTAAGGAGCACTTGTGATGAGCATCAGGTGATATATGGAATTGATGAATCACTATATTGTACACCTGAAACTAATATAACAATAACTATACTGAAATTTAAAAGAATAAAAGGAAATAAGAAAAAGAAATTTATCTCTGCTGAGGTCGCCCTTAGATGAGCATTCACAGAAGACACAAATATCTTCACATTTTTCACCTACTCGGAGACGTCTATCCACATAGCTTCTTCCTTAGAATTTTGTCACTAATTTTAATTCATGTTCCTTCCAATTCTCTGTCCATTCTGCCCAACAGTTGGCCACCGCCCATGAATTGGAATATATTCAGACTTCTATCCTTTTACCTTTTAAGAAAAATAACCAGTCAGGTGCACTGCTCAAAGTTCTACCCACTGAAGGTTTACCCTTCACCACTGTTCTCCATGGATGTCCCAGAAAGGGGCTGTAGTACTACAGCTGTCCACTTTTGGGCAGTGTCTGCATATTGTGCAGCATCATCTGTAAATCGGACCCAAATTTTCTTTCTCTGTCAACTGCATGTATCCCTGCTGCTGCCCAAATCTGTGAGATAGTGTTTCTTGGGGAAAAAAGGCAAAAGGGTAAAAGAAAATGGGTAATAAAACCTGTACCATTCCCTACTCCCTGGTTTCACTCTCTAGTACAAGGTATCTGCTTTTGCTTGCTTTCCAGATTTCTCATGGAAGTGTTTTTTGTATTTTGTCTAGAGTTATTAGTTACAATCAAAAGGACATGGGCAGCCATGAGCTAACTCCATGGCAGACAGAACCAGAAACTCCTCACTGGATTTTTAAAATAGTTTTACTTTTTAGAGCAGTTTTAAGTTCACAGAAAAATTGAACTGAAAGTATAGAGTTCCCACGTACCCACTCCTCCCACAAATCCACAGTGCCTCCACTTTCAGTATTCTGCCCCTGAGTGTATACGTTAACTATAACTGATGAACCAATAGATCATAATCATCAAAAGTCCACCCACAGTTTACATTATGATTCACCTTTGGTGTTGTACATTCTAAGAGTTTTCACAAGTATGTAATGTCATATCCACATGATTTTTAAGTGGACATAAGTTTTCAGCTACATTGGGTAAATACCAAAAGTGCAATTATAGTGTCATACAGAATTATTTCACTGTCCGAAAAATGCTCTACGCACCGCCTATTCTTCCTTCTCTCCTCTAACTCATGAAACTCCTAATGCTTTACTGTCTCCATTGCTTCGCCTTTTCCAGAATGTCACATAATAGGAATATACAGTATGCAGCCTTTTCAGTTTGACTTTTTCACTTAAGATGCATTTACGATTCCTCATATCCTTTTATGGTTTGATAGCTCCTTTATTTTATCCCTGTATAATATTCCATTCTCAGGATTTACCACAATTTTTTTATACATTTATCTACAAAAAAACAAAAACAAAAACAAAAAACAAAAAACCATGTCAGTTGCTTCCAAGTTTAAACAATTATAAATAAAACTACTACAAACATCTGTGTGTAGCTTCTTGCATGGACATAATTTTCAACTAATTTGGGTAAATAACAGGAGTGTGATTGCTGCACTGTATGGTAAGCATAGGTTTAGTTTTGTGAGAATCTTTTATTCTCCTTTGCAAGTGGTTATGCGATTTTGCATTTCTACCAGCAATGAATGGGAGCTGCACATCTTCACAAGCATTTGATGCTCTCAGTGTGTAGTGATATCTCATTGTTGTTTAATTTGCAATTTCATACTGACATATGATGCTGAGCATATTTTAATATGCTTATTTCTCATCCATGTATCCTCTTCGGTGAGGTGCCTGTTCATACCTTTCCCGGTTTTTAAATCATATCATTCATTTTCCTATTTTGATTTTTAAGAATTATTTCCAAAATGTGGATAACAGTCCTTATCAGATATGTCTCTGCAAATATTTGTAAGCAATATAAGTATCAATACATTTGGCATATGCATATTCACACATGCACGCGTGCATACACACACACACACACACACACACACACACACAGGTCACTGGAATAGTATGCAGCCATAAAAAAGGATGAGATCTTGTCATTTGTAACAACATGGGGGGGACCTAGCGCATATTAATCCAAGTGAATGTGGTCATGCAAAGAATGACAAATAACATATGATTTTACTTAAATGTGGATTATAAAAGAAGACAAATCAATAAACAAACAAAAAGCAGAATTAGACATATAAATACAGAGAACAAAGTGATGGGTGCCAGAGGGAAGGAGGATGAGGGGAGGGGCAAAATAGGTGAAGGGGCATGGGAAATATAGGTTTTCAGTTATGGAATGAATAAACCATGGGACTAAATGGCACAGTGTAAGGAATGGAGTCAATGATATTGTAATAGCATTGTATGCTGACAGATGGTAGCTACACTTGTGGTAAGCACAGCATAAGGTATGGAGAATTTGATTCACTATATTGTATACCTGAAAGTTATATAATGTGTATCAGGATACTCAAATTTAAAAAAATTAAAACAGACAAATCAAATAAGTTTCTAACTCAAATCATTTAAAAAGTTAGCTTTATAATATGACCTTTATTAGCAATGTGGATGGAACTGGAGAGTGTTATGCTAAGTGAAATAAGACATACAGAGAAAGACAAATACCATATGATTTCACTCTTATGTGAACCCTGAGACTCTTAACAGAAGACCATGTGGGAGGGGAAGGGAAGAAAAAAAAAGTTGGAGAGGGAGAGAGCCAAACCATAAGAGACTCTTAAAAACTAAGAACAAACTGAGGGTTGATGGGGGGGTGGGAGGGAGGGGAAAGTGGGCATTGAGGAGGGCACCTGTTGGGATGAGCAATGAGAGTTGTATGGAAACCAATTTGACAATAAATTTCATATAAAAAAAGTTAGCTTTATATCACTACTTGAAATTAAAAATAAGAGCTGTAATTGATGTGGTAAGTAACATAAAAACTATATGAAAGTTTAAATGGAAAGAATAAGTCAAACCCATTTGCAATATATGCCTATTTCATATATGTTATCTCATTGATTCTTCATAGCAAACATTTAGTGTAAGTATTGGGATTTCTACTTTAGAAATGAGGAAACAGTCGCGAAGGATGTCAATACCTTTCCCACTGTCACACAGTGTGTGTCAGAAGCAGGTTTGAACCTCATTGCTATTTCATGCCATGGCCTATAGGGAGACAGTGGGTAGGACCCAAGTCAATGTGCTTCAGCCAGTCCCCCTGGTTCCTTTTCCTTTCCTTACCTCAACTCTACTATATCCATCCAGCTCCAAAACCTAGAGAACTCCCACATATTTTGTGGCAAAGCAGAACACCCTACCTTTAGTCTCACTTTTAATTTGAACCTTAGACTTTCAGTTTTTCCAGAGATATGTTTTAATGTTTAGTTATTTTGAGAGAGAGAGAGAGAGAGCAAGAGCAAGTGGGAGAGGGGCAGTGGTGGGGGGGGGGGGAGAGAGAATCCTAAGCAGGCTCCACGATGTCAGTGCAGAGCCTGATGTGGGGCTGGAATCATGAACCGTGAGATCATGACTGGAGCTGAAACCAAGAGCCAGACGCTTAACCGGCTGGGCCACCCAGGCACAACCTCACCAGGAAATTAAAAAAAAAAATTTTTGGGGGCGCCTGGGTGGCGCAGTCGGTTAAGCGTCCGACTTCAGCCAGGTCACGATCTCGCGGTCCGTGAGTTCGAGCCCCGCGTCAGGCTCTGGGCTGATGGCTCGGAGCCTGGAGCCTGTTTCCGATTCTGTGTCTCCCTCTCTCTCTGCCCCTCCCCCGTTCATGCTCTGTCTCTCTCTGTCCCAAAAATAAATAAAAAACGTTGAAAAAAAAAAAAAAATTTAAAAAAAAAAAAAAAAAATTTTTTTTTAACGTTTATTTATTTTTGAGACAGAGAGAGACAGAGCATGAACGGGGGAGGGTCAAAGAGAGGGAGACACAGAATCTGAAACAGGCTCCAGGCTCTGAGCTGTCAGCACAGAGCCTGAAGCGGGGCTCGAACTCACTGACCGCGAGATCATGACCTGAGCCGAAGTCAGCCGCTCAACCGACTGAGCCACCCAGGAGCCCCACCAGGAAATATTTTGAATACTCTGTAAGTGAGTAGGCGATTGTTGCTAGTATCCTACCGCCATTCCCTAAGGATGGTGAATTCTGAGGACAGCACTTAGTTGCAGAAATAGTTTTGGGTGTGAGGATACAAATGGGGGCTCAGAGATGTAACTCTTGTGTTGTGTACAGTAATAGGGGCATAAGGTAGAGCCAGGCCTCTGGATTGTCAGGGTGATGGAGATGTATGTAGAGGGAAATAGGGATTTGTGGCTTGTCTGTCCCTGCCTTTATTTATTTATTTATTTATTGGAATTTTATTAGAGTTACTAATTTTATTTTACATTTATAACTTTTTAAATTCCAGATAGTTAACATGCAGTGTAATATTAGTTGCCGGCATAAAATACAGTGATTCAACCCTTCCATACATCACCCAGTGCTCATCACCACAAGCACTCCTTAATCTCCATCGTCTGTTTAATCCATCCCCCAACCTGCCTCCCCTCTGGTAATCATCAGGTTTTTCTCTACAGTTAAGAGTCTGTTTCCTGGGTTGCCTCTCTTTCTTCCTCCTAGGATCATTTGTTTTGTTTCAAAAATTACACATAGGGGTGAAATCATATATTTGTCTTTCTTTGACTGGCTTCTTTTGCTCGGCATAAAACTCTCTAGCTCTGTCCACGCCGTTGCAAATGGCAAGGTTTGATTAGCTTTTATGGCTGAGTAATATTGCACTGTATATAGATACTACATCTTCTCTATCCATTCTCAATCAATGGACACTTGGGCTGTTGCCACTGCTTGGGTATTGCAAATGATGCTGCTATCAACATCGGGGTGCATGTATCCCCTTGAACTGGTAGTTTTGTATTCTTTGGGTAAATACCTAGTAGTACAACTGCTGGACAATAGGGTAGTTCTACTTTTCACTTTTTGAGGAGCCTCTGTAGTGTTTTCCAGAGTAGCTGCACCAGTTTACATCCCTACCAAGAGTGCAAGAGGGTTTCCCTTTCTCCACATCCTTGCCAACACCTGTTGTTTCTTCTGCTGCAGTAGACATGATACTGTGTTTTTTTTTATTTTTTTTATTTTTTTCTCCAAATTTCTTTTTTTTTTAATATATGAAATTTACTGTCAAATTGGTTTCCATACAACACCCAGTGCTCATCCCAAAAGGTGCCCTCCTCAATACCCATCATCCACCCTGCCCTCCCTCCCACCCCCCATCAACCCTCAGTTTGTTCTCAGTTTTTAACAGTCTCATATGCTTTGGCTCTCTCCCACTCTAACCTCTTTTTTTTTTTTCCTTCCCCTCCCCCATGGGTTTCTGTTACGTTTCTCAGGATCCACATAAGAGTGAAACCATATGGTATCTGTCTTTCTCTGTATGGCTTATTTCACTTAGCATCACACTCTCCAGTTCCATCCACGTTGCTACAAAAGGCCATATTTCATTCTTTCTCATTGCCACATAGTATTCCATTTAGATACTGTGTTTAAAAAACCCTAACTCGACTTCACCAAAAGATTGCTACAACTGACACATGAATTTAATAAAGTCACAGAATACAAAATCATCATACAGAAATCTGTGGCATTTCTTTCTTTTTTTTTTAACATTTACTTATTTTTGAGAGGCAGAGAGAGACAGAGCGTGAGTAGGGGAGGGGCAGAGAGAGAGGGAGACACAGAATCAGTAGCAGGCTTCAGGCTCCGAGCTGTCAGCACCAGAGCCCAATGCGGGGCTCGAACTCACAATCTGCAAGATCATGACCTGAGCCAAAGTCGGACGCTCAACTGACTGAGACACCCAGGCGCCCCAGTATTTACACTTTATAAAAAAGGAAATGTTTTCATATTTTATAATTTCATAAGGCTTTGACCCAATTAAATTCTATATCTGATAGGCTATATATCAGGCAATCAGGAAGTTAGGGTCTGAATTACTTGTGAAAGTATCTTTATGTGTAAACTCTGTCATTAAAGTATCAATAAAGTCATATCTACATAATTAAAGATATAATATTCAGGAAAAGACCTGCATACTTTGCATTCTCAATGGATAACATACCTGCTTCAGGCATTTTCATGGGCTCCACTGTTGGGACATCTGCCCCCTTCACATCACTGTCATCTTCACTGATACCCCCAGTCTTTGGCAGAGGTAGTTCCTGGATCCCAGATTCCAGGTCAGATCCTTAAAAAAAAAAAGGTTATCGGGGTGCCTGGGTGGCGCAGTCGGTTAAGCGTCCGACTTCAGCCAGGTCACGATCTCACGGTCCGTGAGTTCGAGCCCCGCGTCGGGCTCTGGGCTGATGGCTCGGAGTCTGGAGCCTGTTTCCGATTCTGTGTCTCCCTCTCTCTCTGTCCCTCCCCCGTTCATGCTCTGTCTCTCTCTGTCCCAAAAATAAATAAACGTTGAAAAAAAAAAAAAGGTTATCAATTTAAGGAGTAAACACAAAATTTAAAGAAAGAAGTGATACTATTTATTCTTTCTATTATATGAAATACAAGCCTGTATACTTAGTGTAATAAAAAAAGGGATGGAAAGGTGGACGTCACATCTTTTTTTGTATTATGAAACCTTATTTCAAATAACAATCTAAAGAGAAACCACACTAAATCTACATTTGCATTATATTACCACAGTGTACTAAGAGTAGAGAGCATCAGCTAAGAAATCTTAAATTTACACCATGGACAGGAAGTTTTTTGAAGTTTATTCATTTATTTTGAGAGAGAGAGAGACAGAGTGAGCCAGTAGTGGAGGGGCTGAGAGGGAGAGAGGGAGGGAGAGACAGAGCGAGAGCAAGAGTGAGAGCGAGAGCGAGAGAGCGAGAGAGAGAGAGAATCACAGCAGCTTCTGCACTGCCAGTGCAGAGCCCAACACAGGGCTCAATGTCACGAACTGGGAAATTGTGACCTGAGCCGAAATCCAGAGTCAGATGCTTAACTGACTGAGCCACCAGGCAGTCTGCACCATGGATAGGAATTTAATGAAAATTAAAATTTAATTTCCTGAACAATTAGCTGAGTGCATTTGTGGGCCTATGACAAATCCTATACTATAGTGACATCCATCTCCTATCACGGGCAATCTGAAAGTAATTTTGTGAAATTTAACTAGTTAGATTTAGGGACAAAGTCTCTCTCTATAACTTATGATAAATGAATCATGCAGAGAACCAAGTATCAAAAATAACAGCAAAATATTAGTGACTTATAGTCAAACTTCTGTCTTACAGTGAGAGTAAAGGGAGCAGGGTAGAAAGAAATTAATGGACTTTGCCCTCAGTCTTATTGTAGAAACCTCTTACCAGAGAATTCCTAAAATAATCCATGGCCTAAGAAGAACAAATTAAACTACAAATTAAACTAGTAAACAATGCATACTTTTGTAATTAAAGTTTCCTCTGACTTAGAAAAGACTGCATGTTCAAGCACACAGATTAAATAAATCTTGAAGAAAAAGGGGAAATTCATTAGAGTGAAGGACCATATGAAGCTGCAAACTATGCGGTCTTCATATTTTCAACCGATTTTCAGGAAATGACTGAGTTTCTCTTGTAATGTTTTGTTTCATCTTGTTATGGTATGTCATAATGCACGATGCACACATATACCCCGAACCCCCATAGACATTCCTCCCCCCTTTCCCTTCACCTTGATCCACAAGTGCTTCTTTAACTTCTTTCTCTTGATCAGGCATAATATCCTGACTCTCGGTTGGTGCCTGCTCTTGTTGAGGCTGATTATCACTGGGCTGCTGGGCCTAGGGGTGTGTGTGTGTGTGTGTGTGTGTGTGTGTGAGCGCAAATAAATAGTTGTGTTGTTAAGACATGCCAACAATATAAATATATATTACAGATTTTTATACCAAACAATAAAAAAGTATAAACCCACACGTAAAACATGATTCTATATATTTATTCTTAAAAGTTACTCTTCCGGAGCGCCTGGGTGGCTCAGCTGGTTAAGCATCTGACTCTTGATTTCAGCTCAGGTCATGATCTCAAGGTTTGTGAGTTCAAGCCCTGCCTCAGGCTCCTGCTTGGGATTCTCTCTCCCTGTCTCTCTGCCCCTCCCTCCCCCTCTCTCTCAAAAATAAAATAAAAATAAACTTTTTTTTAAACAAAGAAAAATGTCTTTAAACAAACAAAAAAAAAGTTACTCTTCCCACACAGTGGCTACTCCAAGAAGAGGTAGCCACAAGCACTTTGGAGGCTATTTTAAACTATGTTGGGATGGATATGTACAACCTGTTGTTAGTAAGCATAACAATGGAGTCATAGGGTATATTTCCTCAGGGAACACAAGTATGGAATCCTTCTGGTTCAATGTTTCCTACTCCTTATCAGCAGAGAAACTTATATCACTGTATCTGTATGTTTGTAGCTCAACAACATTTTCAGAGAACGAAACTGATGGTATAGAAAATATCAAATACCAAAGTACTCACAGCCACAGGTGCAGCTGGCTGGTTAGACTCTCGATTACCCTTTCTTTGTTTAGATTTAGATCTTGTTCTCACACGCCCACTCATATTTCACCCTGAAAGTAGAATATCGGGATTTGAAAAATGTACTCTAAAGGCTAGGTATACCACTTCCAAGGCTAAACGTTTTAATTTTTTTTAACTTGAAAATACTGTCAAAATCAACCTGTGTAAGGATAATGTACATGCTTTTGTCACACCAAATCAACGAGCTGCAAGATCATTTACATCAGCCAAACTGGCAGTCAAGTCACCTTAAAGACAGGAATAAAACATGAGGTTTAGTTTCACAGCTAGATTCCCCATCATAAACAGTGCTGGAAATTTAAATTTGAATTTAAATTTGAGTTTATTTTAAATTACATAAAACAAATAAATTAGAGTTTAAATTGCTGTGGTCACATTCCCATTTACTGGGCCCATTTTACCCCCTTAAATAAGGTTTTCTTGGAACACAGAGAAGGTCTTAATCGTTTGTGTACTGCCTGCCTATGGCTGTCTTCCCACTACGAGGGCTCAGGTGCCTAGTTTTGATATTGACCAGTGAGCCGGCTCCTCCCTTGACACCCTGCACAGTGCGATACAAATCTCCGGGACGCAGTTCCAACCCTGCAGCGTTCCCTGTTTCCAGTCCCACACGCCGTTTTTTTGTTTTTGTTTTTGTTTTTAAGTAGACTTTACTGCCATCCCGGAGCCCAGGCGGGGCTTGAACTCACCACCCTGAGATCTAGACCTGAGCTGAGATCCAGCGTCAGCCAGCCACTTTGCCTACTGACCGCACCCCCTCTCCCACCCCCCCCCACCCCCCCACCCCCCCCCTGCCCACAGGCGCCCCTTCCAGACCTGCTCTGTACCGCCTGGCCCGCCTCCCACCCAGGGTCCCACTGAGGACTCACTCTGGCTTCAGTGCTCCGCCGGCAGTTCCAGGTGCTTGCTCAGATACCTCAAAGAACACCCCCAAGACCCACCCTGTCTTCATCTCCCCGGTCCTCGGCCGCCAGCTGTCCTCACTTGTCCCGGTCCCACCACCACGAGGACGAGGGCCATGGCGGCCGCGACGCCTGTGAGAAGAACGCTAACTCCTAGCAACTTCCTCCTCCGAGGCCACAGGTCTACCGTCCCGACCCGCCCGAGGCCCACTGGCACTCTCCTCACCGTCACTCACACTTAAAGTCCTGGAAGGACTGATTTGTGGACCTACCAGTTGTGTTCAGGCAGCGAGAAGGATCGGAGAAGAAGGAAGACCACCGCCTAGGCCTCAGCTCTGCTCAGGGAATGCGGGCACAAGGCACATGCCCAGTTGCGCTTGTCGAAAGCAGGCACAAGGCGAGCGCCCAGCAATGGTCTTTCATTGCAATGGGCATGCGCACAGGGTTGGGTGCCTGCAGGGTGGGGTGAGGTTTTCCCGCCTGTGCCTTGGAGGCGAGCTACCAAGTGATCTCCCGAGGAAAAGAAAAAGGCTTGAAGAGTTTGTTTTTAGACCACCCAATCCCCGTATGCATCCAGCATCTTTGGGGACAGACAGCCCCAGGTACCCTTAGTGAAGTTGGAGTATGTGTCTCAGAAAAAGCGCTGAGACAGAAATACATGTTAAGTGTTTTAATCCTATTTTTATACCTGCTTTGATTAATCATTTCCTCCTTTGCTTTAGTTTTCTGTCATCCTTGAATCAATTTGCTCATTCTTATAGAATAAATATATTAACACGTTTACTTTTTTTGTTCAACTAATATTTTTTATATAGATTAATTTTTTTTTTTTAATTCAAGGTGGTTAACATACAGTGTAGTATTGGTACCAGGAGTAGAACTCAGTGTTTCACCACTTATAGACAACACTCAGTGCTCATCCAAATAAGTGCCCTCCTTAATGCCCGTCACCCATTTGGCCCATCCCACCACCCACCTCCCCTCTAGCAATCCCCAGTTTGTTCTCTGTGTTTAAGAGTCTCTTATGGGGGCGCCTGGGTGGCGCAGTCGGTTAAGCGTCCGACTTCAGCCAGGTCACGATCTCACGGTCCGTGAGTTCGAGCCCCGCGTCAGGCTCTGGGCTGATGGCTCGGAGCCTGGAGCCTGTTTCCACTTCTGTGCCTCCCTCTCTCTCTGCCCCTCCCCCGTTCATGCTCTGTCTCTCTCTGTCCCAAAAATAAATAAAAAACGTTGAAAAAAAAAAATTTAAAAAAAAAAAAAAAAAAGAGTCTCTTATGCTTTGCCTCCCTCTCTGTTTTTATCTTAGTTTTCCTTTCTTTCCCCTATGTTCATCTGTTAACACCTGTTTAATTTTTTTGCTGGTGCTACTGAACATTTAAATCTCTGCACTGGTGGGGCACCGGTGTGTCTCAATCGGTTAAGCGACCAGTTTGGCTCAGGTCATGATCTCACCGTTTGTGGGTTTGAGCCCCACATCCGGCTCTGAGTAGACGGCTCAGTGCCTGGAGCCTGATTCTGATTCTGTGTCTGTCTCTCTCTCTGCCCCTCCCCTGCTTGTGCTCTCTCTCTCAGCTCTCTTTCTCAAATATAAATAAACATGAAAAAATATAAATCTCTGAACTGGTAACTGATTTCTCTATATAACTGTGGTCATTTGTTCAGTGTGTATTTTAGAAATATCCATAGATATTGGTCCTAGGATTTAGGCTCAGTCCATGGTCACATAGCATACAGCAGTGGTGACTATGCTCCTCAAATTCTGTACTTGTGAAATATCAGCCAAACAACTTATAAGCAAAGGTGACTTCAACACTTAAAGGGAGAGCAGTACCTGGAGAGAGCCTTAGTAGAGTCTTGGAGGTGGCAGGGCAGGAGAGAGATTTATTCAGATTTTGAAGTCTGGTATACAGCAGGTCGTTCAAATTGGAGGAAGGTACGATTAGGATTGGGTAAGAATTGTGATAGAATGATTTAGGTTTGGAAGACACAACAGAGCAGATGTTTTAAGACCAAAGCTTCACAGTTTCTTGTGGTTGAAAATTTCATTTGGCATTTTTATTGAAGGATTAATGGGGTTTTCAGGTAATTCCCGGAATGAACAAGAAGGTATTTGTGACCTTTCTGTTCTTAGGCAGGACATTCCTAGATTAGTGAAGTTATGCTGATGAAACCAGTGGCATATAAACTCTTCTTAATGTAGACAGCTAGTGCAGTTTTCCATTTTTATTACTTTTATATGACCTATCAGTTTTGGGTGGTAGGCAGTATATGGAAGGGAAGGACAGGAAGGGGGCACTAATCAGAAAGTATCTTTTTCTAAATAAATTAGGATGTATTGTTGAAATGACTCTTATATGTTCCCATCTAGTTGGGCTTTCATTTAAAGGAAATACCTTGAGTGTGGCAAGAGAGGTTTCTCAGTCTCTCTGTCTCTGTTTCCCTAAAAAAGCAACTTGAATAGGAAATGTGTTTCTTCAAAAATATTTTAGAGTGAGAATAGTCATAATCCTCAATGTTTTATTGTATCTTTTATCTTCAAAATCTTTATCAGCAAGGCTATCATTACCAGATTTTACCTGCTTTTTTTTCTTTTAAGTCACAAATGTGTGTGTGTGTGTGTGTGTGTGTGTGTGCGTGTGTGCGTGTGCGTGTGCGTGCGTGTGTGTGTGTGTGTGTGTGTGTGTGTAGTGCACTGAAGTGGTGCTCAAAGGTTTGGACATAGTGATTTCTGGATTTAGACTTTCTGTGAGCACCTAAATAGCAAACATTCAAATTCCTGCCATCAGATGCCTGGGCAGTTTTGGCACTTGGGCTTTGATGATTCCTGAATTGTTCCAGTCCACTTCAAAGGGCAGACTTCAACCTGGTACAAATATTTAACTTTCTCCCACCATTGCTGTTGGAGATAACTGCTGACCAGTTTGTTATAAGGCCCTAATTTGATTCAGAAGAAAGCAAGTTGTGAAGAAGCCCTGGTGACACACAGGAAGCAGCAGCAAGGAGAAAAGACACTGTAGAGGCAGGAAGAATTGTGTAGTACGTGCCTCCAGGAGTTCTGTCTGAGCTGCTAAGCAAGGAGTTAGAGCTGAGAGTGCCAGCAACTCCTCTACCTGTGGGAATGCTTCAGTTGTCTGTGTGACCAGAGCTTCTCTTATTTCAAGCAGTAGAGCCTAGGAAGAAATTCAAATTTTCACAGGAACAAGGATGAGTGGGGATGGGACAAGTTCTACAGAATCTGGGCAGCTGCCATTTTCCAGTGTACTGTAAACTGCTAGTAACTAAGCTCAGATTGCCTGCTAGTTGAGGTCAAAATGGTTATTACTAATCATGTGAAATGCAACTCTCAAGTTGCCTCATAAGATGGGAGCACTGTAGGAGATGGGTACTTTGCTATAGCACAGAGTGCATGACATTCGGCTATCTTCTCATGTCTTCAGACATCAACACTTTGGTTCCAAAGCTTCGATTGCAGAGTGGGACATACGATCCCAATTCATCAGATCTTTAGACTTGGACTGAACTACACTACTGACTTTTCTTGTTTTCTAGTTTGTAGAGAGCAAATCATGGGACTTCTCTCACCCTCAAGATCATATAATCCAACTCCTATAATAAATTTCCTCTTCTGAATATCTGTATGTAATCCTGTTGGTTCTGTTTCTCTGGAGAATGGTGACTAATGAAGATTTTGGTGCTGAGAGTGTTTCTAGAGGAATTGAATTTTAAGGATGAGTTTTCTGAATTGATTTTTGGTTTTCTGATAGTGAATGTCTAAGATGATTACATTTAAAAAAGTTAATGGCTCAATTTCTAGTAGTAAAAAAAGCACTGATAGTCTGTGAACTCTCTATAGCAATACACAAAATATGTGTTTTTGATACTCATAATCAACCACTTATAAGAAGCAAAGATCTATGTGGCTCTATATATGATCCTTTTGAACGTGTTTGGAAAACTAAGTAGTATAATGATATTAGTTGGTTTCTCCTAATGTCCCCGGAAAAAGGAGCAAAAGAAAAAGATGAACTGAAGCATTTGAATTCTGAGTGATAAATGACTTAAGATTTTCTGGTTGTGTCCTGAAGGAGAGCTTTATCTCCTGTAGCTACGTGGTTGAAATTGCTGAAAATCAAATGGAGAATTTCATCTCACCCTTGGCTGAATTACAGTACAATGAAGTCCTAGGCTTTCAGGGCATCACGTGTTAAAAAGAGGGTAACTGGGAGAGAAGAAGGTCCTATAAGTGGAATGGGAACATATGGGAAAGTCCTGCTGAATCTAGGCACATCGCTCCCCTAAATTCTGATGAGTTTTCCTGGCCAGTGGGAGAGGTTTACCCACCCGCATTGAAATTGGCCTTCCCATCCCCATTGGTAGCGACCCCACTCGCAATAGTATGGCTTTTTCGCCTGTGTCTGAGCCTATGAACCCTGCATTGACTGAGCAAATGGTAAGGGCCTCTCGTGAGGCAGTGACCATGCATTATAATGCTGACTCTCCTCAGGACTTACTTGCATCACTCTTCTTTGCTTTGGACCTGTACCTAAACTCACATCCCAGGAGACCCCTAAAGGCGAGATACAAAATGTGACCCATAAGAACTTGTTCAACCCTCCAAAACAACTACTTGAGTTTTAAAATTATATAAGCAGAAATTCAGGGAACATGTGTGGGAATGACCTTAAGCATGGGGGATAATGATGGAAGGAACATCATGTTGGGTCAGGCTGAGTTTATTGATACGAATCACTAAGCAGAGATTCTTCATCAAATGCTGCAGCTCAGGGATGCAGAAAGGGCTCTAATGGTTTGTTTGGTTTGTTGTTTGAAACATGGACAAAAAAGTGGCCCACCACGAAGGAAGCGGAAATGCCAGACCTGACTTGGTTTAGTGTAGAGGAGAGGGTTCAAAGCCTTAGGGAGACTGGAATGTTAGAATGTATTTGTCAGTTAAGACCTACTCACCCACACTGGGAAGGTACAGGAGACATATCATTTGGCACTGCTGTAAGAAGAAAAAAAAACTGTGTGGGGAGAGCCCAGCATCCCTGAGAAGCTTAGTGATTGCTCTTCCGTGTAGTCCAGACCTTACAGTGAGAACCTGAGCCACTCATTTGGAAAATCTAAATGTATGTATTCACATCCCAAAGTGGCAGTATTTGGATCCTGAGGTGGCAACGTCCACGTGGCAGCACTCACTTGCCAAAGGCAAGGTGGTTGTGGTTACTCTAAGAGACAGCAGATTCAAAGCAGCAATCAGAGTAGTCTGACTCCTGCAGACCTATGGTAGTGGCTAGGTAATTATGGTGTTCCTACAAGCGAAATATATAGGGAACCTACAAACTTTTTCTTGATCTCTATAAGCAGAAAGATACTAAGACAAGTGAAGAAATCTCATTCAATCGTAAGAAGAGAGTCTTGAGCCCTCAACCAATTCTCACACTTGCGTTCCTTTTTACATTCTTGGAACACTTTAAAATAAGGGGAGGCCGAGATCCCTTGAGGAAGGAGACTGTTACATGTGAAAGAAACAAAAGAGACTTCACAAAAATAGAGTCAGGAAGCCCCAAAGGGGGGCTTTCACACAACACTACTGTCTACTAAACATACCTCACATTCCCCAGCAGGAAGTTTAGTTTACAAACCCTAGCAGGAGGAAGGAAGAATTTCTCTTTGCCCAGCAATAGCCCATCCAATGAAAACCACCACACTCAGGCAAAGAGAAGCTGCAGAAGCCCCTCCCAGCTTCCTCTTTTCTGTTGTAAAAGCAAGCCCCTCTACTAGGTTTTCTACACTTGTGCATGGGTTGCCATAGTTTCCTTGTCCAGAATTGCAAGTCCTCTGCTTTTCCTGAAGAAAGTCATTGTGTTGGTAAAATAGCTGGCTCTTTTGCTCTTTTAAGGTCCAACATACACTACTGGAAATTGATGCTCTAAATGTTTCTTCTAGTCTTCCCAAAGGGACCTTTTACTTGGGTAACTATATATTGGGGAAAAGGAAATAATCAGAACTTTTAGGGACTATTGGACACTAGTTCCGCGGTGACACTGATTCCAGGAGACCCACAATGACACTGTGACCCTCCAGTCTGAGGAGGGTCTTATTGAGGTCTGGTGATCAATGGAGTTGTAGCTCAGTTCCATTAAACAGTAGGCCCAGTGAGCTCCTGAACCCATCTTGTGTTTACTTTCCCAGTCTGGAATTCATAATTGGAATACATATAGTCCGCTCCTAAGTTTGTAATTGATTTCCTGACCTGTGGAGTGAAGGCTGTTATGGTGGGAAAGGCTGAATGGAAGCTATTATAACTGGTTCTACCTAGGAGTAGAGTCAATCTAAAGCAGTGTTTCATACCAGGAGGGACTGCAGAGATGAATACCAGCATCAAGGACTTGAAAAGTACACAATTGGTAGTTTTCAACATATCCCTGTACCGGTCTCCTACTTGGCCTATACAGGAGATAGATGGATCTTGGAGAATGAAAGTGGATTATTGTTAGCTGCACCAGGTGTTGAGTCCAACTGAAGCTGCTGTCCCCAATGTGGTTTCATTGCTTGAGCAAATTAACATATGCGCTGGTACCTGGTATGCAGCTATTGATCTGGAAGATGCCTTTTTCTCCACTTGTGCCCATAAGTCCCACCAGAGGCAGTGGGGCTTTCAGCTGCCAAGGTTCGCAATACACCTTCAAAGTCATACCTCAGTGGTATATCAGTATCTGCCTCATGTCATAATTTAGGTCACAGGATCTTGATTACCTTCCCCTTCCACAGTATATCATACCAGACCATTACACAGAGGACGCTATGGTGATGTGATGTAGTAAGGGAGAGGTTGTAGTCACTCTAGACTTATTGGTAAGATACTTGTGCGCCAGAGGGTGTGAATTAAATCTGACAAAAATTCAGGGATTTTCTACTGCTGTGAATTTTTTTTATTAAAAAAACATTGTTAATGTTTATTTATTTTTGAGAGAGACAGAGAGACAGAGCACAAGAGGGGGAGGGGCAGAGAGAGATGGAGACATAGAATCCGGGGCAGGCTCCAGGATCTGAGCTGTCAGCACAGAGCCATGACGTGGGGCTTGAACTCCCGAACTACGAGATCATGACCTGAGCCGAAGTTGGACGCTTAACCGACTGAGCCATCCAGGGGCCCCTTTGGTGAATTTTTTTAGGTGCTGAATGTAATGCTCCATGTTCGTGTTGAGATATCCCTTCATTCTCAGATAGTTACTCTCCTTTTGGTAAACTGCTTTTGGTCTGCTAGTGGGCCTTAGTAGAGACTGAAAACTTGACCACAGATCCACCAAGCTGCCCCGCAACCTGAGCTATCCATCATGAACTGGTGTTTTCTGACCAACCAGCCATAAAGTTGGGTGCGCACAGCTGCACCTTCATGGAATGGGAGTGGTATATATGTGAATCAGAGGGCAGTTTGGGTTGTTGAAAACATTGGAGGTGGTAACTGCCCTTTAGAGGCTGAACATGGCAGGGATACAAACCTTTCCTTCTAGCAACTTAAATAAACTGGATTCTTTATAAATGTGACTTCCTATACATTGAGGGAAGATTGCATATCACTTTGTCTAGAAATGTAGAAAGAACCCTGACTGTCTTGGAAAACACATCAGCGAAGGCAATTCTTTTTTGGCTTTGACTCTGATATGACACACCAGTATTGGCTGACATTCATAGCTGTGCACACCTGGCAGAAGCAAAGTGAGGGAAATGAAACTACACCTACCATACAGGTTTTCTTGAGGATATACTGTTAATGGATGGGGAAACTTAAGTGTGAGATATTGACAGTGCCATCTGTGATGAGTGAGTTAGCAAAACCAGCTATGCTCATTACCTTACTGCACTGAAATTTTGTTTTCATGTTTATTTCCTTCACCAGACTCTTAACTCCTTCCTGGAAGGTTGGAAACACCCAGCTCATCCTGGTGTCCTCGGGGCAGTATAGAGGACCTGACACACATTGGAGGCCAGTCCACATTTGTGGAATTAAAGTAAACTCTAAAATGTTAGATGACCAAACCCTGTGTCATCATGGTGAGCCAAATGGTCTACAGTCTGCAGAGTGTTGGAGAGAAATGCTACCGGTCTCTCTGTCTTAGAACCCATGCAACAGGGTGAGACCAGCTTACACTGCGGGATTGATCTCAGTTATACCCTTTAAGAGTCTAGAATTGAACCTGTATATTAGGATATTCCAGAGAAATAGTACCAATGTGCTGTGTATATTGATATGAATATATATATATATATATATATATATATATATATATACACATATATAATTTGTCTATTTCTAGACAAGGTGATATGCAATATATATATATATATACACACACATTATATATATACACTCTGTATATATATATATATATATATATACAGACACACACACAAATACGTATTTTAAAAATTTAAATATATTTTATTATTTTTGTGTTTATTTATTTACTTTGAGAGAGAGGTGGGGACAGGGGCAGAGAGAACGGGAAAAAGAGAATCCTAAACAGGCCACTGGCTATCAGCGCAGAGTCCAACTCGGAGTTTGATTGCACAAACTGTGAGATCATGCATGACCTGAGCCGAAATCAAGAGTTGGACGCTTAACTGACCTAGACACCCATGCTTCCCTAAAATTTAAATTTAAAAGAGAAATTTAGGAGCATCTGGGTGGCTTAGTCGATTGACCATTCAACTCTTGATTTTGGCTCAGGTCATGATCCCAAGGTCGTGAAATCAAGCCCCACAGCGTGTTCCACACTGAGCATGGAACCTGCTTGGGATTCCCTTTCTGTCTCTCCCACTGCCCCTCTCCCTTGCTTGCGCATTGTCTCTCTGTGTCTCTCTCCCTCTCTCTCAAAAATAAAATAAAATGAATGAGAAATTTCAATTTTAGATTTAAAAAAGTTAATTTCATCTGAAAAGTAGCTTCATGACAACATCCAGAATAGGGTTCGTATACGTATGTGTGGAGCATGGCCTAGCCAAATGGACGCATAAAATTAACCATTACAGCTAGCTAAACAAATCCCATTAATTACAAAAGGCTACTTTAGAAATGCAAGTGCATGTCTCTGTAAGTTTCTGAATAAACTTTTTTTTTTTTTTTTCGTGAATGAACCTCTTATAGCTGGTCCATCATTATTCAGCAAAGCATACTCTGGTCAGGAAGTGGAAGCTCACCTGAAAGCCTTCCAGGAATAGGCAGTTTTGGGCAATTCAGGGCACACACACAGGAAATGTAGTTCCACAGTTCACAGATGGTATTCCTGAGGCAGTGTTTAAAATTTTTAGAGAGCCAAGAGCTGGACATACATGAATCATGCAGTTCAGGTCACTGGGGCCCCCATGTGGCCTTCCACCAGGGGACCCTCCCCTCTAGGACTCCTAGCCCAGTTAGAATAATCATTTGAGCCCTTGGTTTCAGAGGAGCTGTGGGAAACAGTCAGTTCCAAGCAGTTTTATCTGCCCATGATCCTAGACCATCTACTTTCTGAAGGTGGAAGACATGTGGAGGTGCTCTGTGTGCAAGTCCAGGAGCTGGGACCACACGTGTTCTCCCACAGTCAGAGTTCTGGCAGGCGTGGCTGGAGCCTCTGCAGTCTGTTTACACTGAAAGTGCTCACAGCAGATCGGAAAGGCTGCACTGGGAATATTTCTTCAGGAAGAGATGTTTTCAAGAATCATTTTGTAAAACAGAGGTCATTAACATCCTTTCTTTCTGCCTTTGCTTCTCCCCGGTTGCCATATTTTATACTTTCTTTATTGTTAGAAAATCAGTGTGGCTTATCCTGAAATCAATATTCTACATCTCTTTAATTATCTCCTACTTCCCTCCAGACAATTTGAATGAAAAAGGTTATATGAAAGAGGGACAAAAGCATTTTTATAAAAATGCTTTTTTATAAAACTCAACCGGAAAGACCCATTATGTTCAGGAATTGATATAGATACAATCCTAGTTTGAATACCAATTTCAGTGAGTATACATAACTTCATGGCCCCCTTGTCTCTAGCATTTATTTAGTGAATAAGCTATAAAAGATTAATCGATTGCTGGAGACATCTGCACTGAATGAACAAACTTCCTTACTAAGAAGTGTGCAGCAAGAAAAAGGTGAGGGAAATAGGGTCAGGCCAATCAGTCCATTGTTGCAAACTGCTGTTAATCTGGGAAGTGGAACCCAAGTCAATAGCAGTGAGATATCCCAGTCTGTCAGGAATGGATGGAGGGTCTCACACACAGTGATGTGTCCTCCCCCATGTTGTAGCTTTTGGCAGGAATCAAAAATTAGGAATGCAACTAACGTCTGCCTCAGAAATATAGGGCTTATATAAAGCTTGATTTTAGATGCTTCCATCAGAAAACGAACCCTTTTCCTTGTGCGGTGACTTGGACAGTTCAGGAAGTTCTGTGATGTTTCCCTAGCTTTTGGGCTCACAGTTGGGTGTCTTAAATCTGCAACAGTCCTAGAGTCTCAGTCATGTTCACTCAGCCTGTGCCTGCTTTCTTGGGCAGCACAGCTCTTGCTCAGGCTGAAAGAGCCCACAACAGGTGCATCAGGTTTCAGGATACAGTCAGGTCAGGGAATGAGGATCTGTGACTTCAGGGTTCCAAAGAAGCCAGACGCTTTTCTTTGGTAACAGCACCAAGGCAAAAAACTCCAAGACTAGACAGCCTTACTTCAAATCCAGGTAACAAGCAAGGCTATCCTGATCCCCATTTATGTTGTTACTCACAGAATCCAGTTGACCCACTCAAAGCTATGCACATCTGGCTGACAAATCATGACTCTATGTGGACAAGATATCTCATCTTACAAGAGTTTGTTAAAAACTGAAGACTGCTTTTAAACCCCAAATTTTATCTCCATCTGTATATTGCCTCCCTTTTATGTTGTTTCCCTTTTTTCCGCAGGCAACAATCTGAGTAAAAATCATCAGTTATAGGAACATTGTTTTTATTTTTAATATTCACAGACTTAAAATTCCAGTCTGCTCACCTGAGTCAAAACGCAAAGGAGTTGTATCCCATTATTATCTTTTTATTTTAGCTTTCCCTGATAGGGATGATTCTTTTAGCATTTAAGATATTGCAAGTAGATAACATTTTATATCAATTTCATAATACATCCAGATGCAATAGCCATAAAACAAAAAGTTTAGGAAAAGATAAGGATGACCCTCTCACTACTCATTTTCAACACCATACTTGAAGTCCTAGCTAACAAGAAGGGACATTCTAGGTACTCAGAGTGAGAAGGAAGAAATAAATGGTCTGTGTTTGTAGATATAATACAGTCTTCATAAAAAGTTAAAAGAATAAAGAAACTGGTGGAGCTGATTAGCAATTATACCAAGGTTGAGGATGCAAGGTTAGTATATCAAAAATCCCATTGCTTTCTTATAGTTCCGTGATGAGGAAGTGGAATTTGAAATTAAAACCCCAATATCATTTATATTAGCACCCCAAAGAATGAAACATTAGGTGTAAGTCTAACAAAATGTGTACAACATATTTATGAGGAAAATTACTGTGCTCTGATGAAAGAAATCAAAGAAGAACTAAATAAATGGAGGGATATTTCATGTCCACGGACAGGAGACTTAATATTGTTGACCTATCAGTTCTTCCCATTTTGCTCCATCATAATCAAAATCCAGCAGGTTATTTTGTGGATATTGACAAAATGCTTATAAAGCTCATATGGAGAGGCAAAAGACACAGAACAGCCAACACGAAACTGAAGGAGGAGAACAAAGTTGATTGACACTACCTTACTTCAAGACTTTGTAGAAACTTAAAATAACCAAGGCATTATGATATTAGTGAAAGAATAGACCAATAGATCAATGGAACAAAAGAGAAAGCCTAGAAATAGACCTTCATAAATATAGACAACAGATTTATGCAATAGACCAAAAACAATACAATGGAACCAAGATAGTCTTTTCAACAAGACTGGTGCTGGAATATCTGGACATCCATGTGGAAAAAAATGAATTTAAACACAGACCTTATGCCCTTCACAAAAATTAACTCAAAAAGATTGTAGACTTAAATGTAAAATACAAAACTATAAAACTGACAGAAGATAAGATAGGAGAAAATCTAAATGATTTTGGAAATGGATACCACTTTTTTTGATACAAAGTAAAGGCATGATCCATGAAAGAAATAATTGATAAAGTGAACTTTATTAAAATTAAAAACCTCTGCTCTTTTTGAGACGCTGGAAAGAAAAGCCTCAGACTGGGAGAAAATACTTGCAGAGACATATCTGATAAAAGATTGTTAATCAACCTTTAGAAATAATTCTTAAAACCCAAAATATGAAAATGAACAATATGATTTAAAGATAGGCAAAGGCATCTGGGTGGCTCAGTCGGTTAAGTGTCCAACTTTGGCTGAGGTCATGATCTCACAGTTCATGAGTTCACACCCCACATCAGGCTCTCTGCTGTCAGCGCTGAGCCCACTTGGGATCCTCTGTCTCCCTCTCTCTGCCCCTCTTCTGCTCGTGTGTGTACATGTGCTCTCTCTCTCGCTCTCTCTCTCTCTCTCTCTCTCTCTCAAAAATAAATAAACATTTAAAAAATAGGCAAAGGCACGAACAGGCACCTCACCAAAGAAGATATGTGGATGAGAAATACACATATGAAAAGATGTTCAGCATCATATGTCACTATGAAAATACAAATTAAACAACAATGAGATATCACTACACACTGAGAGCATCAAATGCTTGTGAGGATGTGCAGCACCTGGAGCTCCCATCATTGCTGGTAGAAATGCAAAATCACATAACCACTTGGAATACAGAATAGTAGTTTCTCACAATACCAAACATGCGTTTACCTTACAATCCAGTAATCACACTCCTTAGTATTTACTCAAATTAGTTGAAAATTTATGTCTACACAAGAACTACACACAACTGTTTATAGTAGTTTTATTTATAATTGTTCAAACTTGGAAGCAACCAATGTAGGCTTGTTTGTTGTTGTTGTTGTTGTTGTTGTTGTTGTTTTGTAGATAAATGTATAAATAAACTGTGGTACATCTAGAGAATGGAGTATTATTCAGGACTAAAATAAATGAGCTATCAAACCATGAAAAGATACGAGGAACCTTAAACGCATCTTAGTAAGTGAAAAAGTCAATCTGAAAAGACTGCATACCGTATGATTCCTACTATGTGACCTTCTGGAAAAGGCAAAACTATGGAGATAGTAGAACATTAGGGGTTTCATGAATTAGAAGAGAGAAGGAAGCATAGGCAGGGTGCAGAGCATCTTTTGGACAGTGAAAGAATTCTGTAAGACACTATAATTGCACCTTTGGTATTTAGCCAAAGTAGTTGAAAAGTTATCTCCACTCAATCGGAGACTTCACTGATGGTACAACAGTCTACAGAATAAACTATGGGTGCTAGCTCCATTCTTTTATGACATATTATTTTACCTTCATGTAAACAACTCACCTAAGGATAAAATGAAAAGTGTGCGTGTCTTGGATGGGCAAACAAAAAGAAAGCATAGAAATGGCTCCAACTCTATCCACCCCAGCACACTGGTAGCACACTGCTCAATGGGCTCTGGTGGTGGCGAGGGGGGATGGCAGTGGTCTATAGCATATGTTGGCTAATTTCTGTGGTGTAAACACTCCTGTCTTTGCTGATTTCAAGCTGCTGACTGCAAACTGGTTTGCAAAATCCCTAGATGTTCATGTATCAGCTCTTGCGAATCGAGATGATCTGACTACTACAACCACTGAGTGCTGTGAAACTAAACCAGATTGTCAGGAATCCTGGCATCTTGACCCTCCTCACTGATGTGTGACTTTCCCAAGCCTGGCGTTAATGACATCTTTCAGACCATGACTAGGCTGTTTGCATCCTCACATGTTCCCCATTGGGCAAAGCAGGAGGAGAAGGATTGGGTCTCAGGGCCTGATCCTCACAGGTGGATGGAATGCCAGGTGTTATGCTCAAGTCTCTGACCAGGGCTCAAAATTTGTCTCAGCTTCTCACACTTCCTCCCCCTCAATTATGTACCAGAAACTGAGGCACCCAGAGCTGCAGCAGCTTGCCTAAGGTCACAGACACAGTAAGTGGTGGAGCTGGGGTTTTACTTCAGATGTGCCTTTCTTCAAAGTCAGAATCAGTGCAGCCCCATCTGTGTCGTGAGGTCTTTCCCGGGGAAACAGGTACAATAAATCCAAACATTTTACTGAGTGGTGGTGGAATCCACAACAAAGGCACATTTGATTCAAGACATACTCCCTCCCTAAAGTCTGAAGTACAGGAAAGCTTCAGTTACAGTTCCTTTCTTTAACAAGGGGGACGTTATTATCCATAGAACAAGTTTTTTTTTTTTTTTTAATAAACTTTGAGACTGGCTTTATTTTTCTTTTAATCCCATCCCTTGGAACATAATACTAAGCATGGGTAAGTACGTAAATAAATAACGTTGGAGAAGGTGAGAGATAACAATTACCTTCATACACTCCTGGTGAGATTGGGAGGCAGGCTAGGGATATGCATCGATATTTACATGTAAACTCTGTAAGATCCATACATTTTCATTTTAAAATGCCTTCTAGAGAGTTCCGGAAGATGGCGGCGTAGGAGGACGCTGGGCTCACCGCGCGTCCTGCTAATCACTTAGATTCCACCTACACCTGCCTAAAGAACCCAGAAAATCGCCAGAGGATTAGCAGAACGGAGTCTCCGGAGCCAAGCGCAGACGAGAGGCCCACGGAAGAGGGTAGGAAGGGCGGCGAGGCGGTGCGCGCTCCACGGACTGGCGGGAGGGAGCCGGGGCGGAGGGGCGGCTCGCCGGCCAAGCAGAGCCCCCGAGTCGGGCTGGCAAAAGCGGAGGGGCCGGACGGACTGTGTTCCGACAGCAAGCGCGACTTAGCGTCTGGGAGGTCAGAAGTTAACAGCTCTGCTCAGAAAGCGGGAAGGCTGGAGGACAAAGGGAGGGAGAGCTGCTGAGCCCCCGGACGGACGGCAGAGCTCAGCTTGGCGGGGAACAAAGGCGCTCGCCAGCGCCATCTCCCCCGCCCATCCCCCAGCCAAAATCCCAAAGAGAACCAGTTCCTGCCAGGGAACTTGCTCGCTCCGCGCAAACACCCAACTCTGTGCTTCTGCGGAGCCAAACCTCCGGCAGCGGATCTGACTCCCTCCCGCTGCCACAGGGCCCCTCCTGAAGTGGATCACCTAAGGAGATGCGAGCTAAGCCTGCCCCTCCCGCCCCCGTGCACCTTGCCTACCCACCCCAGCTAATACGCCAGATCCCCAGCACCACAAGCCTGGCAGTGTGCAAGTAGCCCAGACGGGCCACGCCACCCCACAGTGAATCCCGCCCCTAGGAGAGGGGAAGAGAAGGCACTCACCAGTCTGACTGTGGCCCCAGCGGTGGGCTGGGGGCAGACATCAGGTCGGACTGCGGCCCCGCCCACCAACTCCAGTTATACACCACAGCACGGGGGAAGTGCCCTGCAGGTCCTCACCACTCCAGGGACTATCCAAAATGACCAAACGGAAGAATTCCCCTCAGAAGAATCTCCAGGAAATAACAACAGCTAATGAACTGATCAAAAAGGACTTAAATAATATAACAGAAAGTGAATTTAGAATAATAGTCATAAAATTAATCGCTGGGCTTGAAAACAGTATACAGGACAGCAGAGAATCTCTTGCTACAGAGATCAAGGGACTAAGGAACAGTCACGAGGAGCTGAAAAACGCTTTAAACGAAATGCAAAACAAAATGGAAACCACGACGGCTCGGATTGAAGAGGCAGAGGAGAGAATAGGTGAACTAGAAGATAAAGTTATGGAGAAGGAGGAAGCTGAAAGAAAGAGAGATAAAAAAATCCAGGAGTATGAGGGGAAAATTAGAGAACTAAGTGATACACTAAAAAGAAATAATATACGCATAATTGGTATCCCAGAGGAGGAAGAGAGAGGGAAAGGTGCTGAAGGGGTACTTGAAGAAATTATAGCTGAGAACTTCCCTGAACTGGGGAAGGAAAAAGGCATTGAAATCCAAGAGGCACAGAGAACTCCCTTCAGACGTAACTTGAATCGATCTTCTGCACGACATATCATAGTGAAACTGGCAAAATACAAGGATAAAGAGAAAATTCTGAAAGCAGCAAGGGATAAACGTGCCCTCACATATAAAGGGAGACCTATAAGACTCGTGACTGATCTCTCCTTTGAAACTTGGCAGGCCAGAAAGGCTTGGCACGATATCTTCAGTGTGCTAAACAGAAAAAATATGCAGCCGAGAATCATTTATCCAGCAAGTCTGTCATTTAGAATAGAAGGAGAGATAAAGGTCTTCCCAAACAAACAAAAACTGAAGGAATTTGTCACCACGAAACCAGCCCTACAAGAGATCCTAAGGGGGATCCTGTGAGACAAAGTACCAGAGACATCACTACAAGCATAAAACATACAGACATCACAATGACTCTAAACCCGTATCTTTCTATAATAACACTGAATGTAAATGGATTAAAGGCGCCAACCAAAAGACATAGGGTATCAGAATGGATAAAAAAACAAGACCCATCTATTTGCTGTCTACAAGAGACTCATTTTAGATCTGAGGACACCTTTAGATTGAGAGTGAGGGGATGGAGAACTATTTATCATGCTACTGGAAGCCAAAAGAAAGCTGGAGTAGCCATACTTATATCAGACAAACTAGACTTTAAATTAAAGGCTGTAACAAGAGATGAAGAAGGGCATTATATAATAATTACAGGGTCTATCCATCAGGAAGAGCTAACAATTATAAATGTCTATGCGCCAAATACCGGAGCCCCCAGATATATAAAACAGTTACTCATAAACATAAGCAACCTTATTGATAAGAATGTGGTCATTGCAGGGGACTTTAACACCCCACTTACAGAAATGGATAGATCATCTAGACACACAGTCAATAAAGAAACAAGGGCCCTGAATGATACATTGGATCAGATGGACTTGACAGATATATTTAGAACTCTGCATCCCAAAGCAACAGAATATACTTTCTTCTCGAGTGCACATGGAACATTCTCCAAGATAGATCATATACTGGGTCACAAAACAGCCCTTCATAAGTTTACAAGAATTGAAATTATACCATGCATACTTTCAGACCACAATGCTATGAAGCTTGAAATCAACCACAGGAAAAAGTCTGGAAAACCTCCAAAAGCATGGAGGTTAAAGAACACCCTACTAACGAATGAGTGGGTCAACCAGGCAATTAGAGAAGAAATTAAAAAATATATGGAAACAAACGAAAATGAAAATACAACAATCCAAACTCTTTGGGACGCAGCGAAGGCAGTCCTGAGAGGAAAATACATCGCAATCCAGGCCTATCTCAAGAAACAAGAAAAATCCCAAATACAAAATCTAATAGCACACCTAAAGGAAATAGAAGCAGAACAGCAAAGGCAGCCTAAACCCAGCAGAAGAAGAGAAATCATAAAGATCAGAGCAGAAATAAACAATATAGAATCTAAAAAAACTGTAGAGCAGATCAACGAAACCAAGAGTTGGTTTTTTGAAAAAATAAACAAAATTGACAAACCTCTAGCCAGGCTTCTCAAAAAGAAAAGGGAGATGACCCAAATAGATAAAATCATGAATGAAAATGGAATTATTACAACCAATCCCTCAGAGATACAAACAATTATCAGGGAATACTATGAAAAATTATATGCCAACAAATTGGACAACCTTGAAGAAATGGACAAATTCCTAAACACCCACACTCTTCCAAAACTCAATCAGGAGGAAATAGAAAGCTTGAACAGACCCATAACCAGCGAAGAAATTGAATCGGTTATCAAAAATCTCCCAACAAATAAGAGTCCAGGACCAGATGGCTTCCCAGGGGAGTTCTACCAGACGTTTAAAGCAGAGATAATACCTATCCTTCTCAAGCTATTCCAAGAAATAGAAAGGGAAGGAAAACTTCCAGACTCATTCTATGAAGCCAGTATTACTTTGATTCCTAAACCAGACAGAGACCCAGTAAAAAAAGAGAACTACAGGCCAATATCCCTGATGAATATGGATGCAAAAATTCTCAATAAGATACTAGCAAATCGAATTCAACAGCATATAAAAAGAATTATTCACCATGCTCAAGTGGGATTCATTCCTGGGATGCAGGGCTGGTTCAACATTCGCAAATCGATCAACGTGATACATCACATTAACAAAAAAAAAGAGAAGAACCATATGATCCTGTCAATCGATGCAGAAAAGGCCTTTGACAAAATCCAGCACCCTTTCTTAATAAAAACCCTTGAGAAAGTCGGGATAGAAGGAACATACTTAAAGATCATAAAAGCCATTTATGAAAAGCCCACAGCTAACATCATCCTCAATGGGGAAAAACTGAGAGCTTTTTCCCTGAGATCAGGAACACGACAGGGATGCCCACTCTCACCGCTGTTGTTTAATATAGTGCTGGAAGTTCTAGCGTCAGCAATCAGACAACAAAAGGAAATCCAAGGCATCAAAATTGGCAAAGATGAAGTCAAGCTTTCGCTTTTTGCAGATGACATGATATTATACATGGAAAATCCGATAGACTCCACCAAAAGTCTGCTAGAACTGATACATGAATTCAGCAAAGTTGCAGGATACAAAATCAATGTACAGAAATCAGTTGCATTCTTATACACTAACAATGAAGCAACAGAAAGACAAATAAAGAAACTGATCCCATTCACAATTGCACCAAGAAGCATAAAATACCTAGGAATAAATCTAACCAAAGATGTAAAAGATCTGTATGCTGAAAACTATAGAAAGCTTATGCAGGTAATTGAAGAAGATATAAAGAAATGGAAAGACATTCCCTGCTCATGGATTGGAAGAATAAATATTGTCAAAATGTCAATACTACCCAAAGCTATCTACACATTCAATGCAATCCCAATCAAAATTGCACCAGCATTCTTCTCGAAACTAGAACAAGCAATCCTAAAATTCATATGGAACCACAAAAGGCCCCGAATAGCCAAAGTAATTTTGAAGAAGAAGACCAAAGCAGGAGGCATCACAATCCCAGACTTTAGCCTCTACTACAAAGCTGTCATCATCAAAACAGCATGGTATTGGCATAAAAACAGACACATAGACCAATGGAATCAAATAGAAACCCCAGAACTAGACCCACAAACGTATGGCCAACTCATTTTTGACAAAGCAGGAAAGAACATCCAATGGAAAAAAGACAGTCTCTTTAACAAATGGTGCTGGGAGAACTGGACAGCAACATGCAGAAGGTTGAAACTAGACCACTTTCTCACACCATTCACAAAAATAAACTCAAAATGGATAAAGGACCTGAATGTGAGACAGGAAACCATCAAAACCTTAGAGGAGAGAGCAGGAAAAGACCTCTCTGACCTCAGCCGTAGCAATCTCTTACTCAGCACATCCCCAAAGGCAAGGGAATTAAAAGCAAAAGTGAATTACTGGGACCTTATGAAGATAAAAAGCTTCTGCACAGCAAAGGAAACAACCAACAAAACTAAAAGGCAACCAACGGAATGGGAAAAGATATTTGCAAATGACACATCGGACAAAGGGCTAGTATCCAAAATCTATAAAGAGCTCATCAAACTCCACACCCGAAAAACAAAGAACTCAGTGAAGAAATGGGCAGAAAACATGAATAGACACTTCTCTAAAGAAGACATCCGGATGGCCAACAGGCACATGAAAAGATGTTCAACGTCGCTCCTCATCAGGGAAATACAAATCAAAACCGCACTCAGATACCACCTCACGCCAGTCAGAGTGGCCAAAATGAAGAAATCAGGAGACTATAGATGCTGGAGAGGATGTGGAGAGACGGGAACCCTCTTGCACTGTTGGTGGGAATGCAAATTGGTGCAGCCGCTCTGGAAAGCAGTGTGGAGGTTCCTCAGAAAATTAAAAATAGACCTACCCTATGACCCAGCAATAGCACTGCTAGGAATTTATCCAAGGGATACAGGAGTACTGATGCATAGGGGCACTTGTACCCCAATGTTTATAGCAGCACTCTCAACAATAGCCAAATTATGGAAAGAGCCTAAATGTCCATCAACTGATGAATGGATAAAGAAATTGTGGTTTATATACACAATGGAATACTACGTGGCAATGAGAAAAAATGAAATATGGCCTTTTGTAGCAACGTGGATGGAATTGGAGAGTGTGATGCTAAGTGAAATAAGCCATACAGAGAAAGACAGATACCATATGGTTTCACTCTTATGTGGATCCTGAGAAACGTAACAGAAACCCATGGGGGAGGGGAAGGGAAAAAAAAAAAAAGAGGTTAGAGTGGGAGAGAGCCAAAGCATAAGAGACTGTTAAAAACTGAGAACAAACTGAGGGTTGATGGGGGGTGGGAGGGAGGGCAGGGTGGGTGATGGGTATTGAGGAGGGCACCTTTTGGGATGAGCACTGGGTGTTGTATGGAAACCAATTTGACAGTAAATTTCATATATTAAAAAATAAATAAATAAATAAATAAATAAATAAATAAATAAAACACAATAAAAAAAAAATAAAAAAAATAAAAAATAAAATAAAATAAAATGCCTTCTAACCAGAGGTGCCTGGGTGGCTCAGTCGGGTAAGCCTCTGACTTCGGCCCAGGTCATGATCGCACAGTTCATGAGTTCGAGCCCCGCGTCAGGCTCTGTGCTGACAGCTTGGAGCCTGGAGCCTGCTTCGGATTCTGTGTCTCCCTCTCTCCCTCTCTCTCCCTCTCTCTCTCTCTCTCTCTCTCTCTCTCTTTGCCCCTCCCCAGCCCATGCTCGCACTCTGTCTCTGTCAAAAATAAATAAACTTAAAAAAAATAAAAAAAAAATGCCTTCTAATCAAATGATTGCACCGGTGTACAAAGCTTTCTGAACAAAGATATTTACCCTAGCTGTATTTGAAAAGGTGCAAATTGGAAATAACTTAAATACACATCCCTAAATGTTTGATTGAAAGAAATAGACTAATTCCATGCATGGAATAATATACATTTAAAACTTTATACGTGTCTTGAAAGCTTCAGGCCACACTCAGTAAACTAAGCTTGGCCTCGGTGGAGAACAGTATTAACCTTACAAATAACATAAAACTTTCCGTGTTGTTTTTGGGTCAGGTTATCTTACACATGCCTTTTGTGTTAGTCCAGAGCCTTCAATGAGCTGATGCTAAAACAGAATTCAAAGTGTAAGAACTTTATTAGGGGAAACAACTGTGAGAGAAAGTGGGCATTCAGGGGAAGCTGGGAGAGCCTTCAGAACAGGATTCTGGTCTGAACTCCAGTGAAGAAGAGACAAGGAATAAAGGCTGGGTGGAAGCCTCTTTGACTGCACAGCAGTTCTAAGTAGAGTTTGCAAGGTCACTGGGGGGTCTTTGAGCCAATGATGGCCATTTATTTCTGTTTCTAGCCAAAACAATGTAGTTAGCTTTAACCTCCCACTTGCAAGAATAAAAAAAAAAAAATAGACCAAATATATAAAACAATGGCTGGGAAACCCTGGTAATCAGGCAATGTGAAGAATTGAGATCCCTGAGAGAGAACAAACCAAAGGGGTGTGAACAATGATTGCCTCTGCTTACTGCCTAGAGAGTGTTTTCAAGCTGTAGCACATTGGATCCAGATGGATCCAATGAACTCCATAGTTGGAAGATAGAACTTAGTTTCTGAGGAAATCAAGGCCAGGGGAGTTCAAATGATACCAGAGAGGAGAAAGCTGCAATGAGAGAGAACCCCAAGGTTTCAAATGGTCTCCCTCATATATTCAGTGTATGCATGTGACCCCAGGGAAAGTACCATCTGAAAGGATTGGAGGGAACAGTGCCTAGTGCTTATGATGAAGTTTTTGGGGTGATAGCGGGGTTCATGGGGTGCGGAGCCGACAGCCAAGAAAGAATTCTTGAAGATGTCTTCGGTGCAAAAAGGTGATTTTGTTAAAGCATGGGGACAGAACAGGTGGGCAGAAAGAGCTGCACTGGGGTTGTGAAGAGTGGCTCCTTATATACTGTGAAGTTGGGGGAGGTAAGGTCAAAAGGGAGACCTCCAGAGGGACTTTGACACGCCTAAGATACTTGAGGGCTTGCTATTGTCAAGCTAAGGTTGTTTTCCCTCTAGTAAGGCATTAGCACTATGATGACAGGGGGTTCCTGAAGAAATGTTATACTCTGTATTTGCCTCAAGTATTTGTCAACGGGCTGCGGGTTATAAGGAAATTTAATTTTACCTGCCATTTCCTTCTTGCCTTTGTTCCCCACATCACTATGGAGGGGTGATATTGGGTTTCCAGGAAACTGAGTCTATAGATTTCTGGAGGTTACGCTATTGATAAGAATGCTTTTTTCTTGTAATTTACTAAGATATTGTAAACTGATGGAGACTCATGTCCTGTATGACTGTGATCTCTGTCAGTTTGCCATTTGTTTTCTTTCCTTTCCTTTGTCCTTGGGCAGCCAGGAGTGCCTGAGCCAATATCACACACACACCACCTGGGGAGGGGGCTGGTTTGTATTTTGCCCTCAGCCTGCCTTATGCTCCCTCATCACTTAGACTTGGGTGGTAATAGTGCCCGTTGAAATCAGTCACACTGAAAAACCTAGGGATTCATGGGTCCTTGGTTAATACTCAAAAGAGTCTTTTGTCAGTAACGGGGAGTAAGTAGCTCTAGACTTAGTGTTGCTCCAGCTCACCAAGCAAATCATAAATGGGACATCCTAAGTGGTCAAGTTGTTTCCAAGTTATTTAATGTGTACTGAAAAGGTTACTGAATATTTATAGACATACAAAATATCCCACATTAAACAAGGTAAAACTTGCAGTCAGATGTCCAATCAAAATTTAGCAGGCATGTAAATAAGGAGGACTATATGACCTGTAATAAGAATTAAATGAGTCCACTGAAATTGATCCAGAACTGACACAAATGTTAGAAATAGCACACAAGGACATGACATAGTTATACATAAAGGTATTTCAAATGTTCAAAAAGTTAAGCAAGGACATGGAAAATATTTTAGAAAACGTAAATTGAACTAGAGATGAAACTACAATGTGAAAGATATAAAACTACATTGGATGGGATTAATAGCAGATTGGGAATTGCAGTAAATAATTACTGAACTACAGGCCCTAGCAATAGAAGTTATCCCAAATGAAATGCAGAGAGAAAAGATAGTAATTTAAACCATTAAGAGAGCATCAGTGAGTTTTTGGGACAACTTTATGCTGCCTTATAAATGTGTAAGTGGAATTCTGGGAGGGTGGAGCAAGAGGAGGGGACAGATAAAATGTTTGAAGGAACAGTGTCCAAATGTTTTTCCAAATTTGGGTACATTATAATGTCACATATCCAAGAAGGTTAAAAAAGCCCTAAAAGCCCTAAGCACAAGTAATAAAAAAGGAAATTACACCAAGGCACATTATAATCAAATTGTTCAAAACCAGTGATAAATAGAAAATCTTAAAAGTAGCCACAGAAGGGGCGCCTGGGTGGCTTAGTCAGTTGGGCATCCGACTTCGGTTCAAGTCATGCATGATCTCACGGTTCATGGCTTCGAGCACCACGTTGGGCTCTGTGCTGACAGCTCAGAGCCTGGAGCCTGCTTCTGATTCTGTGTCTCCCTCTCTCTCTCTCTCTCTCTCTCTCTCTCTGCCCCTCCCCCACTCATACTCTGTCTCTCTTGCTCTCAAAAATAAACAAAAATGTTTAAGAAAAAGTAACCACAGGAACAAGATTTGTCAATTACAGAGAAGAGTTTTTTTTTTTCCCTTGTGATGAGGGAGCATAAGGCAGGCTGAGGGCAAAATATATGATGAAATTTTGGGGTGATGGGGGTGTTCGTGGGATCTGGAGCCGACAGCCAAGAAAGAATTCTTGAGGCCACCTTTGGTGCAAAAAGGTGATTTTATTAAACCATGGGGACAGGACCCATGGGCAGGAAGAGCTGCACTGGGGTCCTGATGCATAGCTCATTACATACCTTCAGGTTGGGAGGGGGTCAGGGATAAAGTCTAAGGAATTTTGGAAGCAAGGTTTCCAGGACCTTGAGGGGTAGCTGTTGCTAGGGAAATGCCATTTATGACTGTTTCATAAAACCTCAGTCATGAGACCCTTCAGATATATATCAGGGGCCATAAGCTGGGAGTATGATTGCCAGCATATACCTTGGGGCAGTTGAGATGGAAGGAAGTTGACTTACAGGATCCTTGAAGTTGGGATAATGTTAAGCTAAGGTTCTCTTTTGCCCCCAGCAAAGTGTCATCCTTGAGGCAGTGGAGCTCCTAGAGGGAGGTGACTCAGTCCTGTTTCAAGGACGCATCAATGGGCTGTAGGCAGTAAGGGAATGTAATTTTTCATTTGCCTTAGTTTCCCACATTACCATGGCAGGCACTTAAACCCCTCTCCTTTGTTCTTGGGTAGCCAAGGCCAGGAGTGCCCGAGGGATATCGCACATATTAGACCTGGGGGTGTGGGGGGGGGGGTGGTGCCAGCCTGTATTTTGCCCTCAGCCTGCCTTATGCTCCCTCATCATATCCTCCCTGAACAATTTTGACCGTTAAATCTTTAAGGTTGTTGAAGGTGGAAGGTCTCGTCTTCTGTAGCATCTTCCTGCTGAGTAGGGACATAGAGTTGTCCCTACATATATCAGTCAATATTGGTCAGTCAGGGAACATATAGGGGAGTTACAAAAGACAGAGGCAGCTGAATCCAATTGGGTAACATGTATGAACCTCCCTGGGTAGAAAGGATCATCTGTTGGCTTGAAGTTATTGCAGTCATGGAGTTTTGGTACCAGGCAGAGAGACATGGGAGAAAACAGCAAAACATACTTAGAATAACTAGAAAGATTAGCCCAAATGGAAGTCCTTTGGTAGCTGACAAAAATCCTCCAGTCCAGGAGTTTAACCAATCATTAAAGAAAAGAGAGAGATTGTTTAAAGCGCCAATTGGAGTATTCATGTCAGTTAGAAATCCAGGAACATTTTTGTGGTAATCTGGAATGGATACACAGCAGTTTGTTTTTATGAGAGCTTAAGTTCCACCTTGTGCAGCAGTTAAAACATCTAATGCCAGTCTATTTTGTAGGACTGTTTTATGCATTTGAGTTATTTTAGTATTTAACAATATAATGTTATTTTGAGAGTCATTTAAGGCCTTAACTGTGTAACAGGTGGTGTATAGCCATCATATAGACTCTGTTTTTTTTTTTCACTTAGGAATATAGATTTTATTTTTTTTCTTTTTTTTTAATTTTTAATTTTTTATTTTTTAATATATGAAATTTACTGTCAAATTGGTTTCCATACAACACCCAGTGCTCATCCCAAAAGGTGCCCTCCTCAATACCCATCACCCACCCTGCCCTCCCTCCCACCCCCCATCAACCCTCAGTTTGTTTTCATTTTTTAACAGTCTCTTATGCTTTGGCTCTCTCCCACTCTAACCTCTTTTTTTTTCCCTTCCCCTCCCCCATGGGTTTCTGTTAAGTTTCTCAGGATCCACATAAGAGTGAAACCATATGGTATCTGTCTTTCTCTGTATGGCTTATTTCACTTAGCATCACACTCTCCAGTTCCATCCACGTTGCTACAAAAGGCCATATTTCATTTTTTCTCATTGCCACGTAGTATTCCATTGTGTATATAAACCACAATTTCTTTATCCATTCATCAGTTGATGGACATTTAGGCTCTTTCCATAATTTGGCTATTGTTGAGAGTGCTGCTATAAACATTGGGGTACAAGTGCTCCTATAGACTCTGTTTTGTTCAGTAAGCAATCGGGTAATTAATAAGACGTACTTTTATGGAATCAAGAAAAATAGAGGTTAATGGTTAGAGCAAATTACAAACCTAGTGTCTACCAGTGCTGCCAGTGAGACTTTTAGATGTCAGGCTTGAAGAATCCTCAGATGAGAGTGGGAACAGGCAGCAGGAATCAGATTGGTCTTCCTGGTTTGTAACTCAAATGTCTGTGGTAGTCCGTTTGAATGGCCCATTGTAAGAAGGAATTGTTAGTAGAAACTGGGAAAAGAGAATGAAAAAGAAAGTTGCAACCAACATACAAGAAGTTTGAGGCCTTCCACAGGTTCACAGGAATAAGAAGGCATATTAGTTTGCTCACTGATTTTCTGTAAAGGGAGTACAGGTTTTATTTAGACACAGGAGCCCATGAAGAATTCCCCTCTAACTTTACTGCAGTGAGAGTACATAATACGACCTGGTAGGAGCCCTTTTATTTTGGAATTAAATGCCCTGTTGTGTTAGACTTTCCATCCTTTGAATAAACCAGGTCTTTTGGGTTTATATGGGGTGGGTTTCTAGTCATTGTCAGATCAGGTTTAGGGAGGACATGGCTTGCATATTTAGAGATTTATGAATTAACACAGCTTCAGGTGAATACTAAAGCACTATAGTCTTTATCTATTGATAGGTCTACACTGAGAAGGTCTTTGCATACAATTGTTGGGCGAATCCATCCCATTCTCCAGTTGTTTAAATAATACACCCACGGGGCTATTATTCCCAGAGAATAACAAGCAAGAAGATTGTCCATACCTGTGCTATTGTAACAATTTTTCTGAAGTTTACCTCAAGTTGTCTAGTTTAGGCAAACAATAAACATTTAAAGATAATCAGAACTAGAATTTAACATCCATAAAGATGTGTCATTGAAACATAGTTTTTCTCTCTAAAAACCTTCATTTCCGGAGATAGCCAAATGAAGAATAATGCATTTGTAGAACAAGTCCAGTTTTAACAAACTTGGCCTAATTATTTACATAAGTTCAGCAAGAATAGTGATTGATCATATATATCTTGAAAATTTTGCTTTGCTGGAACTTTTTAAGGAATCTAGATTGAACTTTTAGTAGCCTCTCCATGCCAGAAGCCAAGCCAAGTACTTCCATCAGACATGCCTGCAATACCTGTAGAATGGGCAAATTCCTCTTCACGAGGTCCCCAAGATATCCTGAGTTTCCTGCACCTGACAGGAAGTGACATTCTTTACTCACCTGGTAAGGCTGCTGGGAACTCTGTAAGCAAGGCATCAGGCCAACATTTCCAAGGGGCTTTATGGCTCCATGTTTCCTAAAGTCAACCTTGGTTCCTTAGAGCTGTCTGGTCATATCTGAGTCTATGCATGTCACTCTCAAATAAGACATTCCAGTCAAAGCCTTGGCAAAACAACCAGCATTTCTGTAGCAGGATTCTTGCGCAGAGAGTTGTGACACCAAGGCTTTTCTCCAGGAAGCAACTTTATTCATGCCGGCACCACTCAGTTGTGTTCATACCCGAAGAGCTGAGCCCTGAACCACACGTGGCATAGTTTTTTATATGTTTTCTTTTAAAAAAAAATTTTTTTTTGAGGGGGACCGGAAGATGGTGGCTTAGGAGGACGCTGGGCTCACCTTGCATCCTGCTGATCACTTAGATTCCACCTACACTTGCCTAACTAACCCAGAAAACCACCAGAAACTAGCAGAACGGAGTCTCTGGAGCCAAGCGCAGACGAGAGGCCCACGGAAGAGGGTAGGAAGGGTGGAGAGGCAGTGCGCACTCCACGGACTGGCGGGAGGGAGCCGGGGTGGAGGGGCGGCCCTCCGGCCAAGCAGAGACCCCAAGTCTGGCTCGCAAAAGCGGAGGGGCCGGACGGAGTGTCTTCTGACAGCAAGTGGGACTTGCTTAGCATCTGGGAGGTCATAAGTTAACAGCTCCGCTCGGAAAGCGGGAAGCCTGGAGGACAAAGGGAGGGAGAGTTGCTGAGCCCCGGGAAGACAGAGCTCAGGTTGGTGGGGAACAAAGGCGCTCGCCAGCGCCATCTCCCTCGCCCATCCCCCAGCCAAAATCCCAAAGGGAACCAGTTCCTGCCAGGGAAATTGCTTGCTCCGCGCAAACACCCAACGCAGTGCTTCTGCGGAGCCACCCCTCCAGCAGCGGGTCTGACTCCCTCCCGCTGCCACAGGGCCCCTCCTGAAGTGGATCACCTAAGGAGAAGCGAGCTAAGCCTGCCCCTCTTGCCCCAGTGCACCTTGCCTACCCACCCCAGCTAATACGCCAGATCCCCAGCACCACAAGCCTGGAAGTGTGCAAGTAGCCCAGACGGGCCACGCTACCCCACAGTGAATCCCGCCCCAAGTGAGGGGAAGAGAAGGCACACACCAGTCTGACTGTGGCCCCAGCGGTGGGCCGGGGGCAGACATCAGGTCTGACTGCGACTCCACCCACCAGCTCCAGTTATACACCACAGCACAGGGGAAGTGCCCTGCAGGTCTGCACCACTCCAGGGACTATCCAAAATGACCAAACGGAAGAATTTTCCTCAGAAGAATCTCCAGGAAATAACAACAGCTAATGAACTGATCAAAAAGGATTTAAATAATATAACAGAAAGTGAATTTAGAATAATAGTCATAAAATTAATCGCTGGGCTTGAAAACAGTATAGAGGACAGCAGAGAATCTCTTGCTACAGAGATCAAGGGACTAAGGAACAGTCAGGAGGAGCTGAAAAACGCTTTAAACGAAATGCAAAACAAAATGGAAAAGACGACGGCTCGGATTGAAGAGGCAGAGGAGAGAATAGGTGAACTAGAAGATAAAGTTATGGAAAAAGAGGAAGCTGAGAAAAAGAGAGATAAAAAAATCCAGGAGTATGAGGGGAAAATTAGAGAACTAAGTGACACACTAAAAAGAAATAATATACGCATAATTGGTATCCCAGAGGAGGAAGAGAGAGGGAAAGGTGCTGAAGGGGTACTTGAAGAAATTATAGCTGAGAACTTCCCTGAACTGGGGAAGGAAAAAGGCATTGAAATCCAAGAGGCACAGAGAACTCCCTTCAGACGTAACTTGAATCGATCTTCTGCACGACGTATCATAGTGAAACTGGCAAAATACAAGGATAAAGAGAAAATTCTGAAAGCAGCAAGGGATAAACGTGCCCTAACTTATAAAGGGAGACCTATAAGACTCGTGACTGATGCCTCTTTTGAAACTAGGCAGGCCAGAAAGGATTGGCACGATATCTTCAATGTATTGAACAGAAAAAAATATGCAGCCGAGAATCCTTTATCCAGCAAGTATGTCATTTAGAATAGAAGGAGAGATAAAGGTCTTCCCAAACAAACAAAAACTGAAGGAATTTGTCACCACTAAACCAGCCCTACAAGAGATCCTAAGGGGGATCCTGTGAGACAAAAGTACCAGAGACATCACTACAAGCATAAAACATACAGACATCACAATGACTCTAAACCCGTATCTTTCTATAATAACACTGAATGTAAATGGATTAAATGCGCCAACTAAAAGACATAGGGTATCAGAATGGATCAAAAAACAAGACCCATCTATTTGCTGTCTACAAGAGACTCATTTTAGATCTGAGGACACCTTTAGATTGAGAGTGAGGGGATGGAGAACTATTTCTCATGCTCCTGGAAGCCAAAAGAAAGCTGGAGTGGCCATACTTATATCAGACAAACTAGACTTTAAATTAAAGGCTATAACAAGAGATGAAGAAGGGCGTTATATAATAATTACAGGGTCTATCCATCAGGAAGAGCTAACAATTATAAATGTCTATGCGCCGAATACCGGAGCCCCCAAATATATAAAACAATTACTCACAAACATAAGCAACCTTATTGATAAGAATGTGGTAATTGCAGGGGACTTTAACACTCCACTTACAGAAATGGATAGATCATCTAGACACACGATCAATAAAGAAACAAGGGCCCTGAATGACACATTGGATCAGATGGACTTGACAGATCTATTTAGAACTCTGCATCCCAAAGCAACAGAATATACTTTCTTCTTGAGTGCACATGGAACATTCTCCAAGATAGATCATATACTCGGTCAAAAAACAGCCCTTCATAGGTATACAAGAATTGAATTATACCATGCATACTTTCAGACCACAATGCCATGAAGCTTGAAATCAACCACAGGAAAAAGTTTGGAAAACCTCCACAAGCATGGAGGTTAAAGAACACCCTACTAACGAATGAGTGGGTCAACCAGGCAATTAGAGAAGAAATTAAAAAATATATGGAAACAAACGAAAATGAAAATACAACAATCCAAACACTTTGGGATGCAGCAAAGGCAGTCCTGAGAGGAAAATACATTGCAATCCAGGCCTATCTCAAGAAACAAGAAAAATCCCAAATACAAAATCTAACAGCACACCTAAAGGAAATAGAAGCAGAACAGCAAAGACACCCCAAACCCAGCAGAAGAAGAGAAATCATAAAGATCAGAGCAGAAATAAACAATATAGAATCTGAAAAAAACTGTAGAGCAGATCAATGAAACCAAGAGTTGGTTTTTTGAAAAAATAAACAAAATTGACAAACCTCTAGCCAGGCTTCTCAAAAAGAAAAGGGAGATGACCCAAATAGATGAAATCATGAATGAAAATGGGATTATTACAACCAATCCCTCAGAGATACAAACAATTATCAGGGAATACTATGAAAAATTATATGCCAACAAATTGGACAACCTGGAAGAAATGGACAAATTCCTAAACACCCACACTCTTCCAAAACTCAATCAGGAGGAAATAGAAAGCTTGAACAGACCCATAACCAGGGAAGAAATTGAATCAGTTATCAAAAATCTCCCAACAAATAAGAGTCCAGGACCAGATGGCTTCCCAGGGGAGTTCTACCAGACGTTTAAAGCAGAGATAATACCTATCCTTCTCAAGCTATCCCAAGAAATAGAAAGGGAAGGAAAACTTCCAGACTCATTCTATGAAGCCAGCATTACTTTGATTCTTAAACCAGACAGAGACCCAGTAAAAAAAGAGAACTACAGGCCAATATCCCTGATGAATATGGATGCAAAAATTCTCAATAAGATACTAGCAAATCGAATTCAACAGCATATAAAAAGAATTATTCACCATGATCAAGTGGGATTCATTCCTGGGATGCAGGGCTGGTTCAACACTCGCAAATCAATCAATGTGATACATCACATTAATAAAAGAAAAGATAAGAACCATATGATCCTGTCAATCGATGCAGAAAAGGACTTTGACAACATTCAGCAATCTTTCTTAATAAAAACCCTCAAGAAAGTCGGGATAGGAGGAACATATGAAAAGCCATTTATGAACAGCCCACAGCTAACATCATCCTCAATGGGGAAAAACTGAGAGCTTTTTCCCTGAGATCAGGAAAACGACAGGGATGCCCACTCTCACCGCTGTTGTTTAACATAGCGTTGGAAGTTCTAGCATCAGCAATCACACAACAAAAGGAAATCCAAGGCATCAAAATTGGCAAAGATGAAGTCAAGCTTTCGCTTTTTGCAGATGACATGATATTATACATGGAAAATCCGATAGACTCCACCAAAAGTCTGCTAGAACTGATACCTGAATTCAGCAAAGTTGCAGGATACAAAATCAATGTACAGAAATCAGTTGCATTCTTATACACTAACAAGGAAGCAACAGAAAGACAAAGAAACTGATCCCATTCACAATTGCACCAAGAAGCATAAAATACCTAGGAATAAACCTAACCAAAGATGTAAAAGATCTGTATGCTGAAAACTATAGAAAGCTTATGAAGGTAATTGAAGAAGATATAAAGAAATGGAAAAACATTCCGTGCTCATGGATTGGAAGAATAAATATTGTCAAAATGTCAATACTACCCAAAGCTATCTACACATTCAATGCAATCCCAATCAAAATTGCACCAGCATTCTTCTCGAAACAAGAACAAGCCATCCTAAAATTCATATGGAACCACAAAAGGCCCCGAATAGCCAAAGTAATTTTGAAGAAGAAGACCAAAGCAGGAGGCATCACAATCCCAGACTTTAGCCTCTACTACAAAGCTGTCATCATCAAGACAGCATGGGATTGGCACAAAAACAGACACATAGACCAATGGAATCAAATAGAAACCCCAGAACTAGACCCACAAACGTATGGCCAACTCATCTTTGACAAAGCAGGAAGGAACATCCAATGGAAAAAAGACAGTCTCTTTAACAAATGGTGCTGGGAGAACTGGACAGCAACATGCAGAAGGTTGAAACTAGACCACTTTCTCACACCATTCACAAAAATAAACTCAAAATGGATAAAAGACCTGAATTTGAGACAGGAAACCATCAAAACCCTAGAGGAGAAAGCAGGAAAAGACCTCTCTAACCTCAGCCGTAGCAATCTCTTACTCAACACATCCCCAAAGGCAAGGGAATTAAAAGCAAAAGTGAATTACTGGGACCTTATGAAGATAAAAAGCTTCTGCACAGCAAAGGAAACAACCAACAAAACTAAAAGGCAACCAACGGAATGGGAAAAGATATTTGCAAATGACATATCGGACAAAGGGCTAGTATCCAAAATCTATAAAGAGCTCACCAAACTCCACACCCGAAAAACAAAGAACCCAGTGAAGAAATGGGCAGAAAACATGAATAGACACTTCTCTAAAGAAGACATCCGGATGGCCAACAGGCACATGAAAAGATGCTCAACGTCGCTCCTCATCAGGGAAATACAAATCAAAACCACACTCAGATATCACCTCACGCCAGTCAGAGTGGCCAAAATGAACAAATCAGTAGACTATAGATGCTGGAGAGGATGTGGAGAAACGGGAACCCTCTTGCACTGTTGGTGGGAATGCAAACTGGTGCAGCCACTCTGGAAAACAGCGTGGAGGTTCCTCAGAAAATTAAAAATAGACCTACCCTATGACCCAGCAATAGCACTGCTAGGAATTTACCCAAGGGATACAGGAGTACTGATGCATAGGGGCAATTTTACCCCAATGTTTATAGCAGCACTCTCAACAATAGCCAAATTATGGAAAGAGCCTAAATGTCCATCAACTGATGAATGGATAAAGAAATTGTGGTTTATATACACAATGGAATACACATGGCAATAAGAAGTAATGAAATATGGCCCTTTGTAGCAACGTGGATGGAATTGGAGAGTGTGATGCTAAGTGAAATAAGCCATACAGAGAAAGACAGATACCATATGGTTTCACTCTTATGTGGATCCTGAGAAACTTAACAGAAACCCATGGGGGAGGGGAAGGGAAAAAAAAAGAGGTTAGAGTGGGAGAGAGCCAAAGCATAAGAGACTCTTAAAAACTGAGAACAAACTGAGGGTTGATGGGGGGTGGGAGGGAGGGGAGAGTGGGTGATGGGTATTGAGGAGGGCACCTTTTGGGATGAGCACTGGGTGTTGTATGGAAACCAATTTGACAATAAATTTAATATATTGGAAAAAAATAAACATTAAAAGAATTATTTTCTTTTAAATTGCAAAAAAAAATTTTTTTTAATCTGCCTTTATTTTAGAGAGAGAGAGAGAGAGAGCGAGAGAGAGAGAGAGAGTGAGCAGGGGAGGAACAGAGAGAGAAGGAGATGCAGAATCCGAAGCAGGCTCCAGGCTCAGAGCTGTCAGCACTGAGCCCGACGTGGGGCTCGAACTCACGAACCATGTGATCATGACCTGAGCTGAAGTCGGACGCCGAACCGACTGAGCCACCCAGGTGCCCCCATGTATTTTCTACTTTGTCTCCCACATATGGTAACACACAAACATGCAGTCTGATTAAATGGTCTCATGTTACAAGGTCGTGAGGGATGTTGTCACATGCCTGTATAACCAGGTTGCCTTGAGGGTTTCTTTTTTCTTCTTTCCTTAGGGAGGGGACCCTACCACATTCCCCACTTTGATGCCTGGATCCCTCTATTTTGGGTCAAGGAGCATCATCTTGGTTTAGAGGTTTATATTTCCATAATACCGTTACATGAGCGGCCGTCTTTTTTTTTTTTTTTTTTTTTTTTTTTTTTTATCATGGCCTCAATGAGACTGAAGACAGACAGTACAACCAGGGGAGCCCTAAGCAAGGTAGGATTAAGCAACCTCCCAGAATTAGGAGGATAATTTTTATGACAATTTTGAATCCCCCCAAAATTGAAAACCATCCTCCAAATAACTTCCCAGGGTTTTAACCGTTCCAGGTCTGGACGGGGACATGAGTAATCCTTTTCATTTGATTTGTGATCTCCTCTATGACTTTTTTCTCATTATTTATCTGTAGGCAGCAGTTGCTCAGCTTAAACTGTTTACAAACTTTTCCCTCAGAAGCAAGCAGGTAATCTAAGGCCAAGTGATTTTGATAGATAGCATTGCGCATTTTGTTTTGCTGCTTGGCTAGTAAGTGAAAAGCTCTGGCAGTTTTATTGGTTATAATTTTTATAACTGTTTGTAGTCTGATTATGTGGTTTAGCATGTAAGTGGGAGTGAGGTAGTCCCAGGACCTATCCTCTGCCCAACTGGCAGGGCCATAATATTGGGCTATATGCTGGGGAGGCCATTTATTGTCTTTTTAATTGACAATTTGTAAGGCATGCCATTTCCTTTGAGTCTTCTTGTGTCCATACACAAGGACTCCCAAATGTTTTCCTCTGGCAAGTGGGAGCAGAAAGAAACATGGACGAATACTTTCCAGCATACATGACCCTGACCAGACTACCAGACTGAGGGAAGTACTATATAGGCTGTCGCTTCACGTATCTACTATAGTCCATCTGGGGCCCGCCATTTGATGGCTGCGTTGACATTGTCTCAGGCCTCTTGGAGGTGAGAGAAGTTAGACAAGGGGTGGGAATCTGACTCAAGGTGATCTCGGGTCCCCCACCATTGGGTTTTCTGGGCAGTTGAGTTATAAAATCTTTGGCCTAGGCATGTTAAGTTTTTAACAGAGACAACGATGAACTTTTTCCCCACCAGGCAAGGCAGTTTTTTCCAACAATTGAACTTTTGAGGAGCCAAACCCCAGTAATAGGACTGGGGAATTTTGTTTTACTATAAGGTTTGTGGGGATCTAACTTTCTAGTCTCTCATGGCCATTGTTTTCCCATGTTGGTACCAATGAAGCATCTTATCCACAAAAGGAAGGTGAGTGCTAACAGAAACCTCTCATCACACTCCCAGCTGGCCAGGGTGGCCTTGGCCAATCCTATGACAAAGAGTAGAGCAAGAATCACAATGACAGTGAGAAATAAGGTGTGACAGTACATCACAGTAAGGAAACAGATATGGAAAATAAGGATAGTCTTGTTTTATTGGACTGTCGATTCCTCAAGCTTCTGCCCTGCGTAGATTAGTCAGCTTCTGGAGTGACTGAAGCAGGGTTGCAGTCTCCTGGAGCCTCTGGAGCTGCAGATTGCTTCTCCCGTGTGGTCAGTTTGCACAGCGTTGATGGGTCAGGGATGCGCTCCCAGTTTCGAGATGCCAGCTTCACTCTGCTGTAGTGAATCCAGGGACCTACCTCGGTTACCTTTACTGGAGTAGGGGTGGACAAGATGACAGTGAACAGGCACCTCCAGAGGGGTTTTAGGGATTGGACATTCCATTCCTTTACCCATATAGCATCTCCTGATTTAAAGGGGTGTGCGTCTGTGGTCAGACTCACAGGTAATCGCTCCCTAGCCCAGTGGTGTAAGGTGGTTAGGGTAGAGCCAAGGGTCTGCATCTGTTGCCTTAGGGTTAGATTGCTTATCTCATTTAGATGCCCCCTTATGCCCTTGATAATGGGGAGGGTGCCCATAAAGGATTTTATAAGGGGAGAACCCCATCTGCTTCTTTAGCCACCCACTTGCAGCTGCAGTCTGCCTCCCTGAAGGTCCCTTATCTCTCCCTGCCTAATGTTAACCTTTTCCCTATTTATTTTTTCCTCTGGAATAGGGCCCCTAACTGCCATTAGGGAATAGAGACGATGACTGTACTGGCTTCTTCAGGCTGATAAGGGACGGTGTAGGGGTACAGCAGTTAGAGTCTACCCAGGGTAAGTTAGGTGGCCCACAGTATAGTTTTACAGGAAGGCTGGCAGGCATGAGGTGGCATAAACATTAGCAGACACAAACAGAAAAAACACAAAGTAAAGATTATACTGACCAACAAGATGGCATCTTAAGATAATGTCCCCAATTTCCAAACCTGTCAAACAATCTAGGAGAGACCCTGAAGTTGTTTACAATATATATCAGGGAATATCTCATAACCCAGGTGACGGAGGAGCAGGAGCAGTAAGTAATTAATGGTGGCTCTATTTTTTAAGAGGTTGGCCCTAACTTAATTAAAAAAAAATTTTTTAAGCATGTAATGCTTGTGAGGTGTTATTTAGAGTTTTGCTGAGTATAAGCAGACAGTTTGCTTTATTCTGAGGTGTAAAACTTTTCCAAGAGCCAGGAGTTCTACTAGAGAAAGAGTCAAGGCAGCCATGTACCATTATTTAAAAGAGATTTGGAGTGCCTGGGTGGCTCAGTCGGTTGAGTGTCCGACTTTGACTCAGGTCATGATCTCACAGCTCGTGAGTTCGAGCCCCACGTTGGGCTCTGTGCTGACAGCTCAGAACCTGGAGTCTGCCTCAGATTCTGTGTCCATCTCTCAGTGTGCCCCTTCCTTGCTCATGCTCTGTCTCTGTCTCTCTCTCTCTCTCCCTCTCAAGAATAAATAAAAAACATTAAAAAATAAAAATAAATAAAGATTTTTTAAATGTTTATTTATTTTGAAGGAGAGAGAGAGAGAGAGAGAGAGAGAGAGAGAGAGAATTAACGGGGGAGGGGCAGAGAGAGAGAGGGAGACACAGAATCCGAAGTGGGTTCCAGGCTCTGAGCTGTCAGCGCAAAGCCCGACATGGGGCTCAAACTCACGAGTTGTGAGATCATGACCTCAGCTGAAGTCAGACCCTTAACCGACTAAGCCACCCAGGCGCCCCAGCCATTTACCACTATTAATTTCCAAATTTGTTGGTACGCCAAACCCTGGTATTATTTTATAAAGAAGAACATTTATTGCTCTTTGTGTCTTTTCTGTTTTGTAGGGGAAGGCCTTTACTCAATTAGTGAAAGTATCAACCCATACCAACAGATGTTGGGATTCCTTTGACCTTGGCATATGAGTGAAACCTAATTGTCAGTCTTTCCTAGATAGCCTCCAGTTCCTTGATTGCCTGGGAGAGCAAATTTGTGGTTTAGTGGACTGTTTCTAAGACATACATCATAGGCTGATACCACTTGCTGAACTGTCCTTGACAAAATTTTATTTTTTAGTAAACATCCGTTTTGCCATTTCATAAGTTTTGTCCCTCCCTAAATGAAAGGCCTTATGCTGGGGCGCCTGGGTGGCTCAGTCAGTTGAGCGTCCGACTTTGGCTCAGGTCATGATCTCACAGTCCGTGAGTTTGAGCCCCACGTCGGGCTCTGTGCTGACAGCTCAAGCCTGGAGCCTGTTTCAGATTCTGTGTCTCCATCTCTCTCTGAACCTACCCCGTTCATGCTCTCTCTCTCTGTCTCAAAAATCAATAAAGGTTAAAAAAAATTTTTTAAAGAAAGGCCTTATGCTATGTTTTCATGATCTTATACCTCTGTGAGCTTGGTAATAGTAATTGCTCTGCTCTGTTTGTAACCATTCCAGGGCTGGAGACAGTGTCTAGAAGTCAGACCCTAGTTTATTTTCTTGGGAGGGTAGGTGGAATTGAGTCCCCTTTAATAATTGATATAGCAGGCAAATTATTTTCCTGAACCCTGGTATCCACAGCCTACAATATCCAGTAATTCCCAAAACCCTACGCAATTGCTTATTTGTTTTGGAGTTAGTAGTACTATAGTCTCTAATTCAGTTATAGTGTCCTTTCCTAGCAAGGGAGTAAGGCTCTCTGGCATTATCAGGAAAGAATGAGAAAAAAATTAGTTTTTCCCATATGTATCCCAGGGACTGAGAGAAAAATTTAGCTATAAATTTTCTGGAGATGCCTCTAATAGTCATGCTGCGTTTGGATAGTTGTCCTGGAATGGAAAGGAGGAGAGAAAAGGTAGCTCTGGTGTCAAGAAGCAAATCAGGGGTGCCTGGGTGGCTCAGTCGGTTGAGCGTCTGACTTGACTCAGGTCATGATCTCACGGTTCGTGAGTTCGAGCCCCGCATGGGGTTCTGTGCTGACAGCTCGGAGCCTGGAGCCTGCTTCAGATTCTGTGGCTCCCTCTCTCTCTGCCCCATCCCCACTCATGCTCTGCCTCTCTCTGTCTTAAAAATAAATAAAACATTAAAAAAAAATTTTAATGTCAACTTGGTGCCAGGACCTTAGGAAGTTCGGTCTCACATAGTACACGTGGCCATAACTAAGGCCTCAGATTTTTTTAAGCCTCCTTTTCTGTTTTTTTTTTTTTTTAATTCTTCTCTTCATTTGGTTGTAATATACCCAATCAGCGGCTTGTAAGAGCTCCTCCAGGGTCCCTTCCGGGCCAACAGCCATTTTTTGCAGTTTTCTCCAAATATCTGGGGCCAATCAAGTGACAAATTTATCTTTTAAAATCGTCTCAGCCTCAGGGGCGTTAGGGGATATAGCCATATATTTAATGAGAGCCTCCCTTAACCTTTCCAGGAAGGCCACCAGGGTTTTATTTTGTGTCTTTAAGATAGTGGCTAATTTAGCGTAATTTAAAGGTTAAACCTTAGACCTCCTGACCATATACAAAATTTCTTTCTAAAGATTTTCCTTCACAAACCTTTTACAACTTTCCTTTGCTTTTAGATTTTGACCTAAGCCCCTCTCCCCACCCCCCCACCCCCGTTTTTTTCAAACAACCAGTCTCATTTAGGACAAAATTAACTTTTTTTTACCTTTAACAAAAAATATGTTTGCATTCCCTATGTATTTTTTTATATATCTACTTTTTCTCATGCAGAGTTGCTTTCCTTATTTTCATTAGTCTTAACTACATTTAGCAGAATTTTAACTCTTAGAAACCTTAGTCTCCAGTGAAAACTAAGTAGTAACCAATTGTGAATTATTACATCAGAATTTCTTAGATGGCAAATTTATGAATCAATTAAGCACAAAGCATATATTCCAACAGATCCAAATATCCTTAGTTTTTCTGCAACAAGTCCAAAAGCACAAACCTACATCTAGTAATTAGTGCTTTAGCCTCATATCTCATTAGATATCCAATGAATTTAATCCCAAATTATCATGCAAGCAAAAACTTTTGACATTATAGGTTACCAAAGACTTTGAAAGCTATCTTAACAATTACCCGTGAAAACTATGAGACAAAGTTAACCATTACTTTAAGTCATCCCTTTGCTAACAAATTGGAACAGAGATAACACGAGCTTATTTGACCTTTAGCAAATCTAGGTAGAATAAGTTTTTGTTTTCATTTAATTTGATAAACATTGTCTATCTCAAACCAACAAACTTAAATTAGTTTAAACACTGAATAGGTTTTACTCGGGTCCACTTAAGACAATTTGTTCCCCATGGTTAAGTTTTACCTGGAATGTTGGTGGGGAAATCTGAAATCAGTGATCTTCACTGCTTGACATCTAGGGTGGGAGGAGGACCTGATGGTGCCTGAGGCATTGAGGAGCCAGGTGGTGCAGAAATAGGAGGGGGGAGGGGGGGGCGGGAGAAGGGAAGGCAGACGAGACAAGGTGCCAGCAGAAGGCAGAGAAAGAGAATTTCCAGTTTTAAATCTTGTCAGCTCAGACAGAGGAGCAGACTCCAGGTTTGTTTTGTTTTGTTTTGTTTTCCACCAGTGGAATTGGGCAGTCAATGTCAGTTCAGAGAAGACGGAATTCCTCCCAAAGGGAGTTTTGGCAGCTGCTTGGGAATATTCCTTAATGTTCACATTCTGAGGTAGAGTAACTAGAGACAGTTGGCTCTAATTGTCATAGTCACTGACCCAGGAAATGAATGAGAAACAAGTCCCCACACACAGACATACAGGGACTCCAACCCATTGCCCTACATTCAGCACTCTGGAGTTGCGGCTTTGCTCCTCCTCCCTTGTGGGACTACTAGGGCAACTCTGGGAGGAGATCCAGATCCCCTTCTGCCTCTTAGAAGCAGGTCTGCCAAAACAAACCCAGGTTCTTACCCGTAGGATGGGCGGTGCTCTCTGAGCTGGTTCCTGGGCCTGGTTCCACTGGTGCACACGGGGTCCTCACCCCAACACGCTGGGAGGGCTAGTCTCCTGTAGATTAAGCAGTCCGCTGGAGCTAGGCAAGGTCGCCTCTCCAGGTGCTCCGGTACTCCGAGGTTCATATCCCTGGTGGCAAAGGAGGTGGAAATACACCATCTCCGAATCCCAGACGTGAGCCCCCAAGCAATGTAGCAGGATTCTCACACAGAGAGTCATGACACCAAGGCTTTTCTTTCCAGGAAGCAACTTTATTCCTGCCGGCACTGCTCACTTGGGTTCATACCCGAAGAACTGAGCCCTGAATGCCACATGGCATAGTTTTTTAAATATACTTCCTACTTCTTGGTCTCCCATATGTGGTAACACATAAACATTGCAGTCTAATTAAGTGGTCTCGCGTTACAAGGTCATGAGGGATGTTGTCACCTACATTTAACCAGGTTGCCTTGACGTTTGTCTGGTTTTTTTCCTTCCCTGAGGGAGGGGACCCTATCACATTTCCAATGGTGTCCTGTTACAAGGAGAAGATTCTTATTGAACTAACGCAAACAATTGTAATTGCCATGAAAGAAAGAATACTCACTGAGAGTGTTTGAATTTCAAACGGTTTAGGTAGAGAGAAAAGTTAAACGCTTCAGTTTACAAATGAATGCTTTATGACATCTCTGTATATTATAGATATCTTAAGAGAAAGTTTCCTTAATCTGGAAGAGCAAACATTAGAGAACCAGCAATATTTCGAACAAGAGTCACAAAAACTCTAATCTTCCTCAGTTTATTTAGTCCCATGTTCCTAATTCTTGTTCAGTTTGAATATAGCTTTTTAGTTCTGGAAATCCTTACCCATCTTAGGGTAATTAATATTAAAGTACTAATCTTACGATTAATCTTTAGGACAAATATCTGTATTTGCCCTAAAAGTCCTTTTTATGAATCTCCTTGAAGATGAAATATGTTTTGTGAGAGAATGAGGACAATTATAAATGACAAAATCTCAGAAATGGACATTGTTAAAGATCTGATGAGAGTTCATCATGATGCAATTAGTCAGGGAACTCAGTTATTTATGTGACACATAACACTTCAATAATCAGAATATCAAGTGAGGACCTTATACCAAAATATTAAAACTTTAGGAGTTGTGTATATATTTGAGCAGTTATAATATTTGCCCATGCAATACAACCTAAGGTTTACCATTATTTGACAGTGTTTTTCCAAGTAACTTAGCATACCAAATAAAAAGTCCTAATTGGTCAAAAAGACTTCATTTACAATTTAAGTCTTGGGAAAGTTTGTTAAAAACTTAGAAAGTTATGAAGCACATCCTAAATAGGATTACAGATCGTTACAAATCTTAAAACTTTAAATTATTTGTTCAACCAAGGTGGCAATAAGATCCTAAAGCAAACATGTAGCATTATATAGTTGTTAGCAAAACCTAGCTCCTTTAACATTGAGAAGTTTTAACTTTAAGTAATCAAAGACCTGATAAAGAACAACCTAAAGCTTTAGTTTTCTTGACAGACAAAAGAGATACAAAAACAAAAACAAAAACCTCTGTTTCAAAAGCAGATAACTCCTATGTTCAGTAATCATTGCTTTAGCACTCCATCATTTTTGGAAAAAACCTAGCTGTCCAATGAATTTAATCTCATTTGTCATGCAAACGTTAAAGAAAACTTTAAAGTTTCAGGTTACCAAGGACTTTGAAAGCTATCTTAACAATTACCCATGAAAACTTTGAGATAGGCAAATTTAACCATTACTTTAAGTCATCTTTTTTTAATTTAATTTTTTTTAAAATTTGCATCCAAATTAGTTAGCATATAGTGCAACAATGATTTCAGGAGTAGATTCTTTAGCGCCCCTTACCCATTTAGCCCATCCCCCCCTCCCACAACCCCTCCCATAGCCCTCAGTTTGTTCTCCATATTTATGAGTCTCTTCTGTTTTGTCCCCGTCCCTGTTTTTATATTATTTTTGTTTCCCTTCCCTGACGTTCATCTGTTTTGTCTCTTAAAGTCCTCATATGATTGAAGTCATATGATTTTTGTCTTTCTCTGACTGACTAATTTCACTTAGCATAATACCCTCCAGTTCCATCCACGTAGTTGCAAATGGCAAGATTTCATTCTTTTTGATTGCTGAGTAATACTCCATTATATATATATACATATATATATATATATATATATATATGTATATATATGTCTTTTGACATATATATATATATATGTATATATATATACCACATTTTCTTTATCCATTCATCCATCAATGGACATTTGGGCTCTTTCCATACTTTGGCTATTATTGATAGTGCTGCAATAAACATGGGGGCGCATGTGTCCCTTCGAAACAGCACACCTGTATCCCGTGGATAAATGCCTAGTAGTGCAATTGCTGGGTCGTAGGGTAGTTCTATTTTTAGTTTTTTGAGGAACCTCCATACTGTTTTCCAGAGTGGCTGCACCAGCTTGCATTCCCACCAACAATGCAAAAGAGATCCTCTTTCTCCCCATCCTCGCCAACATCTGTTGTTGCCTGAGTTGTTAATGTTAGCCATTCTGACAGGTGTAAGGTGATGTCTCATTGTGGTTTTGATTTGTATTTCCCTGATGATGAGTGATGTTGAGCATTGTTTCATGTGTCGGTTGGCCATCTGGATGTCTTCTTTGGAGAAGTGTCTATTCGTGTCTTTTGCCCATTTCTTCACTGGATTCTTTGTTTTCTGGGTGTTGAGTTTGATAAGTTCTTTGTAGATTTTGGATACTAACCCTTTACCTGATATGTCATTTGCAAATATCTTCTCCCATTCTGTCGGTTGCCTTTTAGTTTTGCTGATTGTTTCCTTCTCTGTGCAGAAGCTTTTTATTTTGATGAGGTCCCAGTGGTTCATTTTTGCTTTTGTTTCCCTTGCTTCCAGAGACGTGTTGAGTAAGAAATTGCCGCGGGCAAGATCAAAGAGGTTTTTGCCTGCTTTCTCCTCGAAGATTTTGATGGCTTCCTGTCTTACATTGAGGTCTTTCATCCACTTTGAGTTTATTTTTGTGTATGGTGTAAGAAAGTGGTCCAGGTTCATTCTTCTGCATGTCGCTGTCCAGTTTTCCCAGCACCACTTGCTGAAGAGAGATACAGTCTTTCTTTTAAAGTCTAGATTGTCTGATATAAGTATGACTACTCTGGCTTTCTTTTGTTGACCATTAGCATGATAGATGGTTCCCCATCCCCTTATTTTCAATCTGAAGGCGTCTTTAGGTCTAAGGTGGGTCTCTTGCAAACAGCATATAGATGGATCTTGTTTTCTTATCCATTCTGTTACCCTATGTCTTTTGACTGGAGCATTGAGTCCATTGATGTTTAGAGTATGTATATATATATATATATATATATATATATATATATATATATATTTCCTCTTTTCTCCCCTCGGAGAGTCCCCCTTAAAACTTCTTGCAGGGCTGGTTTAGTAGTCACAAACTCCTTTAATTTTTGTTTGTCTGGGAAACCTTTTATCTCTCCTTCTATTTTGAATGAGAGCCTTGATGGATAAAGAATTCTTGGCTGCATATTTTTCTGATTCAGCACGTGGAATATATCCTGCCTCTCCTTTCTGGCCTGCCAAGTTTCTGTGGATGGTCTGCTGCAAACCTGATCTGTCTTCCCTTGTAGGTTAGGGACTTTTTCCCCTTGCTGCTTTCATGATTCTCTCCTTGCCTGAGTATTTTGTGAATTTGACTATGATATGCCTTGTTGATGGTCGGTTTTTGTTGAAACTAATGGGGGTCGTCCTCTGTGCTTCCTGGATTTTGATGTCTGTGTCTTTCCCCAGGTTAGGAAAGTTTTCCACTATGATTTGCTCACATCACCCTTCTACCCCTATTTCTCTCTCTTCCTCTTCTGGGACCCCTGTGATTCTGATGTTGTTCCTTTTTAATGGGTCACTGATTTCTCTAATTCTTAAATTGTGCTCTTTTGCCTGAATCTCCCTCTTTTTTTCTGCTTCGTTATTCTCTGTAAGTTTGTCCTCTATATCGCTGACTCTCTGTTCTGCCTCATCCATCCTTGTCACCCTGGCATCCATCCATGATTGCAGTTCAGTCACAGCATTTTTTATTTCATTCTATTTTTTTACTTGTTTTATCTCTGCAGAAAGGGATTCTAATCTGTTTTCGACTCCAGCTAGTATTCTTATTATCGTGATTGTAAATTCTGTTTCAGACATCTTGCTTGTATCTGTGTTGGTGAAATCCCTGGCTGTCGCTTCTTCATGCTCTTTCTTTTGGGGTGAACTCCTTCGTTTTGTCATTTTGAAGGGAGAAAAGGAATTAATGAGGTAGAAAAATTAAAATTAAAAAAGTATTAAAATTAAAAATTTAAAAACGCGCACACAGGGGCGCCTGGGTGGCTCAGTCGGTTAAGCGGCTGACTTCGGCTCAGGTCATGATCTCGCGGTCCGTGAGTTCAAGCCCCGCGTCGGGCTCTGTGCTGACAGCTCAGAGCCTGGAGCCTGTTTCAGATTCTGTGTCTCCCTCTCTCTGACCCTCCCCCATTCATGCTCTGTCTCTCTCTGTCTCAAAAATAAATAAACGTTAAAAAAAATTAAAAAAAAAAAACGTGCACACACAAACAAAATTGAATAAATGATGCTAGATCCTAGGTGTGTTTTGGTCTAGGTGTTGAAAGTGGTTTGACAGATTAGAGAAAAAAAAGGGGGCGGGAAGAAATCGTTTGAGAATTTAAAAAATGAATACGCTGAAGTAGACTAAAATGAAACGATGGGAGTAAAATAAAATTTGAAAAAAATTACACAAAAGTAAAGAATATAGTAGAAAAAAGTTAAGGAAAAATGTTTTTAATAAAAATTAAAAATAAAAATGAATTTTCCCTTTATGTATTCAAGAAAAAGAAAGGAAAAAGAGAAAAGAGAAAGAAACAGAAGGAAATCGTTTGACAATTTGCAAAAGTGAATACACTGTAGTAGACTAAAATAAAATGATGGAAGTAAAATAGAATTTGAAAAAATTTACCCCAAAATTAAAAAAAAAAAGGTAAAAAAATTAAAGAAAAGTATTTTAATATAAACTGAAAGTAAAAATGAAGTTTTTCTTTCTGTATTCAAGCAAAAGAAAAGAAACGAAAAAGAGAAAAAAGAAAGAGAAAAAAAGAGGAAATCGTTTGAAAATTTGAAAGAGTGAATACACTGAAGTAGACTAAAATAAAATGATGGAAGTAAAATAGAGTTTGAAAAAATTTACACAAACATAAAAATATGGTAAAAAATTTAAAGAAAAATATTTTTAATAAAAAATTGAAAACAAAAATGATTTTTTCTCATTCTGTATTCACAAAAAAGAAAAGAAGTGAAAAAGAGAAAAAAGAAAGAAAGAAAATTGAATAGATGGACCTGCTGACAGATTGAAATAGGACTGAAATTACTTCGTTTTCCCCTAGAAGTCAGACTATGAAGCGCTTTATAGTCCATAAACTAAGCAGGTGGTGAGACTTGAGTTCTTGAAGAGCGAGGTTGGCCCAGTTGGGCGCGGCTCAGTGTAATGGCTTCGTTCTCCACTAGATGGCGCTGCTAGCCTACTGGGGTGGAGTGTTGTGGCACTCGTAGGTGCGCCTGCGCACACGCAGGAGTGGTGAAAATAGTGTCACCCAGCTACCCAGACTCTAGTATCGGAACTCTGTTCTGCCCGGTCAGCAACCGTGCACCCATCCTCTGTCTTCAGCTTTCATCCACTCCCCGCTTTTTCACTGTCCGTGACCAAGCCCCAGGCAGTACCTCTCTCCCGAGTTATGTCTCAGATGCAGCTGTTTTCCCCGGCCCCTTACTTCTGAAGGCCTGTGGCTTTGAGCCATTCTGCCCCTCTGCGGGAGGGTCCCACCAAACAATGGCCAAATGTCGGCTGCACCCAGGAACGCCTGCTAGACCCTGATGCTGCCAGTGCCCCAAGACTGCGGCCAGGTGCCAGCCCGCCCCAGAAACAGTTCGCGAGACAGTGTAGCAGCAGCTTTTCAGGGATTATGGAAAATCACAACACACATCTGGCACCAGCCTTCACCCTTAATGACCTTGTTCCAGCACCAGTGAATGTGGCCATTCTCTGGGGTCTGGTGGGACCAGGTGACTTCAACAGTCTCTACCAAATGTCCTTCCAGCAGTGGAACCGCTTTTCCCCGTGTGGCCCGAGAACCTCCTGGACCCCACTCTGTTCCTGGAGATTCGCCCTTCCCACCAGAGCACCACCAGGTATCGAGCTGTGGAGTTGCAGACTTTGTGCTCCCCTTGTTTACAGTCTTAATGGAATTTAAACCTTCTCCTTTCTCCTTTCTCCCTTTTTAGTTTAGTCCCTGTGGCTGTTTCCAATTTTCCACTTTCTCTCCAGCTGCTTTTGAGGAGGGGTGCTTTTCCCACATCCCCCCCCCCACGCCATCTCTGTCCTCTCTCTCTCCACCCACAAAAGCACCTCCCTGCAAGCCGTGGCTTCTCACTCCCCAAGTTCACCTCTCTGCACCACATACCTGCTGAATTCCCTGTTCAGGTTGTGCAGATTGTTGTGTTAATCCTCCAATCAGTTTTCTAGGTGTGCAGGATGGTTTAGTGTTGGTCTGGATGTATTTCATGGATGCGAGACACACAAAAAACTTCCATGCTGTTCTGCCATCTTCTATATTTCCTTCTATATTTACTCTGCTCAGAAGTGAACTCTCTCCTTCCAGACCTCCTCAGACCTACTAGCAGCCTGGATGGAACCACGCCCCGGAAGTCTAAGTCATCTTTCTACTAACAAATAGCAACAGAGGTAAAATGAGCTTATTTGACCTTTTGTAAATCTGGGTAGAATAAAAGTTTCATATTTAATGTTGATAAATCTAAAGACAGGTCCAACAAACTTAAATTAGTTTAAACACCAAATGTGTTCCATCTACGTCCACTTAAAAGACAATCAATCCGTCCCCATTATTGGTGTTTTTTTTTAACGTTTATTTATTATTGAGAAACAGGGAGAGACAGAGCATGGGCATGGGAAGGGACTAGAGGGGGAGACACAGAATGTGAAGCAGGCTCCAGGCTCCGAGCTGTCAGCACAGAGCCCAACATGGGGATTGAGCCCACAAACCACGAGATCATGACCTGAGCCAAAGTCGGACGCTTAACCGACTGAGCCACCCAGGCACCCCCATCCCCATTATTAGTTTTTACCTGGAACACCAGTGGGAGAATCTGAAGTGGGTGGTCCAAAGGTGTGCTCTTTGCTCCTTGACCTTGGGGGTGGGAGGAAGAGCCAGTGGTGCCTGAGGCACTGAGGATGGTATAGGAACCAGTTATAAAGGCTGCACCCAAGGTGGTGCAGAAACAGGAGGAGGGGGAGGGGAACGCAGAAGAGGTGAGGTGCCAGCAGAAGGCAGAGAAGGAAAATTTTCTGGTTCTAATCTTGTCAGCTCTGTCAGAGGCACAGGCACCAGTTTTTTGTTCCACCAAAGTGGAATTAGGCAGTGCATGTCAGGCCGGAGAAGACAGGGAACTTCCCCAAAACAAATGGATTTTTGGCAGCTGCTTGGGAATATTCTTTAACGTCTCCTTCCCAAGGTAGACTAACCACAGTTGGTTCCAACTGTAGATGTTAACCAGGGAAATGAATGAGGGAGAAGCCCTCACATCTATTAGGAGGAGGAACAGAGAGAAAGAGTCAGCATCCCCTTTGTCAGGGATGACCTGTGTTTCCTGCAGTAACCTGGGTTCTGTTAGAAGGAGGCGTGTTTAGACAATTATCATCCGATATATCAGGAGGTAGTTTACTGGCCCGGTTAGTAACCAAACACGTCTGCAAGAGGCCCCTGGGTCCGGGTAGCCGTGAAGGCCTGGACCTAAGGTACCTCCATCCATTTTCCCTGTTTACTAAGGCCATGCAGTGTTACAGGATCAGTCCTTTCTACATTTTGCAAGCCAAATTGTTTCCAGTGGGTTAAAAAAGCATCCCAAGGGAGAATCCTTGGGGACTGAAGAGGAGTTCTCCATGCTCCTCCTAGAGAGAAAAGTAGAGAGACAGAAGGCCCATTACCCCTAGAATCCCCCCTGACTCCCAGGTGGCATCCCATGAGCAGGATATGTCAGAGGTTCCTGGCGTCAGAGTAACCTGAAGCATCCTTTGAACAAAATCACTATGACCACTGACCAGCTGACTAAGGGCTCCTGAAAGAGGGATGCTAGCATCCCCCCCACTTCCCCTCTGCATTCTAGACTACGGATGGGTGCCTGGTGTGTGAACCAAATCACCTTACCCTGAAAGCTGCGCCCTAAAAGGCCGTTCCTTGAAGAACGTGCTCTGATGGTCATGTCCTGATTACCCAGTCATTGAAGAGCATGCCACAGAGGCCATGCTTTAGTTTCTTGAAGAACCTGCCATTTTTAACCCATGGCAAACACTAGAAAAGTTTTACAAGGGGGAATTACCCAATTTTGTAATTTAAGTAGTAGTTAGTAGAGGACATTGACACAAAGCACCACAGATAGAAATCCATCATGATCTAAGCGACATTCCAACACATATAGTCTTCATAGCCAATTTCCTTAGGAAATGGTCTCCAGTTGGGTTTTATTTCAATCGGGTACTGGTTTCAGCCAGCTCCCAGTGGAGTTCTCAAGGCCAGAAGCGGCTAGACCAGAGATGTGGAGGGGATCATGTTAGACTAATGAGGAGGAAACCTCACACGGGAGTCTTAAGATTGGCAGCCATCCTGGTGACTCAGGTGGCCATCCCGTGCCCTAGACAGACACGTTTGGATAAGGACAGGGATAAAGACAGGGCATAAAGTTTCTGGATCTTATTACCATTCCGGCCAGCGTACTAACTTCCAGACAAAAGGCAGGCTTTCTTCTCCCCACGGAGTAGCCACGGGCTAGAGGATTGCCGCCTGAGAGCTCAACATGAAAGTGTTCCGATAAGAGCATACTCCTCGAAAAGCCCTTAAAATGAGAGTAAAGGAAGGAAAGAGAAAAGTATATTCATTAAATTTGCACCAAAGCTCAGAGTCCAGATGAAAAGACTCATAGCCCCACGTTAGGTGCCATATGATGAAGTTTTGGGGTGAAGTGCGGGGTGGGGGGGGATTCATGGGATCTGGAGCCGACGGCCAAGAAAGAATTCTTGAAGTCATCTTTGGTGCAAAAAGGTGATTTTATTAAACCATGGGGACAGGACCCATGGGCAGGAAGAGCTGCACTGGGGTCCTGATGGGTAACTCATTATATACCCTCAGGTTGGGAAGGGGTCAGAGATAGAGTAACTCTCTAAGGCATTTTGGGAAGCAAGGTTTCCAGGACCTTGAGGGTCTAGCTGTTGTTAGGAAAATGCCATTTATTACTGTTTCATAAAACCTCAGTCATGAGACCCTTCAGATGTATATCAGGGGCCATAAGCTGGGAGTATGATTGCCAGCATATACCTTGGGGCAGTTGAGATGGAAGGAAGTTGACTTACAGGATCCTTGAAGTTGGGATAATGTTAAGCTAAGGTTCTCTTTTGCCCCCAGCAAAGTGTCATCCTTGAGGCAGTGGAGCTCCTAGAGGGAGGTGACTCAGTCCTGTTTCAAGGACGCATCAGTGGGCTGTAGGCAGTAAGGGAATATAATTTTTCATTTGCCTTAGTTTCCCACATTACCATGGCAAGCACTTAAACCCCTCTCCTTTGTTCTTGGGTAGCCAAGGCCAGGAGTGTCCAAGGGATATCACACACGTTCTACCTGAGTGGGGAGGGTGGTGCTGGTGCCAGCCTGTAGTTTGCCCTCAGCCTGCCTTATGCTCCCTCATCACTTGGAAACAATGCAAGTGATGACAGTGTAGCAACATCTTTAATGTGCTCAGATAAAATATCTTTCAGCCTAGAATTCTATATACTTAATGAAAATATCTTTCAAAATCAATGCAACATGACACTTTTTCAGAATACAAAAGGAAGCAGAATTCAACATCAGCAGACTGCGTTGAGAGAAAATTTAATGCATGTCCTTCAGGCATAGGGAAGTGATACAAAATGGAAATATGAGTTTATATAAAAGAAGAAAGGGAAACGGAAAGAATAGCTACATGGGCAAAGGTGTAAAATTTTTCATATTGTTTAAATATTTAAAAAATATAAGTTTATACAAAAATAATAACAATACAGGGTTGGGTTTTTGATATATGTAAAAGTAAGATGTTTTTAAAAAATAATGCATGTAGGACATGTGCATGCTCTCTCTCTCTTGCAATACTAAACGGTAAACTGAAACAGTGCTGACCTGTGAAGGCTGGGGTGCTGCCACATCACTCTCTCTTCCTTTCTTCTCACTGGAGATTTGGGGCTGAGTCATCATCCTTGCACATTAGGGGTCAGTGGTGGTAAGATGCAGAAGTGGTCAAAGAGATTCTGCTTCATTCTTGAGTCCAAGCCTGTGCTTCAACCCAACTCCACCAGAAGGCTCTAAATTGAGGGGTGCTGGGAACTAGCCCAGTGAACAATGTTCGACGCCCTCGTGTCTGTGCCTCATTTAGAGAAAGCCCTGGGGAGAGGGCAGAGTGGCAGTGTAGGGCAGGGGAAGATGTTGTTTTGTCCTGTGGACAAACACTAGTCCCATACCGTCAGATTCCTGCCAACACCTCCACATGCTCACATGCCCCTCACCCTACTCCATTTTAGAGGTTTAGATATAAGGAATTCCCAATACCAGCAGCAGGGCAACTTCCATCTGCAATTCCTTGTTTTGTCCCTGAGAGGACTCAGTTCTTTTCCAGTGCCCCACAATGGGGAATTCTCCATGGCATATTACATGAAAGACTTGATAAAATGTTTCCTTTTTTTTTTTTTTTCCTTTCTACAAATACAGTGCAGACATCAGTCTATTACCTTCACGGTGTGTGCTTCCCACATAGCCACCTGAATGCAGCTGCTTCAGAATGAGGAGTGTGCTCTTCGTGTTTCCTGCCTGTAGCCTTATCGCTGGTGAGAGCTCAGCCACCAGCTTTTCGCCAAAAGCAATGAGTGAGGTGGGACCTTTGTTGTCTTGATTTTTACAGACAGCTCTAAATTTTCATGGCCAATGTTAAGAGATGACAGTGAAAGAAAGAAAAGGGGGAACTTGTGGAATTCATTATTTTGATCACCACCCAGTAAGGTGTGCCTCTGGGGAGAGGCGCTCCTTAACTTTCCTCCTGCCCCTGGCTTTCTGCTTGTCACCTTGCAGTCCTACTTCCTGTCCCTCTCCCCCCACCTCTCCCTCGTCTCCGCTGAGTCCTCCCTCTCTCTTTGCCACCACTTCTCTCTCTCTCCTTCCTAGATCGTTTCAGTCCTCCAGCCGGTTCTTCTGCTGAGTTTCTCTTTCTCCCTTCCATCCCGTTCCACATATTCCATATCTGGGTATCTTTCATCCCTTTGCTCTCCCTCACATATCCCTGTCTGTGTCCCCACTGTCAGGGCCCCTGGGAGCCACATCTGCGGGAGAGCATGAATATATACATTCACATACCAATCCCTCTACTGATTCTTAGTCTTCCTTCCTTTCCATTCAGTTTCAATTATTCCTCCCACAAACATCCTGGAGAGTCTATTATGTAACAGGCATCGGAATAGGCCCTCAGGATATACAGTGGAGAACCAAACAGACAATGGCAACTTTCACCATGGGGCCGTGGCTGGATCGGGGAGACAGATGTTTCAGCAAGCTTCTCTCTAACGACTATATCCCCTTAGGACAAATACTGAAATGGAGCAAGTTTTCAGGGTGCTCAGAGAAAGGAAAAGAGGATGAGTAATTTAAATGGGGGATAAAGCGGTTTGTGGCCAGAAAAGGCCTTCATGGAAAACTGATGTGGAAGTTGAGACCTCAAAAGTAAGCCTGAGGTAGACAGTTGAGCACGAGAGGAAAATGGGTTACCAGGGCAGGGACCCCAGGAGCAGCACTATAAAGCCCCTAAGGCAGTCACAAGTGTGACTCTCACGGGCCTAAGAGAAGCTCAGAATAGTTTAAGCGAAGGGACAGTGGGGATATTTAGGGTCAGGGGTTGACAAAATCTTATTTCCAGCTCATATCACTATTCCCATGATTCTTTCAGGCCAGACCCCTCACTTGTCATTCATTTGTTTGATCCTTTTTGTTGGCATTTTCCACTCCCACGCTATGCCTCTCACAGAGACAACAAATTCTATTGCGTTTAATGCATATCATTTTCTTTATGCAACTGAGAAATGCATACTGTGAGGCATCTGTTCTTAGTTTACATAATATTTGAGATTTATATTTTATAAAGTTATAAAGTTTGTAATACATATCTCCCCATCCTCTGTCTTTTTTTTTAAATTTATTTATTAATTTTTACAGAGAGAGAGAGCAAGAGCGAGAGCACACGTGCACACAAGAGTGGGGGAGTGGCAGAGAGAGAGGGAGAGAGAAAGAATCCCAAGCAGGCTCTGCACTGTCAGCACAGAGCCCGACACAGGGCTCAAACTCACAGACCTCGAGATCATGACCCGAACTGCAGTCAAGAGTTGGATGCTTAACTGACTGAGCCACCCAGGTGCCCTTAGTTCTGTTTCTAATTTTTGTGGAAACTCCACACTTTTTTTTCCATAGTGATCACACCATTCTTTATTCCCATCCTAAGTGTATAAGTGTTCCAATTTCTCCAAATATTCACCACCACTTGTTATCTTTTTGTTATCTTCTGGAAATAGCCATCAAAATAGTTGTGACGTGATATGCCACTGTGGTTTTGATCTGCATTACCCTGATAGCTAGTGATGTTGGGCACCCTTTCCCATACCTGAAGGCCATTTGCACATGTTCTTTGGAAAAATGTCTATTCAGATACTTTACACATTTTACAATTGGGTTATTGTGTTTTTATTTGTTATTGAGTTGTAGGTGATTCTTACATATTTTGGTTTTTAACGCCATTGTCAGATAGACGGCCTACAAGTCTTTTGTTCCATTCTGTAGGATGCCATTCTGTTGACTGTATCTTTTGCTGTGCGGAAGCTCCTTAGTTTGATGTAGTTCTACTTGCCTTTTTTGCTTTGGTTGCCTGTGTGTTGTCAAATTCAAGAAAAAATTGCTGAGATCAACGTCAAGAAGTTTTCTCCCTGTGTTTTCTTTGAGGAGTTCTGAAGTTTTAGCTATCACCTTTAAGTCTCAAATGCATTTTGAGTTCAATTTTTATGTTTGGTGTAGAGTAGGGGCCCACTTTTACCCTTTTCATGTGTATATACAGTTTTCCCACTACTGTTTGCTGAAGAGACTATCTTTTTCCCAACTGAGTGCTGACACCCTTGTTGAAGATTATTTGTTCACATATATGTGGATTATTTCTGTTCCATTGGTCTATGTGTGTTTTTATTCCAATCGCATACTGTTTTAATTACTGTAGCCTTGTAATTTATTTTGTAATCTGTTTAGCAACATACTATAATGCCTTCAGCACTGTTCTTCTTTCACAGGATTACTTTGGCTCTTTGAGGTCTTTTGTAGTTCCATATGCATTTAGGGCTTCTTTTTACTTCTGTGAGAAATGCCATTGGTATTTTTTATTTCCAGTATAGATAGTGTGCAGTGGTATATTAGTGTCAGGTGTACAATATAGTGATTCAACTATTCTATACAATACTCAGTGTTCATTATAAGTGTCCTCTTAATCTCTCTCACCTTTTTCACCCATCCTCACACCATCCTCCCCTCTGCAAACCACCAGTTTGTTCTCCCCATTTAACAGTCAGTTTTTTTGTTTGTCTCTTCTTTTCTTTGTTCCTTTGTTTTGTTTCTTAAATTCCACATATGAGCAAAATCATATGGTATTTGTTTTTCTTTGACTTATTTAACATAGTATCATACATTTTAGATCCATTCATTTTGTTGCAAATGGCAAGATTCCACTCATTTTCATGGCTGAGTAATATATCGCTGTCTTTATCCATTCATCTATCAATGGACACTTGGGTTGCTTCCATAGTCTGGCTATTGTGATAATGCTGCTATAAATATAGGATGCATATACCTTTTCAAAATAGTATTTTTATATTCTTTGGGAAATACCCAGTAGTGGAATTACTGGATCCTATGGTAATTCTATCTTTAACTTTTTGAGGAAATTCCATACTGTTTTGCACAGTGGCTGCACCGGTTTGCATCCCTACCAACAGTGCACAAGGGTTCCTTTTTCTCCACATCCTTGCCAACATCTGTTGTTTCCTGGGTTGTTCATTTTAGCCATTCTGACCGGTGTGAGTTGATATCTCATTGTGGTTTTGATTTGCATTCCCCTGATTTGTGATGATGAGCATCTAATCTCTTCATGGATTTGTTGGCCATCTGTATGATTTCTTTGAAAAAAAAAAAGTCTATTGATGTCCTCTGCCCATTTCTTAACTGGATTATTTGTTTTTTTGGGTGTTAAGTTCGATAAGTTCATTATGGATTTTGTATACTAACCCTTAATCAGATACGCCATTTGTAAATATCTTCTCCCATTCTGTAGGTTGCCTTTTAGTTTTGTTGATTGTTTCCTTTGCTGTGCAGGAGCCTTTTGTCTTGAGGAGGTCGCAAAAGTTCATTTTTCCTTTCGCTTGCCTTGCCTCTGGAGACGTATTTAGTAAGAAGTTGCTTTGGCTGATGTCCAAGAGGTTGCTGCCTTTGTTCTCTTCTAGGATTTTGATGTTTTCCTGTCTCATATTTAGATCTTTCAGCCATTTTGAATTTATTTATGTGTATGGTGCAAGAAAGTGGTCCATTTTCATTCTTCAGGATGTAGCTATCTAGTTTTCCCAGCGCCATTTGTTGAAGAGACTGTCTTTTCCTCCATTGGATATTCTTTCCTGGTTTGTTGAAGATTAGTTGACCATAGAGTTGTGGGTCTATTTCTGGGTTTTCTAGTCTGTTCCATTGGTCTACATGTCTGTGTTTGTGCGAGTACCATACTGTCTTGATCACTGCAACTTTGTAATATAACTTGAAGTCCTGAATTATGATGCCTCCAGCTCTGCTTTTCTTTTTTAAGATTGCTTTAACTGTTTGGGATCTTTCATGGTTCCATCCCAGTTTTAGGATCGTTTGTTCTAGCTCTGTGAAAAATGCTGGTGGTATTTTGATAGAGATTGCATTAAGTGTGTAGATTGCTTCGGATAGTATAAACATTTTAACAACATTTGTTCTTCCAATCCATGAGCATGGAATGTCTTTCCATTTCTTTGTGTCATCTTCAATTTCTTTCACCAGTGTTTTATAGTTTTCAGCATACAGATCTTTTACCTCTTTGGTTAGGTTTATTCCTAGGTACTTTATGCTTTGCTGCAATTGTAAATGGGATTGATTCCTTGAGTTCTCTTTCTGCAGCTTCATTATTGGTGTATAGAAATGCAACAGATTTCTGTATGCTGATTTTGTATCCTGTGATTTTACTGAATTCATGTATCTGTTCTAGAACATTTTTGGTGGAGTCTTTCGGGTTTTCTACGTAGAGTATCATGTCATCTGCAAATACTGAATGTTTGACTTATTCCTTGCCAATTTGAATGCCTTTTATTTCCTTTGTTTTCTGATTGCCGAGGCTAGGACTTCCAGTACTATGTTAAATAACAGTGATGGGAGTGGACATTTCTGTCTTCTTCCTGAGTGTACAGGGAAAGCTCTCAGTTTTTCCCCACTGAGGATTATATTACCTGTGGATCTTTTATATATATAACCTTTATGATGGTGAAATATGTTTCCTCTATCCCCACTTTGTGGAGGTTTTTTTTTTTTTTTTTTTGTCAAGAATAGATGTTGTATTTTGTCAAATGCTTTTTCTGCATCTATTGAGAGGATCGTATAGTTCTTATCCTTTCTTTTATTAATGTGATGTATTACATTGATTGATTTATGAATATTGAACCACACTTGCAGCCCAGGAATAAATCCCACTGATTGTGGTCAATGATTCTTTTAGTGTATTGTTGGATTTGATTTGCTAGTATGTTGTCGAGCATTTTTGCATCCAGGTTCATTGGGTATGCTGGCCTGTAGTTCTCTTTTTTAGTGGGGTCATTGTCTGGTTTTGGAATCAAGGTAATGCTGGCCTTGTAGAATGAGTTTTGAAGTTTTCTTTCCATTTTTATTTTTTGGAAACTGAGAAGAACTGGTATTATCTCTTCTTTAAATGTTTGGTAGAATTCCCCTGGGAAGCCATCTGACCCTAAAGTTTTGCTTGTTGGGAGATTTTTGAGTACTGACTCAATTTCTTTGCTAGTTATCAGCCTGTTCAAGTTTTCAATTTCTTCCTGTTTCAGTTTTGGCAGTTTATATGTTTCAAGGAAATTATCCATTTCTTTCAGATTGCCCAGTTTGTTGCCATATAATTTTTTCATGATATTCTCTTGTAATTGTTCGTATTTCTGTGGTGTTGGTTGTGGTCTCTCCTTTATCATTCGTGATTTCATTTATTTGGGTTCTTTCCCATTTCTTTTTAATAAGTCTAGCTAGGGGTTTATAAATTTTACTAACGCTTTCAAAGAAACAGCTATTGTTTTCATTGATCCATTCTACTGATTTTGTTTGTTTGTTTGTTTGTTTCTATATGATTCATTTCCGCTCTCATTTTTATGAATGGTGCTAGTCTTCATTTATTGTTCTTTTTCCAGCTCCTTTAAGTATAAGGTTAGGTTGTTTATTTGATATTTTTCTTGCTTCTTGAGGTAGATCTGTATTGCTTCCATCTTATACTTCCATCTTATAACCACTTTTGCTGCATCCCAAGGGTTTTGGACTGTCATGTTTTCAATCACTTGTTTCTGTGTATTTTTTAATTTCTTCATTAATTTCTGGTTGACCCACTCATTCTTTAGTATGATGTTCTTTAACCTCCACGTGTTTGTTGTCTTTCCAAATTTTTTCTTGTCATTTTCTCCAAGTTTCATAGTGTTGTGGTTGGAAAATATGCATGGTGTGACTTCGATATTCTTGAACTTGTTGAGGCTTTTTTCGGGGGCCTACTATGTGATCTATTCTGGAGACTTTTCCATGTGCACTTGAACAGAATGTGAATTCTGTTGTTTGAGAATAGAATGTTCTGAATATATCTGTTAAATCCATCTGTTCCAATGTGCCATTCAAAGCCATTGTTTCCTTGTTGATTTTCTGTCTAGATGACCTGTCCATTGCTGTAAGTGGCTTTAAGTTCCCCTACTATTACTGTATTAGTATTGATTAGTTCTTTTATGTTTCTTATTAACTGCCTTGTGTATTTTACTCCAGGCATTTTTCAAACTGCTGCTTCTATGCTGTCTCTCTGGGGGCTGTTTGTTATGCTGTCTTTTTAAGAGCAGGGATTCAGTAAATTATCAACCTTAGGCTCTCCAGAGCAGAGCCTGTTGATTTTAAATGCCAGATGTTAAGCTCCACTGATGGTAAGAACTCAGGAAATTAAGCCCCAGTGATTTTCAAAGCCAAATGTCATGAGGATTCATCTTCGCAGTGTGGATCCCCCATGTCTGCGATATCTAGTGTGAGGTTTGCTCCTCTCCCTTCTCCAGGCCTCCAGCGTCCCTCCCTCTGGCAGTCTTGGTGGGTCATTTTGTCTCCCAGCCATGTCTCTTCCCTTCCTACCCATTTCAATGTGGCTTGTTCTCTACATTTAGCTGTTGAGAGTCTGAGCTGCCACTCCTCAGGTCGTTTTCTGGGCTATTCACACTGGTTTGGGTGTTATCTAGGTGTATCCATGGCATGAGGTGAACTTAGGATCCTCCTACTTGCCATCTTCCCTGAGAGTCCCCATTGGTATTTTGATACGGATTGCACTGAACGTATAGATGGCTTTAAGTAGTAAGAACACTTTAACAATATTTACTGTTCTAATCAATGAACATGAGATGTAGAATAAAAGCCTCAAATAAACCACCTAACTTTGCATTTCAAGGAACTAGAAAAAAACAAAATAAACTAAGCTGAAAGAGGAAGGAAGAACATAGTTATAGGGCAGAATAAATGGGGGGGGAAAAAGCCAAAAACTAATTGAAAATATCTTAGAGTGGATTTTTTAAAAGAGATAAACATTGATAAAACTTTAGCTAGACTAAGAGAAAAAGAAAGGGGAGTGAAAGAAATTCAGAGTCCAAAGAAGACACATTGTCGTGGATGCCACTGAAATGAAAAAATTCATAAGAGAATACTATGAACATTTATACTCCAACAAAGGGTATAACTTAACATAAATGGGTAAGTTACTCAAAACCTACATTCTACCAAGACTGACTCATGAAGAAATAGCAATAGAAATTATGAATATACCGATAAATGAGTTAGGAGGTGGAATTAAATATCATAAACCTCCCAAAAAGAAAACTCTATGACCAGATGACTTCACTGGTGAATTCTACCAAATATTTAAAAGATAGTTAATACCAACCCTTCTCAAAGTCTGCCCAAAAATTTGAAGAGAAGAGTAGCTTTCCAAGCTCATTCTACATGGCCAGCATTGTCCTGATACCAAAACCAGATAAAGTCACTATAAGAAAACTGTAGACTAATATCTCTGATGAATATAAACATAAAAAATTTCAACAAAATATTATCAGACCGAATTCAAAAACACATTAAAATGATTATACATCAGGACCCAGTGGCATTTATTCCTAGGATGCCAGAATGGTTAAATATATGCAAATGAATACATGTAATATATTGCATTAACAGAATGAAAGATAAAAATCATGAGATCATTGCAATAAATACAGAAGAAGCATTTAACAAAATTCAACACCCTCTCATGATAAAAGCTTCCAATGCACTGAGCATAAAATGAAAAACAAAAAACAAAAAACAAAAAACCCCTCAATGTAATCAAGGCCCAGTACAACAAACCCACAGCTGACATTACCCTCAATGGAGAAAGTTTGAAAGCTTTTTCTCTCAGAAACAAGACAAGGATGCCCACTCTTAGGCAAGACAAAGGGGAAAAAAAGCATCAAAATCAGAAAAGAAGAAGTAACATTGTCACTTTGGGAGATGCTATGATTTTGTATATAGAAAACCTTAAAGATTCATTTAAAAAACTGTTGGAACTAATCAAAAATTTCGATACAGTTGTAGGACATAAAATAAACATAAATGAATCAATTTCATCTTTATACACTAATTATGAAACGTTTGATGAGAAAATGAAGGAAACTGGCCCATTCTTAATATGCTCAGAAATAATAAAATACTTTGGAATAGATTTAACCAAGGAGTTAAAAGATGGTGTAGTGGAAACCATAAAGTATTGATCAAAGAAATTAAAAGGACAAATGTGTTGACCCTGAATAAGATTTTCTCTTATTCTTAGTTATTTTTTTAATGAAATGACGATAACTGAGCATATAGATTTTTTTTTTAATGAAAAGGGGCCATTCTGATTACAGTTGATTCTTGGGCAACACAGGTTTGAACTATACAGGTCCACTTATATTCAGACTTAGTTTTTAATAAATACAGTGCAGTGCTCGAAATGTATTTTTCTTCCTCATGATCTTTTTAGTAACATTTTCTTTTCTCTAGCTTACTTTTTTGTAAAAGTACATATATAATACATACAAATAAAATGTACATAAAAACAAAGACATACAAACAAAATATGTGTTAGTCGACTGTTCATCAGTAAGGGCTCTCATCAAAAATAGCCTATTAGTAGTTGGGGTGCCTGTGTGGCTCAGTCAGTTAAGCGTCCAACTCGATGTTAGCTCAGGTCATGATGTCAGGGTTTGTGAGTTCAAGCCCCACAACCGGCTCTGTGGTAACAGTGCGAAGCCTGCTTGGGTTTCGGTCTCCCTCCCCTCTCTCTCTGCCCCTCCTCCGCTTGTTCTCTATCTCTCTCCCAAAACAAATTGAAAAAAAAAAGAAAGAAAAGAAAAGAAAAGAAAAGAAAAGAAAAGAAAAGAAAAGTAGCCTACCCACTTTTGGGGAGTCAAAAGTTATTCACGGATTTTTGTCTGTGTGGGGCAGCAAGGGGCAGTGTCAGCACCCTTAAACCCTGTGTTGTTCAATGGTCAACTGTATTTAGTTTTTTTTTTAATGTTTATTTATTTTGAGAGAGGGAAAGAGAGTGAGCAGGGGAGGGGCAGAGAGAGAGGGAGAGAGAGAATTCCAACAGTGCAGAGCCCAATGCGGGGCTATGAGATCATGACCTGGGCCAAAACCAAGAGTTGAACGCTTAACTGACTGAGCCACCCAGGCACCCCTGTATTTGGTTTTTAAGTGTGATACAAATCTACTTATTTTAGTTTTAAGTGTGAGGCATAGATGTCACCCAGCCTTCTATCAGCAGGATCATGTATGCAGACACAGGGATCCGTGGATGTGGGAATCCAGGGGACCTCTTTCACTCTGACAGTGAGTCTTCTCTCCTGGTTTTCCTCCTGTTTCCTGGCCACCCAGGAAACTGTTCTTTCTGGGTCCTTTTCCTGTGTTTCTCCTTTGCATGTTACCCCACTTCTCTCTGTTTGTCTGCCCCACCTATGTTATATCCCTTATAGCAAGCACTGCACATTGCTGGTTCTTTTAATTTCCAGCATCACAGATATTTCCTGAACCATGTTAGGAATCAATCCGTGTGTACTGAATTAGTTAATATTTTGTAACGATCCTGACAGTAAAAGCACCTGGTCTATATAGGAGTCAATATTACACAACTTATACTTGTAAGAACCATACATATGGCCCTTTGTTTGGAGGCAGGGACTGTGTGGGACCGTCTCTGCCTTTGTGCCCTGACAACTTTGCATGTCCTTACTTGGGCCATGTAGGCAAAGCTAGACTGCAGGAACCTGAGTTTTGGCAGAACACCATGTGAATCCTCTTGGAGCAAGGGGAGCTAAGCAGTCTAATGAGAAACCGCCACCAGGTAGTTTCACACCTGACTACCTATCTAGCCGGAGGCTGACACAAGTCATTATTCACCCATCCCTGGCTTCAGTCGAGTTTAGGCTTCTGAAAGTACATCTGTGGGCTACAAAGATACTCACTGCATTAGGGTACTGCTGTGAGCTTCTCACCAGCAGAGAGACCCAAGACCTATGGTGTCTGTCACTGAACAACTCTCATTCAGTGTCTATTCCTGGGGGGCTAGGGATGCAGGGTACTGACACTAAGGCAATCTTGCTTTCGCTGTGTCTGTAAGTAATAAACTGTCTGAAACCATTGGTCTCACTGTCATCTTACCAACCCAAGTCTGTGGGACTGTAAAAAGCCAACATAACAGCTGTTGTAGTTAACCATGTGGTCCTGGTAGCATCTGCTGGGCTACTTAAGGATGACCTGACCACATGACAGATAGACTCTGGTTTTGAGTTGTGTGGGTTGCCTGATCAAATATTGACTTATTTTATTTTTGGCATCACACATAAGAAGGAATGCATTTTTTAGCACATGCCATTACTTAGATCAGCCTTGTCTGACCTCAGTTATTTACAAACACACTTTAGATTGGATGCCACGTCTGACATCGTTGTCGTTGCTATTTCATCACTATATTTATTTAAATTAAATAACCTTGTGAAAAGCAGTATGGATGTTCCTTAAAAAATTAAAAATAGAAAAACCATATGATCCAATACTTCTAGTACTGGGTATTTACCCAACTATCATAAAAACACTCATTTTTGCATAGTTTATTGCATAATTTAGAATAGCCAAGATATGTAAGCAACCTAAGTGTCCATAGATGTGGTACACAGTCACATGCGCGCGCGCGCGCGCGCACACACACACACACACACACACACACTGGGATATGATGCGGCCATAAAAAAGAAACAGATCTTGTCATTTGTGACAATATGGATGGAGCTAGAGATGTAGAGAGTATTAGGCTAAGTGAAATAAGTCAAATACCATTTGAGTTCACTTATATGTGTGGAATCTAAAAAAACCTACAAATCAATAAACAAACAAAAACCATAATTATACCTATAAATACAGAGAACAAAGTGATGGTTGCCAGAGAGAAGGGGTATAATGGGAGGGGCAAAATGGGTGAAATGATGTGGGAAAACAGGCTTTCAGTTATGGAATGAATAAGCCACGAGAATAAACAGCACAGCATAAAGAATGCAGTCAACGATGTGGTAATAGCACTGTATGGTGACAGATGGTAGCTACCCTTGTGGTGAGCATAGCATAAGATATAGAGAAGTTGAATCATTATGTTGCACACCTGAAGGTAATGTAACATTGTGTTAGCTATACTCAAATAATAAAAAAAGTAATTAAAACAAGCAAATCAAATAAGTTTCTAGCTCAAATCATTTAAAAAGTTAGCTTTGTATCCCTACTTGAAATTCAAAATATGTGTCTCTTACTAGAGATATAATTGTAATGGTAAATAACATAAAAACTATTTGAAAGTTTAAATGAAAGGAATATAATAAGCCACAGCCATTTACAATATAATGCCTATTTCATATATGTTATCTCATTGATTCCTCATAGCAATCATTTAGTGTAAGTATTGTGATTTCTACTTTAGATATGAGGAAATGGTCCCAATGGATGTAAATACTTTTCCCACCATCACACAGTGTGTGTTAGAGGCAGGACTGAACTCCATTGCTATTTTCATGCCTTAGCCTATAGGGAGACAGTAGGCAGTCCCCCTGGTTCCTTTTTCTTTCCTTTTACCTGTGCCCTAGTATATTCATCCAGCTCCACAACATAGAGAACTCCCACATATTTTGTGGCAAAGCAGAACACCCCAACTTAAGTCTCACTTTTAATTTGAACCTTAGACTATCAGTCTTTTTCACCAGGAAATATTTTAAAACTCTGTGAGTACACAATTGTTGCTTGTAATCTACTGCCATTCCGTAAGGATGGTGAATTCTGAGTATATCCCTTAGTTGCAGAAATATTTTTTGGATGTGAGGTTGCAAATAGGAGCTCACAGATGTAACTCTTGCATTGTGTACAGTAATAGGGGTGTAAGGTACAGCCAGGCTTCTGTATCGTTAGGGTGATAGAGATGTATGTAGAGGGAAACAGGGATTTGTGGCTTCTCTGATCATGCCATTGTTTATTTTTGGAATTTTACTACAGTTACTAATTTTACTTTTTTAACTTTTTAAATTCCAAATAGTTAACATGCAGTTTACTATTAGTTGTAGGTGTACAATATAGTGATTCAACCCTTCCATACATCAACCAGTGCTCATCACAACAGCACGCCTTTATCCCCATCACCTATTTAACTCACCCCTCAACCTGCCTCCCCTCTGGTAGCCATCAGTTTGCTCTTTGTAGTTAAGTGTCTGTTTCCTGGCTTGACTACCTCTATTTTCTCCCTATGATCATGTGTTTTGTTTCTTAAATTCCACAATAGGAGTGAAATCATATGATTTTTGTCTTTCTCTGGCTTATTTTGCTTAGCATAATACTCTCTAGCTCCATCCACATCGTTGCAAATGGCAGGGTTTGATTAGTTTTTATGGCTGAGTAATATTGCATTATATATATATATTATATTATATTATATTATATTATATATATTATATTATATATATAATATATATATATTTTTATATATGTTTATATAATATATATTTATATATATTTATATATAATATATAAAATTTATATATATATTTATATAATACTTATATATATATTATATATATTATATATATATTATATGTATATATATTTATATTGTATATATATTATATATATATTGTGTGTATATATGTATATATTATATATATTATAATATAATATATATTATAATTATAATGTATATATAATATAATATATATAATGGAATATATATATTATATATATTATATATATATTCCATTATATATATATATAATATATATATATATAAAATCTCCTATATATTAAAACAAATTTTTTAAATGTTTGTATTTGAAAGACAGAGAAAGTGAGAAAGTGGGGGAGGGGCAGAGAGAGCCAGAGACAGAATCTGAAGCAAGATCCAAGCTCTGAGCTGTCAACACGGAGCCCGATGTGGGGATCGAACCCACGAGCTGTGAGATCCTGACCTGAGCTGAAGTTGGACACTTAACCTACTGAGACACCCAGTACCCCTATACTACATCTTTATCCATTCATCATCAGTTGATGGACACTTGGGCTGTTGCCATTGCTTGGGTATTGCAAATAATGCTGCTATAAACATCGGGGTGCATGTATCCCTTTGAAGTGGTATTTTTGTATTCTTTCGGTAAATACCTAGTAGTACAACTGCTGGACAATAAGGTAGTTCTACTTTTCACTTTTTGAGGGGCCTCTGTAGTGTTCTCCAGAGTAGCTGCACCAGTTTGCATTCCTACCAAGAGTGCAAGAGGGTTTCCCTTTCTCCACATCCTTGCCAACACCCGTTGCTGCTTCTGCTGCAGTAGACATGATACTCTTGTTTAAACCCCACCCCCCCCAAAGCGACTTCACCAAAAGGTTGCTACAACTGATACATGAATTTAATAAAGTCACAGGATGCAAAAATCAACATACAGAAATCTGTTGCATTTCTATGCAGCAATAGGGAAGCAGCAGAATGGGAAATTAAGGAATCAATCCCATTTACAATTGCACTAAAAACAATCAGATACCTAGGAATAAACCTAACCAGAGAGGTGAAATACTTGTAGTACTCTGAAGACTCTAAAACACTGATGAAAGACATTGAAGATGACACAAAGAAATGGAAAGACATTCCACGCTCGTGGGTTGGAAGAACAAATATTGATAAACTGTCAAAACTACACAAAGCGATCTACACATTTAATGCAATCCCTATCAACATACTGCCAGCATTTGTCACAGACCTAAAACTGATAGGGAGCCACAAAAGACCCAGAATAGCCAGAGCAACCTTGAAAAGGCAAAGCAAACCCGGAGGCACCACTATTTGGGACATAAAATTGTATTACAAAGCTGTAGTGATCAAAACAGTATGGTACTGCTACCAAAATAGACACATAGATCAATGGAATGGAATAAAATACCCACAAAGGAACCCACAAATATATGGTCAATTCATTTTTGATAAAGCAGGAAAGAATATCCATGAGGAAAAAGGCTCTTTAACAAATGGTTAGGAAAGCTGGACAACAGCATGCAGAAGAATGAAACTGGACCAGTTTCTTACACCATACCCAAAAATGAAATACAAACTCTCTGTCTGAGGCAAACCAGAGGGACTCTTAAATACAGAAAACAAACAGGGTTGCTGGAGGGGTGGGTGGGTGGGAGGATGGGTTAAATGGGTGATGGGCATTAAGGAGGGCACTTCTCAGGATGAGCACTGGCTGTCACATGGGGGAGATGAATCACTGGGTTCTACTCCTGAAGCCAAGACTATACTGTATGTTATGTAGCTTGTATTTAAATAAATTAAAAAATAAAAATTAGTTCAAAATGGATCAAATGCCTAAATGTGCGACCCAAAACCATCAAAATCCTAGAGGAGAACACAGGCAGTAACCTCTTTGACATCCGCGGTAGCAACTTCTTTCTAGATATGTCTCCTGAGGCAAGGGAAACAAAAGCAAAAATAAACCACTGGGACTTCATCAAAATAAACACCTTCTGCACAGGGAAGGAAACCATTAACCAAACTAAAAGGCAACCTACAGAATGGGAGAAGATATTTGCAAATGACATTTCTGATAATGGGTTAGTATCCAAAATATAGAAAGAATTTATAAAACTCAACACCCAAAAAAACATATAACCCAATTTAAAACATGGGCAGAAGACATGAATAGACACTTTTGTAAAGAAGACCTCCAAATTGCCAACAGACACACGAAAAGACGCTCAACATCACTCTTCAAATACAAGTCTATACAAATACAAAATACAAAACTATAATGAGATATCACCTCACACCTGTAAGAATGGCTAATATCCCTGCCGTTAAATAACTTTTGAAGAAAGAAGTTTTGCAAGAGATCTGTGTTTTTTTGCCATGGGGCCTGTGACATCATTCTTTGTCTTTGGATAAACTGTTCCAAATAGCTTTGGTGTTGTAGTTATTATATTATAGCACAGTAAAATAAGTCTGCTATTATTTTAAAATTTTAATTTTTTTTTTGTATCAATGAAATCATCTGGAAAACCATGTGAAGTCTGTGTGCCACATTTTGTGAAACCTTGCCTTCAAAAGGACAAAGCCCTTCATGTCAGACATTATAAAATTACTCTAAGTTTTTATGAAAACGTCAGATTGCCAGTATCGTCATCATGTACACCATCAGTTTTCCTGGCCAACATTTCCAGATGTATTTACTTTGAGGATGACCAAGGGCTTCTTAGAACTGAATCCCGAAATCTACTGCTTATTAGAGTCAAAAGTAAGTTGTGGGTACACTCTGACACACCTTTTTGTGAAGATTAAATGAAGTTATACATGTATGGAACCTAGGAGAAAGAAGACACTGACATATAGTATACATGCTATCAATAGAGGAGTTTTTATACTAACTCATTCTTTAAAAAACTCAATAAATGGATCTCTTGTCCTAAGCGCGCACAATCAGTGGAGGGCCAGCTATTCACAATTATAGAGCACAGATCAAAATTATCTAGTTATAACAGAGCCATGACTTTTAACTTTCTGGGAATAGAAGATTAAGAACAGCGTAGAAACTGGAGGAGGTAGCTTTCAGAGTGATGGCATCATTAGAGGCATCTTGCAGGGAAGATGGGCACCTCACCAAATTTGAAATGATGCGGATCTGGAGGTTCCCCGCCATTTAGGTAGGGTCCAATTTCCAAGAAAGATGCAATCCAGAGACAGCTGAACATGGGAAACTCTAGTCCAACATTACTCATAGCCTTTCAGGTTCTTCAGATCCAGAGGATAGAAAAAGAGGTCTTACATGCCAATAAATTTTATGAAGCCAGTATATCCATGATACTAAAATCCAAGAGTGTATACGAAATAAAAGTAGATGCTAATGTCACTCATGAAGATATTAATACAAATTCTAACCTAATTAATATGATGTAGGTTATTCAGAAAGATCATAGATCATGAACATTCCCTCCCAGTAGCATATGGTTGACTTAAACATAGGAAAACATTAGGGCGCCTAAGTGGTTCAGTCGGTTAAGCGCCAGACTTCAACTCAGGTCATGGTCTCACGGTTTGTGGGTTTGAACCCCACGTCAGACTCTGTGCTGACAGCTCAGAGCCTGGAGCCTGCTCCAGATTCTGTGTCTCACTGTGTCCCTGCAACTTCTTGGCCGACGCTCTGTCTGTCTGTCTCTCTCTCAAAACTAAATAAACATTAAAAAAAATTAAACATACGAAAATATGTACGAAATTCATTACGTTAACAGATTAATGGAAGAAAACTGCTACAACCATCTCAATAAACGTTCTACAAGTGCTTGATGAAAGTCAACATATATTCAATAGAAATGTTGTTAGGAAACTAACCTAAGAATGGAACTTCTTTTATGTCACAGTAAATATAGTCAAATGCTAAAAATTTTCTAATTCCTACCAGAAATAAGACAAGGATGTCCATTATTTACCAATACTTCCCAACACTGTACTGGGTGGGTCTGTCCAATATTGTGAAATGAGAAAACAAAGAGGGGGGGGTAATGTTTAAAACAGCAGACACAAACTGTTAGTATTCAAAGATGATAGAATTGTGTATGTGGAAGCTCATAATGGATGTTGACATACACCTCTGGCATTAAATCCTATGTAGCAAGGCTTCTGGAGAGAGTATTGATGTACAGATATATCTGCACTTACCAGCTCAATCAGAATACAAAATTTCAAAAAATGACACAATTTTCAATAGCATCTAATACTTAGAGTAAGTTTAACACAGGGTTGAAAAGAGTCTTTGGAGAAAGTTGTAAGATTTTATTGAGGGATTTTTAACAGTGAAGTGTCCTTCCTACATGAGAGCAGTTTGCATGGTTTCAGCTTCTTCTTGCTTACACTTTCGGTTGTCCTTCACCTGTAAGACAGACACAGAGTTGGAAACATTACTCAGCAGAATTTATTTACATTAAATTAATGATATACAGAGGACACTATAGTTTTTATTTTATAAGATAGAATTCCAAGCGTATGCTTTACCAACATTTTTGGAACACACCACACTTTCTGTAGGTACAAGAAAAGAAAAAAAACACTTCAGGTTCAGAACAGATAAAATGAAATAAACCTATTAAAAGGTAGTTTCATTTTTTTATCTTTGTGTTTAGATTCAAGTTAGTTAACATCTAGTGTCGCACTGGTTTCAGGAGTAGAATTTAGGGATTCATCGCTTACATATAACACCCATGCTTGCACCCTACTTGATGTAGGGAGAGTGCAGAAACTAGAAACTAGACTATCTCTTGCCATTTTATCACTCAGTCATTTGAGCCTTCATTGGGGAAAGGTTTCAAAATGCACGTGTTCTGTAAGAGCCACAATAATTTAGAGTCTGACAAAATTTAAGAACAGGTATCCAGGTCTCCATAGAGAAAAGCCAACATCAAGCAGTGTGTTTTCTGGTTCTCAGTAGCAATGAAATCTCAACTCAGATGTTAAAATTTGACCAAAGATGTTATCTGATGACAAATAAATCATACAAAATGGAAGATTTTTGTATTCCATGTATATTATCCAATAGGACCACAGAATGCAAAACTCAGCAATAAAAACTGACTGCAATATATCTGGTTTGAAATCACTAAATATATGAGCCAAGATGCATTCAGAAGTGAAGGGATCCTCCCAGAATCACACAGCTTATGTTAGAGCTGGTATTAGAACCTACTTCAGTGCCTCAGCATATTTCATACAAACTGGTATTTACTCCAAATCCATTTTGTGGTTTTTAAAAGAGGAAATTATAGAAGATTCTGAATTTAAGTAGCCATCAGTTAAAGTATTTACAGTGTATTTTATTTATTTTTTAAAGTTTATTTCCTTATTTTGAGAGAGTGAGAGAGAGAGACAGCACAAATGGGAGAGGGACAGAGAGAGAGGAAGAGAGAGAGTCCCAAGCAGGCTCCATGCTGTCCGCACAGAGCCCAACGTGGGGCTCAATCTCACAAACTGTGAGTCCATGACCTGAGCCAAATCAAGAGTCAGATGCTTAACTGACTGAGCCACCCAGGCGCCCCAGTATTTACACTTTATAAAAAAGGAAATGGTTTCATTTTTTATTATTTAAGAAGGCTCTGACCCAATTTAAGTCTACATCTGATAGGGTATAAGTCAGGCAGTCAGGAAATTCGGGTCTGAACTACTTATGAAAGTTACCTTTATGTGTAAACTCTGTCATTAAAGTATCAATAAAGTCATATCTACATAAGTAAAGATATAATATTCAGGAAAATATCTGCATACTTTGCATTCTCAATGGATAACATATCTGCTTCAGGCATCTTCACGGGCTCCAGTGTTGGGACATCCGCCCCCTTCACATCACTGTCATCTTCACTTTTGCCCCCACTCTTTGGCACAGGCAGTTCCTGGATACCAGATTCCAGGTCAGGGCCTTACCAAAAAAAAAAAAAAAAAAAAAAAAAGATAATCAACTTAAGGAGTAAACATAAAATATAAAGAAAGAAGTGATAATATGTATTCTTGCCATTATATGAAATACAAGCCTGTAGACTTAGGGTAACAAAAAAAGCGATGGAAAGATGGACTTCCCATCTTTGTTTTCCTGTAATATGAAACCTTATTTCAAATAACAATCTAAAGAGAAACCACACTAAATCTACATTTGCATTATATTACCACAGTGTACTAAGAATAGAGAGCATCAGCTAAGAAATCTTAAATGTACACCATGCACAGGATTTTTTTTAAGTTTATTTATTTATTTAGAGAGAGAATGATCAGGGGAGGGGCACACAGAGGGAGAATGAAGAGTATCACAAACAGGCTCTGCACTCCTAAGTGCACAGCTGGATGCGGGGCTCAAGCTCACGAACCCTGATATCATGACCTGAGGCAAAATCTAGAGTGTGACACCTGACTGAGTGAACCACCCAGGCACCCTGCTCCATGGATAGGATTTTAATGAAAATTAAAATTTAATTTCCTGAACAATTAGCTGAGTGCATTTGTGGGCCTATGACAAATCCTACACTAGTGACATACATCTCCTATTGGAGCAACCTGAAAGCTATTTTGTGAAATTTAACTAGTTAGATTTAGGGGCAAAGTCTCTCTCTATAACTTATGATAAATGAATCATGCAGAGAACCAAGTATCAAAAATAACAGCAAAATATTAGTGACTTATAGTCAAACTTCTGTCTTACAGTGAGAATAAAGGGAGCAGGGTGGAAAGAAATTAATGGACTTTGTCATCAGTCCTATCGTAGAAACCTCTCACCAGCGAATTCCTGAAATAATCCATGGCCTGAATGATGTCAATAATTCCATACAAGTATTTGATGAAAATACTTTCTTTGGAAGCTGGTAATTTCCGTTTCATGATCCTTTTAAGATACTTTTGATTTTCCTAATCATAAGTTGTTAAACACCTCCTAAAGCCACTTAAAAATCACACTAATATAGTTTACCTATATGCCAGTCTCCCAAATTATACAGCGTTTCCCAAGTGTACCATATCAAATGATTAAGCAAAGGAAATGGTGGCTGTCATTCCTCGAGCCTTTTTCTGGAGTCTATCTCTTGCTCCACTGAACTTCATTTATTCCTGTGCCTGTACTACGCTATTTTACAGTACAGACACATTTGAGTCTTAATGCATTTTATACAAAAGCACTCACATTTTGGTATAACAACACAGATGGTAGGAAGTACAAAAACCGTGTAATGAAATCTGAGTTATGTCTCCATGTGTCAAGCAGTCTTTGGCAAGCCACAATCCCTGAACCTTAGTTTTCTTATTTATAAAATGAGGCTACCATCCCTATGCAAATCTTCTTTATTCCTGATGTTATAAGATATGCTGACTCGGCACTCTGCACACACTGTTAAAACCAGCTTACACTTTTGATGCAGGGAAGGAAAAGGCCACGCAAAAATGTTCTAAGAAGAACACATTCAACTAGTGAAAAAATGTATACTTTTGTAGTAAACAGTTTCCTCTGATTTAGAACAGACTGCCTGTTCAAGCAGATTAAATCTTGAAGAAAAAGGGGAAATTCGTTAGAGTGAATACAGCTGTAAACTATACTCTATTCACATTTTGAAACAATTTTCAGGAAATGGCTGAGATTCTCTTCTAAGGTTTTGTTTTGTCCTGTTACGTCATAATGCGTGATGCAAAAATATACCCTGTGCCCCCATAAGCATTCTTTTTCCCTTTCCCTTCACCTTCATCCAGAGGTGCTTCTTCAACTGCTTTCTCTCGCTCCGGCATAATATCCTGACACTCAGTGGGTGCCTCCCTTTGTTGAGGCTGCTCATCACTGGGCTGCTGGGCCTAGGGTGTGCGTGTGTGTGTGAACAAAAAGTTGCATTAATGCATGCCAATAATATAAACCTATGTTACGCATTTTATATCAAATAATAAATAAGTATAAAAACACTTATAAAATATAGTTCTATATTGTATTCCTAAAAGTTATATGGCCATTTATATACACATACATATAATGGAATATTAGTCATCAAAAGGTATTAAAATCTTGCCATTTGCAACAATGTGGATGGGGCTAGAATGTATTATGCTAAGTGAAAGAAGTCAATCAGAGAAAAACAAGTACCCTATGATTTCACTCATATGTGGAATTTAATAATAAAACAGAGGAACATATGGGGAGGGAAGTAACAATAAAGGAGAGGGGGAAACAAATCACAAGAGACTCTTAAGGATAGAGAACAAAGTGAGGCTTGATGGAGGTAGGTGGGGGTGGAGGATGGCACAGATGGGTGACAGGTGATAAGGAGGGCACTTGTGATGAGCGCTGGGTGTTGTACGTAAGTGATGAATCACTGAAGTCTACTCCTGAAGCCAATATTGCACTGTACGCTAAGTAAAATTTAAATTAAAAAAGAGTTACTCTTCCCACAGAGTGGCTACCCGGAAGAGGTACCCACAAGCACTCTGGAGGCTATTTTAAACTATGCTGGGATGGATACGTACAACTTGTTGTTAGTAAGCATGACAAAGGAGTCATAGGGTATATTTACCCAGGGAACACAAGTATGGAATCCTTCTGGTTCAATGTTTCCTGCCCCTTCCCAGCAAAGAAACTTTTATCACTGTATCTGTACGTTGGTAGGTCAACAAAATTTTCAGAGAAATAAACTGATGGTATAGAACATCAATTGCTGAAGTACTCACAGCCACAGGTGCAGCTGGCTGGTTAGCCTTGCCATCATCCTTTCTTTGTTTAGATTTAGACCTTGTTCTCACACGCCCACTCATTTTTCACCCTGAAAGTAGAATATCAGTATTTGGAAAATGTATTCTAAAGGCTAGGTACACCACCTCCAAGGCGTAACATTTTAATTTTTTTTTACTTTGAAAATACTTTCAAAATCAACCTTGCGTAAGGATAGTGTACATGCTGTGGTCACACCAAATAAACGGGCTGCAAGATCATTCACATCGGCCAAACTGGCAGTCAAATCACCTTAAGGACAGGAGAAAACGCGAGGCTTAGTTTCACAGCTAGATTCCCCATCATAAAGGCATGTGAGAAAACAATGCTGGATATTTAAACCTGAGTCGCTACTGTTTCCACATTCCCAGTTACTGGGCCCATTTTGCCTCTTAAATAAGGTTTCCTTGGAACACAGAGAAGTCTTAATCGTTTGCGTACTGCCTATGGCTGTCTTCCCACCACCAGGGCTCAAGGTGTCTAGTTTCGATACTGACCAGTGAGCCGGCTCCTCCCTTGACACCCTGCACAGTGCGATACAAATCTCCGGGACGCAGCTCCAACCCCACACCGTTCCCCGTTTCCAGCCCCACACACCGTTTTTTGTTTTTTGTTTTAAGTAGACTTCACGGCCATCCTGGAGCCCAGGTGGGGCTCGAACTCACCACCCTGAGATCTAGACCTGACCTGAGATCCAGCGTCAGCCACTTAACCTACTGACCGCTCCCCACCCCCGCCCACAGGCACCCGTTCCAGACCTGTTCTGTACCGCCTGGCCCGCCTCCCACCCAGGGTCCCACTGAGGACTCTGGCTTCAGTGCTCCGCCGGCAGTTCCAGGTGCTTGCAGGACTCAGATACCTCAAAGAACGCCCCCAAGACCCACCCTGTCTTCACCTCCCCCGTCCTCGGCCGCCAGCTGTCCTCACTTGTCCCCGTGCCACCGCCACGAGGACGAGGGCCATGGCGGCCGCGACGCCTGTGAGGAGAAGAACGCTAACTCCTAGCAACTTCCTCCTCCGAGGCCACAGATCTACCGTCCCGACCCGCCCGAGGCCCACTGGCACTCTCCTCACAGTCACTCACACTTAAAGTCCTGGAAGGACTGATTTGTGGACCTACCGGTTGAGGGCAGGCAGCCAGAAAGATCACGACACCGCCCACACCACCGCTTCTTCCTCAGCTCTGCTCACAGGACGCGTGGGCAGCAGGGCGCGTGCTCAGCAACGGTCTTTCTTAACAATGGGCATGCGCAGGAAAGGCCTGGTGCAACGTGTGTGCGTACTGACGTGGATATGTGCGTACTGACTGGGTGTATGCGTACTGACGTGGGTGTATGCAATGTTCGTGGACTTCTTCCCACGCCTGCAGCCAAGGCGTGGGAAGGCAGTGTCCGCAGAGTTCCCGACATGGTGCTTGAAGAGTGGCCTTTTTCCTCCTGCCCGAGCTCTCTTTTGCAACCAGATACTTTGGGGACAGACAGTTACAAGTCACCGTTAGTGCTGAATGTTTCTCAGAAAGATATCTGTAACAAAAATAGATACTAAGTACTTTAATACTATTTTTATACATGCTTTGATCAATCATTCCCTTCCATGCTTCTGGGTTTGCTGTCATACTTGAGTGAATTTGCTCTCCTCTGTATAATAAATACATTAACAACTGTTTTCTTTACCTTTTTTGCTTGTGTTACTGCACATTTAAACCTGTGGTTTGGTAACTGATTTCTCTAAGTACCTGTGGTCCTTCAATCAGTGCACATTTCAGAAGTTTCTATCCATATTGGTCCTGGGGTTTAAGCTCAGTCCACTGGTTCGTTACGTTCAGTAATGGTGACTATGCTTGTCATGTACTGTGCTTTCCAAAAATCAAACAACTTGATAATAAAGCTGACTTTACTGGATAACTCTGTCAGGGAAAACACTACCTGGACAGGGTCTTAGCAGAGTCTTTGAGGTGGCCGGACAGGAGAGATATGTATTCAAATTGTGAAGTCGGAGTAGAACAATTCTTTCAACGTTGGGGGAGGTTGTGATGAAGACTGAGTAAAAATAGGGCTAAAATGGTGTAGGTTTGGTGGACACAGCAAGGCAAGAATATTAAGTCGAAAGTTTCAAATTCCTTATGGTTGAAAAATGTCATTTGGCACTTTTTACTGAAGAGTTGATGGATCTTTCAGTTAGTTCCTGGAATGGACAATAGAGTTGTTTTCAACTTTTATTTTCCTAAGCAAGAGGTTTTTGTGATAGCAACGTTATGTTGATGTAGCTCATGGTGAGAAGGAAATATGGGAAGGGCAGGTAAAAAAAGGGGGCCAGCTAGATGTCCGAGACCAGATTTTCCCTTGCATGCTTTTGTCTTCTGTCATCTTGCTTACCTCCTGCATCTGTCAAGTTCCCGTGTAGCACAGTCAATATGTGCACCCCCCTTTTTTTCCCCTTATACCCCTACAATCCCACACATAAAAGAAGGCCAGACCCAGGGTTCAGGGCTAAGTCTTCTGACCTGATTCCACTGGGCCGGCACTGGTGCAGAATAAATAGTCTTTTCCAATCCCGAGTGTGTGTCGCTTGTCTCTTCCTGGCCACCAAGTATTTGCTGTAACATTTTTGGTGCATTGGTCAGGAAGCCCACAGCCGCGCTTGTCCTTTGAGTCACCATTGTCGGAGGCCAGCAAGAAGGCCACTCTTCTTGGGCCCCTGTGACAGAAAGGAAGGCATGCCACCGGTGATTTCACTGGATCCCCCCGCCCCGTCCCCCCTCGCAGGGCCTGACAATATTTGGCCACCACTTCGCTGAACGGACTCCAGGGGGAATAGGAAAATTCTGCCAGGATGGGACATCAGATTGGGTAAATGTCCCCGGGGACCTAGGACGGAATTCAGGCCTGCCCTAGAGGCGGAAGGGGAGCTTGATCACCTCCCTGGTGATATAGTCTCCACATAGGACAGGGAAATCCTGAGTGGAAATCTGTCATCTGTCTAAATGTGTGTGTGAGTGCCTATGCTCCACGTTTTCGGCTATGGAGCCTGAGTGGGTCCTACCCTGAGATTCCGTGAAGACCTCATATGGCTCAAGGCAGAATCAGGTCCGCAGAGGCCTGATACAAGTCTGGGGTTTTTACTGACCTGCCAATGCTAAGAGGTGTCTAAATCCCCATGAGAGGAGAGGCCAGGTGGACAAAATGACCTCTTCCCTCATGCTTGTCCTGCGACAGTGTTCACTGGGAGGTACCCATCTAGGATACCAGGATGGGGAGAATTCCTCAAAACCAACTGTTAGAGCCAACGGTCTCTGGTCAGTCTACCTCAGAACGGGGACCTTAAGAAATATTCCCCAGCAGCTGCCCAAACTCACTTTGTTTCAGGGAAATTCCCTGTCTGCTCCAGACTGGCATGGACTGCCTAATTCCACTAGTGGAAAACAAAACAAAACTTTTATTCTATCTAGATTTGCTGAAGGTCAGATAAGCTCATGTTATCTCTGTTCCAATTTGTTAGCAAAAGAATAACTTAAATAATGTTTAATGTTGTCTGTCTCATAGTTTTCATGGGTAATTGTTAAAATAGCTTTCAAAGTCTTTGGTGACCTAAAACGTTAAAGTTTTACTTGCATGATTAATTAAGATTAAATTCATTGTATGTCTAATGAGATAAAAGGCAAAAGCACTAATTACTAGATGTGGGTTTGTGCTTTTGACTTGTTGCAGAAAAACTAAGGATATTTGGGTCTGTTAAAAAAACATGTTTTGTGCTTAATTGATTCATAAGTTTGACATCTAAGGAATCCTGATGTAACAGACAGTTCACAATTGATTACTACTGAGTTTTCCCTGGAGACTATGGTTTCTAGGAGTTACAATTCTGCTAAATGTAATTAAGGCTGATGGAAATAAAAAAACAACTCTGTATGTAAAAAAAGATGGATATGTAAGAAAAATATAAGGAATGGAAATACATTTTTGTGAAAGGTAAAAGAAAGTAATTTTGTCCTCAATGAGACTGGCTATTTGGAGACAAATGGCTTGGGACAAAATCTGAATACAAAGGAAAGTTTAGAAGGTTCATGAGGGAAATCTTTAAAAGGAAATTTTATATTAAATGGATTTTAAATATACACTGGTTTAAGATTTTTAAAAAATCGAGATACATGTAAGTACTGTAAGGTGGATCCTGATTTAATGGCAACCCGTTCTGGAGGGGAAACAATTAAGGGCCCCTTACCTGTATCCAAAGCAGACCTAGAGAAGGAGGAAAGGAAGTCTTCCACCTCCACCTCCTTGGGTTCTCAATCTATATAAAAAGTGCAGTTCTGCTCCCTACTGCCCACCTCATCTGGGCCCGCCCTGTAATATAACAGACATGTTTCCCTTATGAGAAGCTAGAATGCCAGAAGGAGAAACCTTTTACATTACAAGCTTTAAGACAGATAAAGGAGAAGTAGATAAATGTTCTCATCGGATAAGTATATAGAGGTTTTTCAGCATATTACATATGTTTTTGAGTTGACCTGGAAAGATATAATGCTTTTGTTAAATCAGACTCTTAATGAGACAGAAAATTGTGGGGTTCAGGCAGCAGCTAAGAGATATGGGGATGGGCAACTCATTAATTACCATGGGACTGGAGGTCCTATAGGGAACTTGCAACTCCCTAACTAGAACTCAGGCAGTTCCACCTCAAAATCCTGATTGGGGAATGGTATTGCTGCCACTTCCAAGCTTGTATTTTAAAAAACATTAAAATATCTAAGACTCAGCCCCTAAATTATACTAAATTAGCCACTATTTTACAAACACAGAATGAGAGCCCAATAGCCTTCCTACAGAGGTTGAAGGAGACCCTCATTAAATATATGGCTATCTCCCTTGACACCCCTGAGGCTGAGATTATTTTATTATGTTTTATTTATTTTATTTCTTTAAATATGAAATTTACTGTCAAATTGGTTTCCATACAACACCAGTGTTCATCCCAACAGGTGCCCTCCTCAATGCCCATCACCCACTTTCCCCTCCCTCCCACCCCCCATCAACCCTCAGTTTGCTCTCAGTTTTTAAGAGTCTCTTATGGTTTGCCTCCCTCCCTCTCTACCTTTTTTTTACCCTTCCCCTCCCCCATGGTCTTCTGTTAAGTTTCTCGGGATCCACATAAGAGTGAAAACATATGGTATCTGTCTTTCTCTGTATGACTTATTTCACTTAGCATAACACTCTCCAGTTCTATCCATGTTGCTACAAAAGGCCATATTTCATTCTTTCTCATTGCCAAGTGGTATTCCATTGTGTATATAAACCACAACTTCTTTATCCATTCATCAATCGATGGACATTTAGGCTCTTTCCATAATTTGGCTATTGTTGAAAGTGCTGCTATAAATACCGGAGTACAAGAGCCACTATGCGTCAGCACTCCTGTATCCCGTGGATAAATTCCTAGCAGTGCTATTACTGGGCCATAGGGTAGATCTATTTTAATTTTTTGAGGAACCTCCACACTATTTTCCAGAGTGGCTGCACCAGTTTGCATTCCCACCAAAAATGTAAGAGGGTTCCCATTTCTCCAAATCCTCTCCAGCATCTATAGTCTCCTGATTTGTTCATTTTAGCTACTCTGACTGGCATGCGGTGATATCTCACTGTATTTTTAAAAATATGTATCAAAACCAGATAAATCATGTTTTGATTTGTATTTCCCTGATGAGGAGTGACATTGAGCATCTCTTCGTGTGCCTGTTGGCCATCTGGATGTCTTCTTTTAGAGAAGTGTCTATTCATGTCTTCTGCCCATTTCTTCACTGGATTATTTGTTTTTCAGGTGTGGAGTTTGGTGAGTTCTTTATAGATTTTGGATACTAGCCCTTTGTCCGATATGTCATTTGCAAATATCTTTTCCCATTCCGTTGGTTGCCTTTTCGTTTTGTTGATTGTTTGCTTTGCAGTGCAGAAGCTTTTTATCTTGATGAGGTCCCAATAGTTCATTTTTGCTTTTAATTAATTCCCTTGCCTTTGGAGACGTGTCAAGTAAGAAATTGCTGCGGCTGAGGTCAGAGAGGTTTTGTCCTGCTTTCTCCTCTAGGGTTTTGATGCCTTCCTGTCTCATACTCAGGTCCTTCATCCACTTTGAGTTTATTTGTGTGAATGGTGTGAGAAAGTGGTCTAGTTTCATTCTTCTGCATGTTGCTGTCCAGTTCTCCCAGCACCATTTGTTAAAGAGACTGTCTTTTTTCCATTGGATGTTCATTCCTGCTTCGTCAAAGATTACTTGGCCATACTTTTGTGGGTCTAATTCTGGAGTCTCTATTCTATTCCGTTGGTCTATGTGTCTGCTTTTGTGCCAATACCATGCTGTCTTGATGATTACAGCTTTGTAGTAGAGGCTAAAGTCTGGGATTGTGATGCCTCCCGCTTTGGTCTTCTTCAAAATTACTTTGGCTATTCGGGGCCTTTTGTGGTTCCATATGAATTTTAGGATTGCTTGTTCTAGCTTCGAGAAGAATGCTGGTGTAATTTTGATTGGGATTGCATTGAATGTGTAGATAGCTTTGGGTAGTATTGACATTTTAACAATATTTATTCTTCCAATCCATGAGCACAGAATATTTTTCCGTTTGTTTGTATCTTCCTCAATTTCCTTCATAAGCTATGTATAGTTTTCAGGATACAGATCTTGTACATTTTGGTTAGATTTATTCCTAGGTATTTTACGCTTCTTGGTGCATTTGTGAATGGGATCAGTTTCTTTATTTGTCTTTCTGTTCCTTCATTGTTAGTGTATAAGAATGCAAGTGATTTGTGTCATGGATTTTGCATCCTGCGACTTTGCTGAATTCCTGTATCAGTTCTAGCAGACTTTTGGTGGAGTCTATCGGGTTTTCCATGTACAATATCATGTCATCTGCAAAAAGTGAAAGCTTCACTTCATTTTTGCCAATTTTGATGTCTTTGATTTCCTTTTGATGTCTGATTACTGATGCTAGAACTTCCAACACTATGTTACACAACAGCGGTGAGATTGGACATCCCTGTCGTGTTCCTGATCTCAGGGGGAAAGCTCTCAGTTTTTCCCCATTGAGGATGATGTTAGCTGTGGGCTTTTCATAAATGGCTTTTATGATGTTTAAGTATGTTCCTTCTATCCCGACTTTCTCGAGGGTTTTTATGAAGAAAGGATGCTGAATTTTGCAATTGCTTTTTCTGCATTGATCAATAGGATCACATGGTTCTTTTCTTTTCTTTTATTAATGTGATGTATCACATTGATTGATTTGAGAATGTGGAACCAGCTTGCAGCCCAGGAATGAATCCCACTTGATCATGGTGAATAATTCTTTTTATATGTTGTTGAATTCGACTTGCTAGTACCTTATTGAGAATTTTTGCATCCATATTCACCAGGGATATTGGCCTGTAGTTCTCTTTTTTTTGCTGGGTCTCTGTCTGCTTTAGGAATCAAAGTAATGCTGGCTTCATAGAATGAGTCTGGAAGTTTTTCTTCCCTTTCTATTTTTTGGAACAGCTTAAGAAGGATAGGTATTATCTCTGCTTTAAATGTCTGGAAGAATTCCCCTGGGAAGCCATGTGGTCCTGGACTCTTATTTGTTGGGAGATTTTTGATAACTGATTCAATTTCTTCCCTGGTTATGGGTCTGTTCAAATTTTCTATGTGTTCCTGTTTGAGTTTTGGAAGTGTGTGAGTGCTTAGGAATTTGTCCATTTCTTCCAGGTTGTCCAGTTTGCTGGCATATAACTTTTCATTGTATTCCCTGATAACTGCTTGTATTTCTGAGGGATTGATGGTAATAATTCCACTTTCATTCATGATTTTATCTATTTGGGTCATCTCCTTTTTCTTTTTGAGTAGCCTGGCTAGAGGTTTATCAATTTTGTTTATTTTTTCAAAAAACCAACTCTTGGTTTCATTGATCTGCTCTACAGTTTTTTTTAGATTCTCTATTGTTTATTTCTGCTCTGATCTTTATTATTTCTCTTCTTCTGCTGGGTTTGGGGTGTCTTTGCTGTTCTGCTTCTATTTCCTTTAGGTGTGCTGTTAGATTTTGTATTTGGGATTTTTCTTGTTTCTTGAGATAGGCCTGGATTGCAATGTATTTTCTTCTCAGGACTGCCTTTGCTGCATCCCAAAGGGCATGGATTGTTGTCTTTTCATTTTCATTTGTTTCCATATATTTTTAATTTCTTCTCTAATTGCCTGGTTGACCCACTCCTTCTTTAGTAGGGTGCTCTTTAATCTCCATGCTTTTGGAGGTTTTCCAGACTTTTTCCTGTGGTTGATTTCAAGTTTTATAGCATTGTGGTCTGAAAGTGTGCATGGTATGATCTCAATTCTTGTATACTTATGAAGGGCCTTTTTGTGACCCAGTATGTGATCTATCTTGGAGAATGTCCCATGTGCGCTGGAGAAGAAAGTATGTTCTCTTGCTTTGGGATGCAGAGTTCTAAACATATCTGCCAAGTCCATCTGTTCCAATGTATCATTCAGGGCCCTTGTTTCTTTGTTGATCCTGCATCTAGATGATCTATCCATTGTTGTTAGTGGGGTATTAAAGTCCCCTGAGATTACTACATTCTTATCAATAAGGTTGCTTACATTTGTGATGAATTGTTTTATATATTTGAGGGCTCCCGTATTCGGCGCATACACATTTTTAATTGTTAGCTCTTCCTGATGGATAGACCCTGTAATTATTATATAATGCCCTTCTTTATCTCTTGTTACAGCCTTTAATTTAAAGTCTAGTTTGTCTGATATAAGTACAGCTACTCCAGCTTTCTTTTGACTTCCAGTAGCATGATAGATAGTTCTCCATCCCCTCACTTTCAATCTGAAGGTGTCCTCGGGTCTAAAATGTGCCTCTTGTAGACAGCAAATAGATGGGTCTTTTTTTTTTTTTTATCCATTCTGATACCCTATGTCTTTTGGTTGGAGCATTTAATCCATTTACATTCAGTGTTATTATTGACAGATATGGGTTTAGAGTCATTGTGATATCTGTAGGTTTCATGCTTGTAGTGATGTCTCTGGTACTTGGTGGTCCTTGCAACATTTCACTTACAGATTCCCCCTTAGGATCTCTTGTAGGGCTGGTTTAGTGGTGATGAATTCCTTCAGTTTTTGTTTGTTTGGGAAAACCTTTATCTCTCCTTCTATTCTGAATGACAGACTTGCCGGATAAAGGATTCTTGGCTGCATATTTTTTCTGTTCAGCACATTGAAGATTTCCTGCCATTCCTTTCTGTCCTGCCAAGTTTCAGTAGATAGATCTGCTACTACCTTTATGTGTCTACCTTTGTATGTTAGGGCCCATTTATCCCTAGCTGCTTTCAGAATTCTCTCCTTATCCTTGTAGTTTGCCAGGTTCACTATGATATGTCGTGCAGAAGATAGATTCAGGTGACGTCTGAAGGGAGTTCTCTGTGCCTCTTGGAATTCAATGCCTGTTTCCTTCCCCAGATCAGGGAAGTTCTCAGCTATGATTTGTTCATGTACTCCTTCAGCCCCTTTCTCTCTCTCTTCCTTTTCTGGAATTCCTATGATACAGATATTGTTCCATTTGATTGCATCACTTAGTTCTCTAACTCTCTCCTCATACTCCTGGATTTTTTTATCTCTCTTTTTCTCAGCTTCCTCTTTTTCCATAATTTTATCTTCTAATTCACCTATTCTCTCCTCTTCCATAGCATTTCAATCCATGCTATGGCCACCTCCATTTTATTTTGCACCTCATTTATAGCATTTTTCAGCTCCTCATGACTATTTCTTAGCCCCTTGATCTCTGTAGCAATAGATTCTCTGCTGTCCTTTATGCTTTTTTCAAGCCCAGAGATTAATTTTATGATGATTATTCTAAATTCTTGTTCCATTATATTGCTTAAATCGGGTTTGATCACTTTGTTAGCTGTCGGTACTTCCTGGAGTTTCTTTTGAGGAGAATTCTTCCATTTCATCATTTTGCGTAGTCCCTGTGGTAGCTCCAAACTGCAGGGCACTTCCCCTGTGCTGTCGGAAGGAACTTGTGTTGGTGGTCGGGGCTGCAGTCGGACCCGATGTCTGCCCCCAGCCCACCGCTGGGGCCACAGTCAGACTGGTGTGTACCTTATGTTCCCCTCTCCCAGGGGCAGGACTCACTGTGGAGTGATGTGGCCCCTGTCTGGGCTGCTTGCACACTGCCAAGCCTGTGGTGCTGCTTCAATGGGACCTGGTGTATTAGCCAGGGTGGATCCAAGGTGCACAGGCGCGGGAGGTGTAGGCTTAGCTCACTTTGCCGTCGGTGGTCCCCTGCGGGAGGGGCCCTGCAGCACCAGGAGGGAGGCAGGCCCAGTGGAGGGATGGATCCACGGAAGCACAGCGTTGGGCATTTGCGTGGTGATAGCAAGTTCCGTGCCGGGAACTGGTTCCCTTTGGAATATCGCCTGGGGGATGGGAGAGGGAGATGGTGCTTCCCAGGGGGCTTTTTTCCCCTGCCAAGCTGAGCTCTGTCTCCCGGGGCTCAACAACTCTCCCTCCCAGTGTCCTCTTGGCCTACCTGCTCTCTGAGAGCAGAGCTGTTGACTTTTAACCTTCCAGATGTTAAGTCCCATTGGCTGTCAGAACTCACTCCATCCGGCTGCTCTGCTTTTGCAAGCCACACTTCAGGGGCTCTGCTTTGAAGGGCGGGCTGCCCCTCCACTGCCTCAGCTCCCTCCCGCCAGTCCGCATAGCACGTACCGTCTCTCTGCCCTTCCTACCCTCTTCCGTGGGCCTCTTGTCTACGCTTGGCTCCAGAGAGTCCATTCTGCTAGTCTTCTGGCGGTTTTCTGGGTTATTTAGGCAGATGTGGGTGGAATCTAAGCGGGTCAGCAGGATGAGGTGAGCCCTGTGTCCACCTATGCCGCCATCTTCTCCAGACTTCTTCCCAAATCTCTTCTTAAATCATTCTTGCCACAAGCTTCTGTCATCTGGTCCCTCAACTTCTAGGGGAAGTTTAGGTACATTCATATTGTCGCCCACTCAATCTTCAGAACCCTTTTCATGTTGCAAAACTGAAACTCTTTATCAATTAACTCTTTGTTCATCTTTCTCCCAGCCCCTGAAACAACCACTCTACTCTGTCTCTATGAAATTTAGAGAATTATAGCATTTTTACTACCCAATCTGAACCTTATTTGTAAAAATTTCATAGTTTTATTTTCTTTTTCCTATATTTAATTAGTTGCGTACTTGTGTGTGTGTGTGTGTGTTTTTTTTTAACTAAATGGTGTTTTTTAGTTAAAGAAAATTATTCAGTCACAGTTCAGGTGCACTACAGAGAAAATAATAACTCTAAAGTAAAAATTCAAACACTCATTGACTGTGTTTGGGAATTTATTTGCTTGATTGAGTCAATATTCAGTGATACCTAGCAGGAGTTTAGCAGTGTCCTGGAGGAATGGTTTCCAAAGTTCAGGGTCCTTGCCCTGGAGGTTCTTATAGTTTCATGGGGGAGCCAGACCAATCTGTTCAATCTAGGAAGATTTATTAAGTGCCTACAATGTGCCAAAAAATGTTCCAGATGTTTGGGTTACAGCAGTACACAAAATAGACAAATATCCCCGTGTCCCCCAAATCTTATTCCCTCAGAAGCACTAAAGGGTGAACATATTAATAATTTATGGGTCATCTGATCCAGACACATGTCCAGTCTCTGTCAGTAGTATTTGGGGCTGGAATATACCATAATTCCTTGTTATGTACTATGATATTTTTATTCCACCCTCCCCCAAAAGTAAAGTAAAGTAAAGTAAAGTAAAGTAAAGTAAAGTAAGGTAAAGTAAAGAAGTAAAGTAAAGTAAAAGTAGAGGCATTAAGATTGAAGGGAGGTAATAGGATGTGGTCCCAAAAATGGCACCCCTAGTGTGCCATAGCAACACAGCCTTGTAATTGTGAGGTAGATCCATGATGTCACTGTGTCCTAGAGGATTCATGAGGGTGGAAGACCAGGGTGACTATCACCCTTCATCCCCAGCTCAGCTAACTACCATCCTCACTACCAAGCTATCTTGAAGTTCTCTTCATTCATTTAAATTCTATGTTGAGTGGTAAGTAAAGTTTTACTATTTCCTTCTATGACACACTACGAATTTCATTTTGGATTTTCTCAGTATTTCATTTTAAGATATTTCCCAAGTGATTCTCTTGCTTTTGTGGGCATATAATATTGATACACAAAAATCATGTCTTTTCAATCAACCAGTGACTCTGTTTATTTCACATCGATTTTATTTTATTTTATATTTTATTTTTATTTTTTTTTCAACGTTTTTTATTTATTTTTGGGACAGAGAGAGACAGAGCATGAACGGGGGAGGGGCAGAGAGAGAGGGAGACACAGAATCGGAAACAGGCTCCAGGCTCCGAGCCATCGGCCCGGAGCCTGATGCGGGCCTCGAACTCACGGACCGCGAGATCGTGACCTGGCTGAAGTCGGACGCCTAACCGACTGCGCCACCCAGGCGCCCCTACATCGATTTTAATATGAGATTTGTACTATCTCAGATTTTCCCCATATTGTTCTCCTTTTCTACATGTCCACTGTTCAATATTTGCTTTTTTTTAATTTTTTTTAACGTTTATTTATTTTTGAGACAGGGAGAGACAGAGCATGAACGGGGGAGGGTCAGAGAGAGAGGGAGACACAGAATCCGAAACAGGTTCCAGGCTCTGAGCTGTCAGCACAGAGCCCGACGCGGGGCTCAAACCCACGGACTGCGAGATCATGACCTGAGCCGAAGTCGGACGCTTAACTGACTGAGCCACCCAGGCGCCCCAATATTTGCTTTTAACGTTATTGAATTTTAAAAGAAAATAAGTCAATTTAACAATAAAACAATTTAGGGGTGCCTGGGTGGCTCAGTTGGTTAGGCATCTGACTATGGCTCAGGTCATGATCTCGTGGTTTGTGAGTTCGAGCCTCACCTCGGGCTCTGTGCTGACAGCTCGGAGCCTGGAGTCTGACTAAGATTCTGTCTCCCTCTCTCTCTGCCCCTCCCCCACTCGCACACTGTGTCTCTCTTTCTCTCTTGATAATAAATAAACATTTAAAACTTAAAAAAAATACAACAATTTAACAAAACATGCTGGACCAAAAAAAAAATGTATATAAAGTACATTTTAATGCTGTAAAGTATATATACATATATCCATACCGACACATAGAAACAAAATGGTTGGATAGAGAGATGTAAAAATGTTAGTGTTTGCCTGTGATCTATTTTCTTTTCTGTGTGTTTGGAGTTATATGACTCTCTGAATATTGTACCTTTATTATTTTATAGGATACAATGTATACTATTTGGTAGAAAATTAAAGATTCATGTGCTGTGTCTTAGGTTGCATATATCAATTATGTGAAAATTCTATTTCTAATTACCTTCATATGAGCCAAAATTAGACTATTTTTTATTCAGTGTTTTTGAGCTTCCATCATATTCTATCCAGTGAAGCTCTGTGAATTCTCAAGCAGCTTTAACCTCTGTTTGTTGAATAAAAAACTAGCTAAGTATTCATATCTGCCTGTGAACCCAATCCTATCATTTGAAGTTTATCTATAATACAGTTTTCCTAAAAAAGTGAATATTGGAAATCTGTGAGAGAAAGCTCACAGGTTGATCTGGTAAATCAGTGCATTGCCTCTTATTGACTCTATTAACCTTAGTCTATGTTCCTTTGCTAAGTCTGTTCCTCGTCAGTTAAATAAGCCTAATAAATCTTATTATAGTTTTATGTGTTCAACACTTGGTGATTGTCAATAATAATCATTCTCAGTACTCCTAATTGATCTTTAACAGAACGAACACATCAGGTTGCAGTGAAAACATTTCTCTTTCTCATGGCAACATATCTGTTGTTGATATTTACAGTTGAACATGGTATGACTAGGAATTTTAAGCACTTCAAATGTAAATGTGAGGTTTGATGTGATGTCATAGAGGAAACTACCAAACAATCCAGCTCCTGCTTTCTGCCTCAGTGTCCCTCTCCATGCTGGGTGTGGGTGGCTGACTAATAAGGACAGCCTGTACTCTGGGGAAGTGAGAGGCACCCACTTAGTCCAAAACAACTGTCAGGACTGTACTCTGGGTAGAACTAGGTGGATGGTGGTGACCACATCCAAGCAATTTCCTCCCTCTGTGTTTAGCAATTTGCACTGTTCTCTGACTACCTCCTGTCCAGTATCACTCAACCAGGAAAGCAGCGTTAATAAAGCCTACCATTTGCTGAACACCTACTTAGCATCGGGCACTTAATTCATTTCAGCCACAAATATTGATTAAGAATAATCTATGTGCCAGGCAGTGTTGTTGGAGCAGGGGATGCACCAGTGAACTAAGCAATCTAAAATGCCTGCCCTTGTTGAGTTTATATTCTAGTGGGAGAGACAATGATAAACAATATAAATAAATCAACAAATGATGAAATGCAGTCAAAGGTAATGTGCTGTTAGAAAAGTAGTGAAAGAAAGGAGGAGTGGGAGTGCTGATTGGTGGGTATGCAGTTTTAAATGGTGTGTTCATGGCCAGTCTTGTTGAGAAGGTGACATTAAGCAGATACTTGAAGACGGTGAGGGATCAGAGAACAAGGGTATGTAGAGGAACAATGCTGCAGGCATTGAGAAGAACCCTACACACTCCTGAAGAGGGAGTGTGTATTCTATGAATTCCAAGAACACTGAGCTGGGCACTGCTGTTACAACTCCGAAATCACACTCTAGTGGGCTTGGGGCTTGGGAGAGATACATGATTGTATGAGCAGTTACAGCAAATTTGTAAGTACTTACCTAAGTTAGAGAGAATAAAGGGGACTTTGTCAGCATCTGCCTTTTAGAGAAGTCAGATGTGCTTGCCTGAAGAAGTGCCCTGAACCTCAGAACTGAAGGGATAGAAGTTAATCAGGATGAGGGAAGGAGTTATCCAGACAGAGGCATTAGCGTGACTGCCATTAGGAAGTACATCTCATAACTCTGCCTGTAGGGAAGGTAATTGTCTTAGGCCACCAGCTATTGCATTCTGAAATCCATCTCCACATTTTTATTAGACCACATTTCCCACAGGCTGCTCTCAGTCCATGACTGAGTGTGGCAGTGATAATAAGATAAGACTATTCCTGGGAGGCTGATTTTGTTTCTGTTCCATATGCACTTTATTCCCTTTCTGCCTTTTTCTGCCTTTTTGGTAATATTTTCTGGTTCCATTTTATCTTTTGTTGGCTTATTAGCAATAACTTTGGTTGTTATTTGAGGGTTTGATCTTGAGCTTAAAATGTACTTTTATTTTATCACAGTATACTTTTAAATAAAGCTATGTTTATTTAACTTAATGAGAACATTACGTTAATATTTCATTTCCCTCCTCCCAACCTTTGTGGGTTTTTCTCCATACATTTTACTTTTACATGTGTTTAAAACAATTTTAATGTTTATTTATTTTTGAGAGAGATAGAGACAGAACACGAGCAGGGGAGGGGCAGAGAGAGAGAGAGGGAGACACAGAATCCGAAGCAGGCTCCAGGCTCTGAGCTGTCAGCACAGAACCCGACACGGGTCTCAAACCCATGAACCATGAGATCATGACCTGAGCCAAAGTCAGATGCTTAACCGACTCAGCCACCCAGGTGCCCCTACTTTTACATATGTTTAAATCCCTACATTACATTGTTATTTTTTTCATGAAGAGTCAAATATCTTTCAAAGAGTTTAAATAGTAAGAAAAACATCTTATACCTCTACCCATGCAGTTACTATTTCAGGTACTTTCCATTGCTTTGCAGAAATCTATGTTCCCATTTGGTGCTGTTTTCCTTCTGCCTGAATGACTTGCTTGAACATTTCTTATAAGGGGAGGTCTGCTGTTGATTAATCCTCTTAGATTCTGTGTATGTGAAAAAGATGTTATTTAGGACATTATTTTGTCATTATTTTTGAAAAAATATTTTCACTGCTTATAGAATTCTAGGCTCAGAGGTTTTCTTTTTGCTTTAGCAAATGTTGCTTACGTTGTCATTACTTGGGTTGTTTCTCAGGAAAAATCCCTCTGGGTAATTAACATTTTTTACCTTTCTGGTTGCTTTAAGATTTTCTCTTTATCACTGGTTTTGAGCAATTTGATTATCATGTGCCTTAGTATAGTTTCCTTCATGTTACTTGTGCTTTATTGAGTTTCTTCCATTTGTGGGATTATAGTTTTCATCAATATGGAAAAACTGGGGGCATTATTTCTTCAAATGTTTTATCTGTCCCCACCTCTTGATCCACTCCTCCAGGGACCCCAATTGCACATATATGAGAGCTGCTGGAAGTTCTCCCACAGCTCACTGATGCTCTGTGAATTTATAAAAACATTTCTTTTTCCTCTTCATTTAATTTTGGATAACTTATATTGCTATCTTTAAAGTTCAGTACTTTTTCTGCAATTCATCTATAGTCCATTTGTGGGTTTTTTTTTTTTTGGTATTTTACATATCTTGACTTTTTTCAATTTAATTTTTAAAATTTTCATTCCAGTAAAGTGAGAATACAGTATTATATTAGTTTCAGGTGTACAATATAGTGATTCAACTATTCTATATATTATTCAGTGCTCTTAACTTTTTAAACATATGGAATATTGTTATAATAACTGTTTTACTGTTCTTATCTGCTATTTTTAACTTCTGTGTCAGTCTGGGCTATTCTCAATTGACTCATTTATCATCCCATTATGAGTTGAATTTTCCTGCTTATTTGCATGCCTGCTAAGTTTTGATTGAATGTATGATAATGGATGCTACCTTATCGAATGATGGATATTACTGTGATGCTAAAATTATTCTTGTGCTTTTTCTACTATGCAATTAAATTACTTGGAAACACTTTGATTCTTTGGGTCTTCCATTTAGGATTTAGTATAACTGGAGCTGTAGATGGAGCAGTAGATGGCTAATTATTCTCCATGACCAAGAAATGATCCTTCTGAGTACTCTACCTAACATCCCATAAATCCTGAGGTTTTCCAGCCTGGCTGTTGGGAACAGGTACTTTTCTAATTTCTGTGCAAGTACTAAATATTGTCTTCTCTAATCCTAGCACATGATTCTTTCTCTGTCCTCAGAAATTACCTCACACCCAAGTGTTGACGGGAACCCTCTTATGATCCTATAGATTTTACATTTAAATCTTGGCATATATTCCTAACCTACCCTCCAGTCACACCAGCAGTGTATGAAAATAATGTTTATGCCTCAACTTCTTCAATAGTTTTTGTGTATTCACTTATTTATTTGTTCATTCATTCATCTATTTACTTATGTTTTAATACTGTTCGGTGGAACTAGAGCAGCACCAGGTCTGGGGATACTTACTCCCCACTACTGACAAAAGACTCCTCTGAGTACTAATCCAGTTACCCACGTATCCCTAGGTTTTCCAGTCTTACTGATTTAACAGGCACAATTACCACCTACTCCAAGCACTAGGCACTGTTCCTTCTAATCCTTTCAGATGGTACTTTCCCTGGCATCACATACATGTGCTTAATACATGAGGGAGACCCTTTGACCCCTAAGGTTTTCTCTCATTGCAGCTTTCTCCTCTCTGGTATCTTTTGAACACTAGTTGCCTTGATCTCTCAGAAACTCAGTTCTCTCTTCTCAACTCAGAAAGTCCACTGGCTCCATCTGGGTCCCCCACCCACCCACGTGCGGTAGCCTGAAAACCTTCTCTGAGCAGTCATTGTTCACATCTCTTTTGTTTCTTCTCTCTCAAGGATCACTGTCCTTCACATTACCTGATATACAAGGATTTGCCGGCAAATGTTTTATATATTTGGTCTGTTTTTCCATTGTTACAAGTGGGAGTTCAAAGTTAAATATACCATTTTGGCTAGCAATACAAGTAGATAGCCAATTGTGACACAAGGACTCCCCCCCACCCCAGTGACTTTGCAAACTCTACTTAGAACTGATGTGTTGGGACACCTGGGTTGGTTAAGCGTCTGACTTTGGCTCCAGTCATGATCTTACAGTTTGTGAGTTCCAGCCCCGTGTTGGGCTCTGTGCTGACAGCTCAGAGCCTGGAGCCTGCTTCAGATTCTCTCTCTGCCACTCCCCCACTTGTGAGCTCTCTCTCGCGCTCTCTCTCTCCCTTTTTCTCTCTTTCTCTCAAAAATAAATAAATAAACATTAAAAAAAAAGAACTGCTATGTAGTCAAAGATGCTTTTACCCAACCTTTATTCCTTCTCTGTTCTTCACTAGAGTTCAGACCAGAATAAGGTTCTAAAGGCTCTCTCCTAGCTTCCCCTGAATTCATGCTTTCTCTCACAGATGTTTCCCCTAATAAATTTTTTGCACATTGAATTCTGTTTTAACATCAGCTCCTCCCAGGTTCTGAACTAATGCAAAAGTAAGATACTCTGATCCACAAGAGGAATATGTTCTTTGCGATGATAATATTTTCTCTACAGAGGCTATGTCTTATTTACTGAGTGTGGCCTGAAACCTTAAGTTTTAAATGCATATTACCCTGTCCATGGAACTAGTCTATTTTATTCAATCAAACCTTTATGGATGTATATTTAAGTTCTTTCCAGTTCTACACCTTTTCAAATATAGCTAGGGTAAATATCTTTGTTCAGAAAGCTTTGTACATCAATCTGATCATTTGATTAGAAGACATTTTTAAAAAGAAAATGTATGGACCTTATGGAGTTTACATGTAAATCTTGATGCATATCCCTAGCCTGCCTCTCAGTCTCACTAAGAGTGTATGAAGGTAAGTGTTATCTCTCATTCTTTCCAACGTTATATATTTACTTACTTCTGCTTAGTAGTATTTATCAAAGGATGAGATTAAAAAGGAAGTAAAGCAGGTCTCAGAGTTTATACAATAATCTTGTTCTATGGATAATTATGTCTCCCTTGTAACTGAAGGTTTCCTGCACTTCAGACTTCAGGGAGTGAGTATGTCTTGAATCAAACGTGACTTTGTCGTGGTTCCCACAACCACTCAGTAAAACACTTGGATTTATTGTGCCTGTCCCCCTAGGAAACACCTCACAGCACAGATGTGTCTCCACTGACTCTGGCTTTGAGGAAAAGCATATCTGAAGCAGAATTCCAGCCCCATCACTTACTAACTGTGTCTGTGACCTTAAGCAAGCTGCTGTACCTCTGGGTGCCTCAGTTTCTGGTACATAATTGAGGGTCAGGAGGTGTGAGAGGCATAGGCAAGTTTTGAGCCCTGGTCAAAGACTTAAACATAGCACCTGAGGTTCCATTCACCTGTGAAGATGAGGCTCTGAGACCCAATCCTTCTCCTCCTGCTCTCCCCAGAAGGAAACATATGAGGCTGCAAACAGCCTAGTTATGGTCTAAAAGATGCCATTAATGCCAGGCTTGGGAAAGTCACACATGAGTGAGGAGGGGGAAAATGCCAGGACTCCTGACAATCTCCTTTAGTTTCACAACACTCAGTGATTGCAGGAGTAAGATCATTCCAATTCATAAGGGCCGGTGCAAAAACATCTAGGGATTTTACAAACCAGTTGTTAGATTGTCAGCAGCTTGAATCAGTAAAGGCAGGAGTGTTTACATGACAGAAGTTAGCCAACATATGTTACAGTCTGGTGCATTCTCCCCTCCCGCTACCAGAACCAGTTTACCAGTGCACTACCAATGTGCAAAAGTCGATGGGGTTGGTGCCACTTGTATGCTTTTCTCTTAGTTTACCTATCTAACACACTCACTTTATTTCATCCTTGGGTGAGTTGTTTAAGTAGAGGTAAAATAATATATTGTAAAAGTAAGGATCTAACACCCATAGTTTATTCTGTAGCCTATTGTACCATCATTCAGGTCCCCACCTTTAAATGAACATTGTAGAAACTGACACACCTTGGGTGGGTTTAAGGAATCTGTTGGGGAATCCAAAGGTCATGGATGAAGTTTGTCAAAGTCACTGGGAGGGTTCCCAGCAGTCAACAGAGGACTTAACTTTGTCTCCCTGGTGACAAACAGCCACCAGAAATGAGCCACTAGAGAGAACTAAAATAACTTAGTTAAGATTCACTCTTGACATAGCAGAAAACATAATTAAATTAGTTTAACTTGTGATATGATAAGAAATTATGTCAGAGAAACAAAAGTCCACTGCAGAGTAGTTATATACATGATTAACTTCATAAGTCAATGATGCCATAAAGTAACAAACTCCATATTTCTGAGCTTCTATTCTCACTGGATGGGCTTCTCCTAAGTCCAGATCCCCTTGTGGTACAGAAATTGTTGTCACAGGTCCAGGCACCATATCCAGACACATCAGCATTCGATGGAAAACAAAGGTCTGACCCTTACCGTGTGTATGGTATTCTGAGTCAGGAAGCCTTTCCCCCCAAAGCAGAGCTCTCAGACTGCAGTTCCAATCATCTCATTTTGAACTTGAATAAAATGTTGATATATTTGTAGTTTTACAAGGAATGTCTATCATATTTCATCTATTAAAAATTAAATTTATTAGCTACACTCTTCTATTTAACATTTAATCTTTGTTGGATGAACAGGATTTGATGTATGGTTTTACATTTGATTATTTCTCCCTCCTAACATCTGATATTTAACTATGACACTAGATATATAAAACATCATCCCAGATTATGTTAGGATCTAGGATTGAAGAGAGGGAAAGACAGCATGATCTCTGACCTCAAGGAGCCAACTAGTCTGTTGGGAGACATTCAATAAAACAAGCACTGACAAGAAACTGTGATAAGTGTTTTCTATTAGAGAGAAGATAATTGTATGGACTTGTCTGCACTTAGCAGGAAATGACCTAATTCCAGAGGGTCAGAGAAAGCCTCCTGAGAGTGAAGGTAACTAGCAATCAGCCAGATTAAGATGGAGGAAATCATTCCTGACAAAGGATGTATGAGGTTGTGCACAAGAGCAAGTATGAGGTTGTGGAAATTAGAGCACAGGCCACGTGATGAATAGAAAGAGGATGAAATTTGGCTGAAACATAGCATGTGGGATGCTGACTCAAGATACTGCATGAAACATAGTGAGCTTTACTGAATATTTATTGAGTTAATTACTTTTCTATAATATCACTGATTGGAAGAACATTCTCTAAATTCTTAGGTCAGTACTGATGGATTATTTGCATAGGCATCTGTCTTTAACAGTTCCTCAGACTTTTAAGGATGCCATATTATATTTGACATTTGTTTCCTTAGTCTTCTAGAACCAACAGTTTCTCTTAGGAGCCCTGGTTCCATTTATTAGAAAATGGTATAAAGTAAAAAGACTAAGACCTGGATGCTGGGTTTGCTCATTATGACTAATAATACAAAACTCTCCAAAACAGGATAATAATTGCCAAACTAGTGGATTTTTGTGTCCCATGTTTACAGGAGAAAAGTAGAGTCTGGATAAAGAATGTCACTGTAATATGTCTTTCACTCTATGTTTAATCATTAATATGCTTCATTATTATTGGTTTCATTCCCATTAGAAAATAAGGATATTTCTCTACATTAAAAAATAAAAACTAATTTTTTATGACCCTCCCTGTTCTTTCTTCTCCTTCCACCACTTTTTTTCAGCTTGACAACTTTTGGCTGCAGTCTTTTTTTCTTATTAATTTCAAGCAAACTGAGAACCTTGAGTTTCAATTTCCTGTCCAGCCCTGAGATTCAAAGGTAGCTTTGAGCTGAGACTATTTGTCCATGGATCCTCCACGTAAAGTTACCCCACCTTTTAATTCTGATTCATTGCTGATTCCACCAAAAGAAATGTCCCAGAAACTTACATCAACTTCCCAGTCATCTTTCTCCAAAGTGCAAAACCTGGATCGTATTAGCTTTAGCCCCAGTTTTAATAGCAACTACCTCACCCCTCTACCAGAGGAAACGATCCAACAGCAATACAGAGATGAGATGAGCCAACATGAGAGGCGGTGGGAGAAGTCAGCGTTCCCTCAGAGGAAAAAGACATTCATGGAGAACATGAGACAGAAAAGTTACTATCACATGGCACCTTATCGGGTTGAAAGGGAAGGAAAGATCTATTTCTCACATGATAGAGATCAGAATAAGTGTAAATGCCATTATTGCCTCATTCAAAGGGAAGCTATTTCGGGGAACTCTAAAGGGCAAAACGCATCCTCTTGGAAAATGCTAGTAGAAGGCTTTAGCCACTTGAACATCAACTCTGATACCACAGAGTCCCGCTGTCCATCAGAAAAGCTTCCACAGGAGTAGAAAAGAAAGAAGAGCCATCAATAGAGGGAGAAGAAAATCAAACAATTCCTCAGAGGCTCTGAAAACAATAATTGAAATAAACCGACACTCATCCTCATGTGATGAGATCAGAATTAATTCAGATGTGTGAATATTGATTTTTATCCAAGTCCTTGGGTGGAACTTTTTGGGAAGCAAACAATTAGGGATGGTCACTAGGAGAAGCAAGATCCAATGTCTGGCAAAAAATCATATTACAAAGAAACAATGCTTCAGTGATTTTAGGGTGATTCTGGGGCATGCTAGGAGCAAACTACTCTGAGGCTGGGAAGATGGTTAAACAATGGCTTTTAATCTGCCATTATTTCGTTTTCATGATGCAACTTGCTTTTTCCCTCCTGGGATCTTTTTTTCTCTTATATATTGTCATTAAGGTATAAAGGACCCATGTAGTGTGAATGTCTGGCTGGTTGCAAAGTGCTTTTGTTCTGTTTTATGGGTTCGCCACAAGAAAAAGCACTGTGTCTGATGAAATGCATGTCTGTTTTGGAATTCTGAAGTTAATGATAAGATGAGATCCACATCTAAAGTTTTGAATTAAAAGAATGTGTTGTAAAGGGAAGTGTGAATAGAGCTTGTGGGCTTCACACTGAATTGTTTTGGTAGAACATACTTACCAAGAAGCAAGTATAGGTAAACATTTTATGCTTCTTTAAAATTGAGTATTAATCTTCCCTATGAAAAAAAATTCTAATGTGTTGCCTCAATTGTCAGCACCAATTACCTGTGTATATAAATAAGCCTATTATTCAAAGTCAGATATTTTATTCAGTATTGCCTGGCTCATATTTTGTCAAAGGACACTACATATGTAGATTTAGAGTAGAGGTGTAGGAAAGAGGTTTTGAAACATTTGCATTACTCTTTGGGATACCATAGTCAGGATGGCGTGAGGAGCAACCATGCCATTGGATGGACCAACTTCTCCATCTGGGTAGCAATGGGAAGCAGAATATCCTGCCTGGAGTGTAAGCATCTGCATGTTGTTCAGTTACCACTGGCTTAGGCACTCCATGATACGTTCTTCACTCTCAGGTGCTCCTTCTATGTTTAATATGAACAATACTCCCATGCCTGCTGTAGGGAGTTAAAAGCAGAATCATGTTGTTTGTACTTCTCCCAAAATTATGACAGAGATTAGAGATGTGGTTTGGGTTTTCATGATATGAAATTAGCTACATTTCTCAACTTCGTTCCTGTAGAAATTTCTGACAGTACCCCACCACAGAACATAACATTCTGTTAATGGGAAAACTACCTTAGCTCTGGAGCTATCTCCTTTCCTACGCAGTCTTCAGCAATGTGACTCAGTAAAATCCATGATATTTTCACACATGGAAATTACTTCAAGACTTACCAATTAACAGGGACTGGATTACAGTTTTGTGATTGCACCAGAGAGTATGGGAGTTAAACTAATCCTATATGGTTTATACCACAATTCAAGGGGACAATGTAAAAAAACAAAAACAAAAGTTTATGCATTTAGAATTTCATAGCCTACTTTCCTTATGTAATTCAGATGAATATTTGAGAGAAACAAAATAGTTTGTTTGCTTCATTTGAACCTGGCAATACTCTAAGTGTTTATAGGTACATGTACATTTAGATATAGAACTAATCTGCAACTGACCCAAAACAAAGTAGGGTTTTGGGTATAGATATTGACATACTTCTGCTAAAATTGGTATGTGAATGCAATGAATAGCAAACACAAGCTTGAAGAACAAAGTTATTTATATTACATATGTATCAGTTATCAAGCCTTACTAGATAGAAGTCTGTACTAATTCAGATGATTCCGTATCAGCATAAGAACAGACAAATAGAGTAGTGGAAGAGAATAGAAAGTCCAGAAACACTTCCAGATTAAACACTATAGATATATATTCCCCTGTAATTCAGTGGGGCAACATTATTTCAATGTGGAAAAAATGAACTTTGATCACTACCTTACAGCATACAAAACATTAATTTAAAATTGTTTGGGGCGGGGCACCTGGGTGGCTCAGTCAGTTAAGCATCCAACTTCAGCTGGGGGTCACGATCTCGCGGTTCATGGGTTCAAGCCCCATATCAGGCTCTGTGCTGACAGTGCAGAGCCTGGAGCCTGCTTTGGATTCTGTATCTTCCTCTGTCTCTCAGCCCCTCCCTCTCTCTCTCTCTCTCTCTCGCTCTCTCTCTCTCTCTCTCTCTCTTAAAATAAATAAATAAATAAATAAATAAATAAACATTTAAAAAATTAAAAATAAATAAATTAAAATAAAATGGTTTGGGGCACCTGGCTGGCTTAGTCAGTATAGCATGTGACTATTAATCTCTGAGTCTTGACTTCAAGCCCCACATTGGATGTGGAGTTTACTTAAAAAAAAAATAAAATGATAAAATGGTTTATCAAACTAAACTTGAAAACCAAATCAGTAACATTTTTAGAAGAAAACAATATATCTTCGTGACTTTAAGCATACAAAGACTTTTTAAAGAGGATATAAAAAGCACTACCTATAAAATCAAAATTTGATTAATTGTCCTTAACAAAATTAAGAATTTTAAGAGGTTAGGAAGATGGCTTGTAGGAGGACCCTAAGTTCACCTCGTCCCATGGATATAACTAGATAATACATCAGTGTATACAACTAGATAATACATCTGTGTAAACAGCCCAGGTAATGACCCAAAGATTCGCAGAACAAACCCTACAAATAAAGATGAGGTCACATAAAAGAGGGTATAAAGGGCAGCGATGTGGGGGAGAGTTAAACACTATGGGTCTGACCACTGAAGGGAGGAAGTCTTGGGTGCAGAGAAGGGTAAGAGATAGACCTTCACATGGGGGAGCCCACAAAGGGAAGATGAATCCCCATAACATTTGGCTTTGAAAGTGAGAGGGGCCAAATTTTATGAGTTCTTACAACCAGTGGGACTTAAGCCTGTAATTTTAAAAATCAGCAGGCTAGGCTATGGGAGAGCCCAGAGGGTGTTAGGAAGCTGAGTCCTTGCCCTTAAAGAGACAGCATGACAAAGAGCATGTGGAGAGCCACTGTAGAAGCAGCAGTTCAAAAAATGGGACATACAAGAGGGAGAGTTATTTGTTTATCTCAGTGTTGGCCCTGGAGAGGCAGGACTCACAGGGAGACCCCTCCAGTAACAAAGTTGGCAGGCAGCATTTCCCTCCCCCTGCCTCAGCATAAACACATGGCCACCTGCAGAAACCATTGCAGAGCTGACACTAGCTACCTAACTTGGTTACATCAAGGCCCTCCTCCCAACCTTTCAGCAGACCCACCATTTCCAGTCATGCTTGCCTCAGTCCCAGCATTGCCGGTCCCCTCCCCCAGAAAAATGATGTAAACCTCAACAATACCATGTCTCCTGACCTGTACCTTTTGTGGGGCCTCAGTCCTGGCTGTAGTAGCTGGTCACTTCCTGGGGAAGACATGAACACCTTATTAAAGCTTCATCTGCTGCCCACATGCACTTTCAAAGTGTCCCTGGCTAGCCCCTGTCTCCACAGCAGCTGCTGCATGTCCCCTGTGGAAGAGACCAGCACACAGCCTGTGGGCACCATGTCCCCACCTGCATGCACTTTACTAAGTGACCATGGCTACTCTCTGAAGTGACTGCAAGTTCTCTGTGGAAGAGGACCAGTACCTCCTTGTAAACAGTGCCTGCCCCACCCATTACTTTCAAGAGCAGGGGGCCTTCCTGACTTTCCTAATGCACAGAAACAGACACAGATAATTATTCAAAATGAGGAGACAGAAGAATATGTCCCAAATGAAAGAACAGGACAAAAATACATCAAGAGACCTAAGTGAAACAGGTATAAGTACTATACCTGATAGAGAATTTAAAGTTATGATTATAACCATACTCGTTGAACTTGAGACAAGAGTGGAGGACCTCAGTGAGACTCTTAACAAATAGATAAAAAAGAACCAAGCACAGATGAAGAACAAAATAAATGAAATTAAAAATACAATTGAAAGAATAAATAGCATCCTAGAGGAAGCAGAGGAGCAAATTACCAACCTGAAAGACAGAATAATGGAAAGTAATCAAGCTGAGGAGGTAGAACAAAAATTTACAAAGTGAGGATAGATTTAGGAAACTCGGTGACTCCATGAAGCATAATAATATTTTCATTATAGAAATCTCAGAAAAATAAGAGAGAAAAGAGGGCAGAAAATTTATTTGAAGAAATAATAGCTGAAAACTTCCCTAATCTGGGGAAGGAAACAGATATCCAAATCCAGGAGACACAGAGATCCTCCAACAAAATCAGCCCAAGGAAGTCCACACCAAGACACATTAGTAATAAAAATGGCAAAAAGTAGTGATGAAAAAAATTTAAATCGCCAAGAGAAAAGAAGACAACTGTACACGAGGGAAACCTCATAAGGCTCTCAGTGGATTTTTCAGCAGAAATTTTGCAGGCCAGAAGACAGTGGCATGATATATTCAAAACGCTGAAAGGGAAAAACCTGCAGCCAAGAATACTCTATCCAGCAAGGCTATCATTCAGAAGAGAATGAGAGATAAAGAGTCTCTCAGGCAAACAAAAAATAAAGGAGTTTATGATCACTAAGAAAGTACTACAACAAAAATTAAAGGGGACTCTGACTGGAAAGGAAAGACCATAAGTAAGAGTATAGGAAGCAGGAAGCACAAAAGCGGCAAAAATACATACATCTGTAAAAATCAGTCAAAAGATTCACAAAATAAAAGGATGTGAAATATGACACCATATACCTAAAACATGAGGCGGAGAGAAGTAAACAACGGATTCAAGCATAAGTGACCATAAACTTAATATAGACTGCCATATACAGAAGATGTCATATATAAACCAAATGGTAACAACAAATCAAAAACTAGTAATAGATATACAAAGAATAAAGAGAAAGAAATCCAAGTATATCACTGGGGAAAGCCAGCAAACCATGAAAGAGAGCAAGAGAATAAAGCATCAGAGAAAAGCTACAAAAACAACCACAAACCAAGTAGCAAAATGGCAATAAATACATAACTATTAATGATTATTTTGTTTTTAAAATAAGCTTATTTATTTTGAGAGAGAGAGAGAGAGAGAGAGAGAGCGAGCAGGGGAGGGGCAAAGAGAGAGGGAGAGAGACAGAATTCCAAGCAGGTTCCACACTGTCAGCATGGAGGCTGATGCAGGGCTCAAACTCATGAACCACGAGATCATGACCTGAGCCTAAATCAAGAGTCAGACGCTTAACTGACTCAGCCTCTATTAATAATTACTTTGAATGTAAATGGAATAATTGCTCCAATCAAAAGACATAGGGTGACAGAGTAAATTTAAAAACTTAAGACCCATCTATATGTTGCCTACAAGAGACTCATTTCAGACTGAAAGCCATGTGCAGATGGAAAGTGAGGGGATGGAGAAACATTTGTCATGCAAATGGATGTGAAAAGAAAGCCGGAGTGGCAATACTTATATCAGAAAAAAGACTTTTTTTAATTTAACGTTTATTTTTGAGAGACAGAGAGAGTCAGAGCATGAGTGGGGGAGGGGCAGAGAGAGAGGGTGACAGAATCTGAAGCAGGCTCTAGGCTCTGAGTTGTCAACACAGAGCCTGACACAGGGCCCGAACTCACAGACCACGAGATCATGACCTGAGCTGAAGTTGGACATTTAACCAACTAAGCCACCCGGGTGCCCCCAGAAAAAAAAGACTTTAAAGGAAACACTGAAACAAGAGACAAAAAAGGACACATATAATCATAAGCGGGGGGGGGGGGGGGCAATTGAACACAAAGATGTAATAATCGTAAATATTTATGAACCATATGGGAGTATCCATATGTAAAACAGTTAATAACAAATATAAAGGAACAAATCAATAGTAATACAATAATAGTAGAAGACTTTAGCACCCCACTTGCATCAATGGACAGATTATCCAAACAGAAACTCAACAAGGAAACAGGGGCTTTGAATGAAACACTGGACCAGATGTATTTAACAGATATATTTTAAACAGTACATCCTAAAACAGCAGAATATACATTCTTTTCAAGTGCACCAGGAACATCTCCAGAATAGATCACATAATTAGGCCACGAAACAAGTCTCAACAAACACAAGAAGATTAAGGCATATCATCCATATTTTCTGACCACAGTGCTATGAAACTAGAAATCAACCACAAGAAAAAAATCTGGAAAAACCACAAATACATAGAGGTTAAATAACATGCTACTAAGCAATGAATGGGTCAATCAAGAAATCAAAAGTTACATGGAGACAAATGAAAATGAAAACATAATGGTCCCAAATAATTGAGATGCAGCGAAAGCAATTCTAGGAGTAAAGTTTATAGCTAAACAGACCTCAAGAATAAAAAAAAAAACAAACCCTCAAACAATCTAACTTTACAGCTAAAGGAGCTAGAAAAAGGAGAACAAAAAAAATAGTAAAATAATAAAGATTAGACTAGAAAGAATAAAATAAAATAGCTGATGGGGATAAAGGAATACACTTGTGATGAACACTGGGCGTTATTGAAGTGTTGAGCCACTAAATTGTACACCTGAAGCTAATATTACACTACATGTTAACTAGCTGGAATTTAAATCAAAACTTTAAAAAAATTAAATTTAAAACTTCTTTAAAAAATATGTAAGAATGGAAACCTGTGCACAGTTTACTATCTACACTAACAAGAGTTTATATTTCACTGGCTTCATCAACATAACTACACTAATCCAGGAAACTTTTGCCTAAAAAGATAAAGATTGCAAGTAACTTACTTGTTTATCATAGGAATTACCTTGAAGACCCATCAACTCTTCAATAAAAATTCCCAAATGACATTTTTCAAACCCATGAGTTTTTTAACTGTTTATCTTAAAATTCTTGACTTAATATGTCCAGCAAACCCAAACCATTCTATCACAATTCTTACTCGATGCTAATTACACCCTCCTCCTATATTGCAAGATCTGCTTTACACCAGCCTTCAAGACCTGTGTGAGTATCTCTCCTGCCTGCCACCTCTGAGACTCCACTAAGGCTCTGCCCAGGAAATGATCTCCCTGATAGTGTCATGCAACAAAGTCAGCTTTCCTTACAAGTAGTTTGACTGATATTTGGGGATTACAGTATGTGAAGAACATAGTCACCACTGCTGTACACCATGGGACAGTGGACTAGGCCTAAATCTTAAGATCAATATATATGGATATTTCTGAACCATTCACTGGCTGAATGATCACAGGTACACACAGAGAAATCAGTTACCAATCTAGAGGTTTAAATGTACGGAAACACAAGCAAAAAAGTAAACAAGTGTGAATATATTTATTGTAAGGAAGCAAATTCATTGCAAGCATAACAGAAAACCCAGAAGCAGAGAAGAAAATGATTAATCAAAGCATGTATGAAATAGGTATTAAGTTCCTTAATGTCTATTTCTGTCACAGCCATCTTTCTTTTTTTTTTTTAAGGAAATTAATGATATTTCTTTTAATTTTTATTTTTGAGAGCTAGAGCATGAGCAGGGGAGGGGCAGAGAGATGGGGACAGAGGATCCAGAGCACTGACAGCAGCGAGCCCCATGTGGGGCTTAAACTCAGGAACCGTGAGATCATGACCTGAGCCAAAGTCCCACACTCAATCAGCTGAGCCACCCAAGCACCCCTGTCAGAGCCATCTTTCTGAGACACATTCTCCCCTAAGCATAACATGGGGCTGTCTGTCCCCAAAGTTTCTGGATGCATAAGAAATATTGGCCGGGAGGAAAAAGCACTCTTTAAGCCCCCTTTCTCACCCTCAGGAGACCGTGTGTTTCCTGGTCTAGACAGTACCAGAGGAAAAACCTCAAACACATTGCACATGCCTAAGTCATTGTGCATGCCTATTGGAGCCATGGCCACTGCTGCTGATACCCATTGCTGTGCATGTCCCTTTGCAGTATATGCACCTTGCTGCTCTAGTTTACCGAGCAGAGCTGAGGCAGAGGCGATCGTGTTCCTTCCATCTTGATTCTAACCAAAGATTCAACTGGTAGGTCCACAGTTCAGTACTTCCAGGAGATTAAGTGTGAGTGAGTACGAGGAGGGAGCCTGCAGGCCTCAGGCTGGTCAGAGTAGCATGGTCTGTGCTCTTCCTCCAAGGAAGAGGATCCTCAAGATCTTTGTCCTTCTCCTCACAAGCATCACAGCCACCAAGGCCCTTACCGTTGTGGTGGGGCAGGGACAGGGGAGGATGGTGGGCTGCAGAGAAGGGGTCAGATGAATACATAGCGAGTTTTGATGTTATTTGAGGTATCTGAGTCCTGGAAACACCTGGAACTGTCAGCAGAGAAAGCGCAGAGGCCAGAGTCCTCAGTGGGACCCTGGGTGGGAAGCGGGCCAGGCGGTATAGAAAAGGTCTGGAAATGGGGAACGCTGTGGGGTTATAACTGTGTCATCAAGGTTTGTAGTTCACTGTGCAAGGTGTCAAGGGAAGAGCGGGCTCACTAGTCAGTATCGCAACTAGACACCTGAGCCCTTGTAGTGCGAAGACGGCCATAGGCAATACACAAAAGATTGTGCTTTCTATGTTCCAACAAAACATTTAAGGAAGAAAAATGGGCCTAGTACAATCAAAAAGAATGAAATATTGCCATTCGCAACTACGTGGATGGAACTAGAGGGTATTATGCTAAGCGAAATTAGTCAGAGAAAGACAAATATCATATGACTTCATTCATATGAGGACTTTAAGAAACAAAACAGATGAACATAAGGGAAGGCAAACAAAAATAATATAAAACAGGGAGGGGGACAAAAACATAAGAGACTCTTAAATATGGAGAACAGAGGGTTGCTGGAGGGGTTGTGGGAGGGTGGATGGGCTAAATGGGTAAGGGGCATTAAGAAATCCTGAAATCATGTTTGCACTATATGCTAACTAATTTGGATGTAAATTAAAAAAAATAAAATTTAATTTAAAAAAAGAAAGAAAAATGGGCCTAGTAAATGTGAGTGTGACAAAAGTAATAGTGACTCAAGTTTGAACTTTCAGCGGTATTTTCCCAAATGTCTTCATCATGAGGAATCCAAATGTGAAACCAATCCTCACCTTGTACCTATGCTTAAGGCTATCTTACTGTCAGCTTGGCTAATGTAAATGGTCTTTCAAATCCCTATGTTTGGTGTTACTACAAGCCATATACACATATTCTTACCCTGGGATGATTTTGGAAGTATTTGCTAAATAAATAAATAAAACATTTAGCCATGGTACTGGTATAGCTATCCTCTTAAATACAGTTTCCAAATACCAATATTCTACTTTCATTTTTAAATTTCATTTATTTATTTTGATGGGGGGGGAGGGGCCAAGAAAGAGGGAGAGAGAAAATTCCAAGCAGTCTCCATCCACACTGTCAGCACAGTGCAGGGCTTGATCTCATTAATGGTGAGATCATGACCTGAGCTGAAATCAAGAGTCAGATGCTTAACCAACTGAGCCACCCAGGTGCACCATCAATATTGTTCTTTCAGTGTGAAATATGAGTGGGTGTGTAAGATCAGGGTCCAAATCTAAACAAATAGGAGATAATCAAGAGTCTTTCCAGCCTATTGAAACTGGTTATGAGTACTTTAATATTTGGTGTTTTCCATTGCCAGAAATTTATTTCTCTGAAAATTTTGTTGAATTACTATGGATACAGTGATAAATTTCCCCATACTGATGAAGGGAAGGCAACACTGATTAAGAAAAATTCCATTCTGGCTTCGCCTGTGGAAATACACCCTATGGCTTTTTTTCATGCTTATCAACAACAGAATACACACATCCATCTCAGCATAGTTTCAAATAACCAAAGTCCTTATGAGTACATCCTCTTGGAGTAGCCACTCTGTGGGAAGAGTAACTTCCTTTAAAAAACAGTATATAGTATCGTGTTTGATAAATGGCTTTAGCTTATTTATAATTTCATATATAAATGTAGAATGTAGAGGCACCTGAGTGGCTCAGTCGGTTAAGCATCCAACTTTGGCTCAGGTCATGATTTCACAGTTTGTGGGTTCAAACCCCGTGTCAGGCTCTGTGCTGACAGCTCGGAGCCTGGAGCCTGCTTTGTATTCTGTGTCTCCCTCTCTCTCTGCTCTGCACCCTGCTCTCTCTCTCTCTCTCTCTCTCTGTCTCTGTCTCTCTCTCTCAAATAAATAAACATTTAAAAGTTTAAATGTAGAATGTGTATTTCTATTGTCAGCATGTAGTAACAACAAAACTTTTTATCTACACACGCACACACACACACACACACACACACCCCTAGGCCCAGCAGACTATTGATGAGCGACCTCAAATAAGAGGAGCCATGAACTGAGAATCAGTATATTATACCTGATCAAGAGAAAGAAGTTAAAGAAGCATGTGTGGTTCGAGGTGAAGGGAAAGGGAAGAAGAAAGCAGGAGCCGTATGTGTGCATTATGCATTATGACATACGCAGGAGGAAAGAAAACATTAGAAAAGAATCTCACAGCTTTCTGAAAATTGCCTGAAAATGTGAAGAGATTACAGTGTGCAGCTTCATGCAGTAATGCACTTTAGGATTTAATTGGTGCTCTTGAAAAATGCTGTCCTTACTAAATCAGAGGAAAATGTTTACTTTTAACTACAAAAATGTACATTGTTTCACTATTTTAATTTGTTCTTCTTAAAACACTGTTGTGTGGCCTTCTCAGCCATTGCATCAGTAGTGAACTCAACTTTTTACAGTACGTGCAGAGTGCCAAGCCAACATACCTTGGCTGTAAGTAATGCAGGGCTAGACTTTCCCACATTCAGCTGTTTCTGGATTGTATCTCTTGTCTATCTCTAGACCCTACCTGAAGGGCAGTGACCAAAGGGACAGCTCCAGGTTCTTATCCCTTCTAACTTTGTGAGACAACCATCATCCCCGCAAAATACCTCTAATGATATTGTCACTCTGAAAGCCATCCACTCCAGTTTCTATGCTGTGATTAATCTATACACAAAAAGTTAAAAGTCATGGTTTATTAACTTGCCTAGATAATTTCCAACTGTGCTTAATGATAGTGAATGGCCGACCAACCCAGAGCTGTGTAGCATTATGACAATAGCTCCATTTATTGACTTCTTCAATAATAACAGAAGTTATTGGGGCACCTGGGTGGCTCAGTAGGTTAAGCATCCGACTTTGGCTCAGGTCATGATCTCATGGTTCGTGAGTTCAAGCCCCATGTTAGGCTCTGTGCTGACAGCTTAGACTCTGGAGCGTGCTTCAGATTCTGTGTCTCCCTCTCTCTCTCTCTCTCTCTGCCCCTTCCCCAACTCACACTCCTGTCTCTCTCTCTCTCTCTCTCTCTCTCTTTCAAAAATAAATAAACATTAAAAATTGAAATAATAGCAGAAGTTATCACAAAAACTCCTATTTATATGGTGTGTACTATTAGCCACTTGTTTCTCCTAGGTTCTATACATTTATAACCTTATTTAATCCTCCCCAAAAAAGGTGGCTCAGAGTATACCCAAAACATATCTGACTCCAGTAAGTAGCAGATGGGGATTCAAGTTCTAAGTTAGAAGCCCTTGCTCTTTCTCAAAGTAAATACTTCTGAAAACGTTGGCCAGGAAAACTGATGATGCACATGATGACTACCATGGTACTCTCATGTTTTCATAAAAATTTATAGTAATATATTTTTTTCATTGTTTGACATAAAAGACTTTGTTCTTCTCTTAAAGGGAAGGTTTCCCAAAATGTGGCACACAGACATCACATGGTGCCCAGATGAAATCATTTATACAAAAACAAACATTTGAAAAATTTTAATAATAATATACTTATTTCATTGTGATATAAAAAATATAACTGGAAGGGCGCCTGGGCGGCTCAGTCAGTTGAGCGTCTGACTTCGGCTCGGGTCATGATCTCACAGTTCATGGGTTCGAGCCCCGCATTGGGCTCTGTGCTGACAGTGCAGAGCCTGGAGCCTGCTTTGGATTCTGGGTCTCCCTCTCTCTCTGCCCCTCTCCCGCTCATGCTCTCTCTCTCTCTCTCTCTCTCTCTCTCTCTCTCTGTCAAAAACAAACGTTAAAAATTTTTTTTTAATATAACTGGGATATTAAAGTCATTTACAACAGTTTGTAAGGAGAAAGAAAGAATAACTGATATCACAATCCTCATGGAAAATGTCACAACGTCTCTTGCAAAACTTTTGAAATTTCATTAAAAGTTATTTAAAGGCAGGGAGGGAAAAGCACAAATCTCCTTTTCCCTCCATCAGCCTAACAATCACCACATCTCAAAAGCACCTCCAGAGGCCTGGCTCTAGCTTTATACCCTTATCACTTTACATAATACAAGAATTACATCTCTGAGCCCCCATGTGCATTCTCACACCCCCAGAAATACTTCTGAGGACTTCTGGGCAACTAAGAGTCCTAATCAGAATTCACCCTGCCTAGAGAATGGCAGGGGAGTACAAGCAACAGTTTTTCCCCCTCTTACAGAAGGTTAAAATATTTCCTGGTCAAAAAGGTCTGAAAATCTAGGGTTCAAATTGAACATGAGACTAAAGGTAGGTGTCCCGATTTGCCACAAAATATGTGAGAAGTGCATAAGTTCTGGAACTGGATAAATGAGGGCCTTGATAAAAAAAAAAAACAAACAAACACCAAAAGAAACCAGGGGAACTGACTGAGGCAAATAGACTTGTTGATTTGGGTCCTACCTACTCTGTCCCCTTATAGGATGTGGCATGAAGTAGCCATGGGTTTTAATCCTGCCTCTGACACACACTGAGTGTGTGATGATACAAAAGATATTTGCATCCTTTGGGACTGTTTCCTCAGTTCTAAAATAGAAATTATAATATTTACACTAGATGATTGTTATGACGATTCAAGGAGTTGATGTATATGAAGTGGGCATTACATTGCAAATGGGTATGGCCCATTATATTCTTTTTTTCATTTACATTTAAATAGTTTTTATTTCATTTACCATTACATTTACATCTCTAGCAAGTGATGTTGATTCTGAATTTCAAGTAGGGATGTGAGACTAACTTTTTAAATGGTTTGAGTTTAGAAACTTAACTAGAAGTAAGTTTGTAAATAACTGAGGACTGACAGCGTTGCTCTAAGTCGTGGTATAGGCTTAAAACTGTATCCCTTGCTGTGTGTGATGCCAAAAAAGTAAAAATTCTCCTCATGCAGCCCGCACAACTCAACACCAGAGTCTGTCAAATGGTCAGGCAGTCTTCAAGTTACAATGCAGAGGCAAACAGGACCACATAGTTAACTCCCCAGCTATTATTTTGGCTTGTTGCATTTCTATAGATTCAGCCAATCAGATGACAATGAGCTCAAATGGTTTCACACATTTTATCACTTAAAAGACACAGCAAAAGCAAGATCAGCTTGGTGTCAGCTCCCTGAAACCTTAGTCCTGCAGGGACTGAGACTGAATAGAAGGTGTTCAGCGACAGACACTACAGGTGGTGGGGTCTCTCTGCCAGTGGGGACTCCACATCTGCACCCTAAGGCAGTGAGCATTTTCTGTCCAGAGCTGTACTCTCAGGTGGAGCAAGGAGCACATCCTGTACTCAACTGAAAAGAGATGGATAAGGAACGACCTTGTGTCAGCCTCCAGCTACAGAGGGAGGCAGGTGAGAAACTATCTGGTGGAAGTCCCTCATCAGGCTGCTTGCTTATCTTCCCCTGCTCCAAGAGGAATCACAAAGTGTTCTTCCAAGAGTCAGGTGTTTACAATATAGCTTTACCTACACAGCCTACATGGGACACACAAAATCACAAGGGCACCAAGGCAGACATGGTCCCCTACACAGTCTGTAACTAAAAAAGTCATACGCATGGTGCCTGCAAATGTAATATCTCTAATACTGACTCCTAAATGCTAGAGATGCTTCTATTGTCAGGATCATCACAAAAGATTAATTAATTCAATACACATGCACAGATTCTCACCATGTTTCAGGAACTATGTGGGATGCTGGAAATGAAAAGACCAATGTACTTGTTATGGGGGATACCAAACTGGTGGGGCAGATACACACATAAACAGAAAATCAGTTGAAATGCAAAGGAGAAATACAGGGAAGGGACCCAGCAGAAAAAAAATAAAAACGTTGAGAAAAGTGGCCAGGAAGTAGGAGGAAAACTAGGAGAGGAGATTCATTACCAGAGTGAAGGAGCTCACCTGAATTCCCACATTCACTGGTCACTGGGTTTATATACTTGATTCTGGTGATATAAGACTGGGCGACATCTATGCCTTACACTCAAAACTAAAATTGGCCTCTCACTTAAAAACTAAATATAATTGACCCTTGAACAATGCAGGGGTTAAGGGCACCAACCCCTTTGCACAATTGAAAATCCATGCATAACTTTTGACTCCCCAAAAGCTTAACTACTAATAGACTACTTTTGACCAGAATTCTTATTGATAACATAAACAGTTGATTAACACTTATTTTGTATGAAACCATAAAACAGACTCTTAGATAACAAACAGGGTTGCTGGAGGGGAGGTTGGGGTGCAATGGGTTACATAGGTGATGGCTATTAAGGAAGGCACTTGTTATGATGAGCACTAGGTGTTATATGTAAGGGATGAATCACTAAAGTCTACTCCTGAAACTAATATGAAACTATATGTTAACAACTGGAATTTAAATAAAAACTTGAAACTAAAAAAAAAAAAAAAAAACTTACCTCATATGTATTATGTATTGTATTCTGAGAATAAAGTAATCTAGAGAAAAGAAAATGTTATATAAAGAATCATGAGGGGCGCCTGAGTGGCCCAGTCTGTTAAGCATCCGACTCTTGGTTTCAGTTCAGGTCATGATCTCACGGTTTGTGGGTTTGATACCCAGGTCAGACTCTGTGCTGACATCTCAGATCCTGGAGCCTGCTTCAGATTCTGTGTCTCCCTCTCTCTCTGTCCCTTCCCCTCTTGCACGTGCTGTCATGCTCTCTCTCTCTCTCTCTCTCTCTGTCTCAATAAATAAGTAAACATTTTTAAAAAAAGAATCATGAGAAAGAGAAAATACATTTACAGTACTGTACTATTTCACCAAAATCTGCATATAAGTGGACATGCATAGTTCAAACCCGTGTTGTTCAAGGGTCAACTGCAATCAGAATGGCCCCTTTTTATTAAAAAACGTATCTATCCGCTCAGGTATTCCCATTTGATTGAGGAGATAACTAAGGATGAAAGAAGATCAATATCTTACTCAAGGTCAACACATTGGTCCCTTGAATTTCTTTGGTCAGTATTGTACAGTTTTCACCATACAGTCTTTCACCTCCTTGGTTCAATTTACTCCTAAGTATTTTATTCTTTTTGAGGCTAGTGTGAATGGGATAAATATAGTTTTAGATAATAAAGTTTTCTTTATTTCCTTATCAAATGTTTCTATTAGTGTATACAAATGAAACTGATTTCTGCATGTTTATTTTATATCCTTCTACTTTACTGAAATCATTAAGGAGTTCCAATGAAATATCATATCATACCTGTTTGGATAGCTAGTTCCAAAAAAATAGTAAAAACTTAACAGGTGTTGCGGAGGATGTGGTGAAACTGGAACTCTTATACACTTTGGTCAGAATATAGCATGGCACAGCCATATGGAAAACAGTGTGGATTTTTCATAATAATTAGAAACAGAACTACTGTATGATCTACCAATCTTAGAGTATATTTCCAAAAGAATAAAATCAAAATCCCAAAGATATACCAGAAACCCCATGTTCATTGCATCATTATTCACAAGAGCCAAGATAGGAAACAACCAGGGGTGCCTGAGTGGCTCAGTCAGTTAAGCGTCCAGCTCTTGGTTTCAGCTCAGGTCACCATCTCATGGTTCCTGAGTTCAAGCCCCGCATCATGCCCTGTGCTGACAGCACGGAGTCTGCTTGGGATTCTCTCTCTCCCTCTCTCTCTCTCTGCCCCTCCCCTGGTTGCTCTCTCTCTCTCTCTCTATCTCTCTCTCTCTCCAAATGAATAAACTTAAAAACATTTTTTAAAAGATAAGAAACAACCCAAATGTCCATTGACAGATAAATGGATAAAGAAAATGTGATGTACTGGCGTGCCTGGGTGGCTCAGTTGGTTGAGGTTCCGACTTTGGCTCAGGTCATGATCTCATGGCTTGAAGGCTCGTGAGTTTGAGCCCCATGTCGGGCTCTGTGCTGACACTTCAGAGCCTAGAGCCTGCTTCAGATTCTGTGTCTCCCTCTCTCTCTGCCCCTCCCCCCACTTGCACTCTGTCTCTCTCTCAAAAATAAATAAACATTAAAAAAAATTTTAATATGATGTGTACATACAATGAGATACTATCCAGCCGTTAAAAAAGAAGGAAACCTTGACATTTGTGACAACATGAATGAACCTAGGACATAATGCTAAGTGAAATAAGCCAATCACAGAAGGACAAATACCACATGATTCCACTTATATAAACTATTGAAAATAGACAAATTCATAGAGGCAGAAAATAGAATGATGGTTACCAGAAGCTAAGGAAGGTGGAAATGGGGAATTGTTTTTTAATATGTATAAGCTTTCTGTTATGCAAGATGAGTAAGCTCTAGAGATCTTCTGTGCAACAAAGCATGTATAGTTAACAATGCAGTATTGTGTACTTTAAAATATGTTCGGGGTCTCCCGGATTGCTCAGTCGATTAAGCTTTCCAACTCTTGATTTCATATCAGGTCATGGGATCAAGCCCCATGTCAGGCTCCATGCTGGGTGTGGAGCCTGCTTAAGATTCTCTCTGTTTGTCTTTCTTTCTTTCTTTCTTTCTTTCTTTCTTTCTTTCTTTCTTTCTCTCCCTCTGCCCCACTCCCCCATTTGCACGCACATGCTCTCTCCCTCTCAAATAGAATAATAATAATAAATCGGGGCGCCTGGGTGGCGCAGTCGGTTAAGCATCCGACTTCAGCCAGGTCACGATCTCGCGGTCTGTGAGTTCGAGCCCCGCGTCAGGCTCTGGGCTGATGGCTCGGAGGCTGGAGCCTGTTTCCGATTCTGTGTCTCCCTCTCTCTCTGCCCCTCCCCCGTTCATGCTCTGTCTCTCTCTGTCCCAAAAATAAATAAAAAACGTTGAAAAAAAAATTTAAAAAGAATAATAATAATAAAATGTATTAAAAATTAAATAAAATAAATTATGTTCACAGAATAGATCTCAAAGGTTTTTATCCAAAATACACACACACACACACACACACACACACACACACATAAGAGAACACAATAAAATTTTTGGATGTGATGGATATGTTTACTATCTTTGTTGTGGTGATGGTATCATGTGTGTATGCACATGCACAAACTCTTCTAAATGTATACACTAAATACATGCAATTTTTAAATATCTTCTATAACTCAATAAATCTTTTTGTAAATTCCAGTATAGTTAACATATGGTGTTCTATTAGTTTCAGTATAGTGATTCATCAATTCTATACACGACTCAGTGCTCATCATAAGTGTACTCTTTAATCCTTATCACCTAGTTCACCCATCTCCCCATCATTGGTTACCATCAGTGTGTTCTCTATAGTTAAGAGCCTGTTTATTGAGGGGCACCTGGGTGGCTCAGTCAGTTGGGCGTCCAACTTCAGCTCAGATCATTATCTCAAGGTCCATGAGTTCGAGCCCCACATCAGGCTCTGTACTGACAACTCAGAGCCTGAAGCCTGCTTCAGATTCTATGTCTCCCTCTCTCTCTGAACCTCCCCCGTTCATGCTCGCTCTCTCTCTCTCTCTCTCTCTCAAAAATAAATAAGCATTTAAAAAAAAAGGAGAACTTCTCAAAGATGCTTCTACCCAGCCTTTATTCCTTCTCTCTTCTTCACTGGAGTTCAAACCAGAATCCTATTCCGAAGGCTCTCCCAGCTTCTTCCGAATGCCCACTTTCTCTCAAAGTTGTTTCCCCTAATAAATTTCTTGCACGTTGAATTCTGTTTTAACATCTGCTCCTTGAAGGCTCTGGACTAACACAAGTGGCATGTGTAAGATACCTTGACCCGAAAACAACACAGGGGCTTTGTGTTCTTTCTGATGTTAACACTTTTCTCTACAGGGGCCAAACTTTATTTAGTGAGTGTTGCCTAAAGCTTTCTAGGCCTGCATAGAGTTTTAAAAGTATACTAACCCATGAATGGAATTAGTCTGTTTCATTCAATCAAACCTTATGGATGTTTATTTCAGTTATTTTCAATTGTGCACCATTTCAAATATAACCAGGGTAAATTCCTATGTTCAGAAACCTTTGTACATCTGTTGAATCATTTGACTAGAAAATATTTTAAAACAGGGGCACCTGGGTGGCTTAGTCAGTTGAGCATTCGACTCTTGATTTTGACCCAGGTCATGATCTCACAGTCATGAGATCGAGCCTCACATTGGGCTCAATGCAGAGGGGAGCATGGAGCCTACTTGGGATTCTCTCTCTCTCCCTCTGTTTCTGCCCCACCCCCACTTATGTGTTCTCTCTCTCTCTCTCTCTCTCTCTCTGTCTCTCAAAATAGATAAATAAACCTAAAAAATGCATTTAAAAAAGAAAATGTATGGATCATGCAGAGTTTACACTGACGTCTTGATGTATATCCCTAACTGGCCTCCCAATTTCCAGAAATGTAGCACAGTAACTTATCTCTCATCTTCTCCAGTGTTATTTATTTACTTTTTACTTACTTAGTTCTGCTTTATAGTCTTTTCCAAGGGATAGAATTAAAAGGGAAGTAAAGCAGGGCTCAGCCTTTATACAAAAACCTTGTTCTGTGGATAATAATGTCCTCCCTTGTTAAAGAACTGTGCCTGAAGCTTTCCTGCACTTCAGACTTCCGAGAGTGAGTATGTCATGGAATCAAACATGACTTTGGCATGGTTACCACAACCAGTTGGTAAAATGCTCTGGTTAATTACACCTGTTCCTCCAGAAAAGGCCTCACAGTACAGATGTGTCTGCACCAATTCTAGCTTTGAGGAAAGGTGTATCTGAAGTAGAATCCCAGCTCCATCACTTAGTAACTGTATCTGTGAGTTTAGGCAAGCTGATGCAGCTCTGAGTGGCTCAGTTTCCAGTACATATCGAGGGGTAGGATGTGTGAGAGGCTTAGACAAATTTTAGCCCAGGTCAGACTTGAACGTGGCACCTAAAATTGCACTCATCTGTGAGGATGAGGCCCTGAGACCGAACCTTACTCCTTCTGCTATCCCCAGTACGGGTCATGTGAGGATTCAAACAGCCTAGTTACATCTGAAAGATACCATTAATGCCAGGCTTGTGGAAGTCACACATCCATGAGGAGAAGAAAGAATATGGAACTTCCATTTCCACCTTCTGACCGCTGGACCCCAAATCCTGGCTATGGGAAAAATCGCTGCATATATTAGACACTGATTCAGAGCATATACAGCCCCTTGGAGACGCTTGCCCCACTCCTACCTAGCTGCCACCTACCTGACACCATTACAGATTCTTCAAAAGGACATGCCACCATTCTATCAAGCCACCAGTTTCTGAATAGTGAGGAACATGATAAGACTAGTGAATTCCATGACCAAAATGAGTTTCTTCATCAGACCATGCTGCCTGGCATACAACAGTGGTAGATAAAGCATTATGTAAGTCCACCGATGATAGTTTTGGCAGAAGCACTGTACGCAAATTAATCTCCACAGTACTTGTTTATTCTAGTAAGAACAAAATGTTCCCCTTCCGTGATGGAAGAGGTCCAATAAAATCAACCTGCCACCAGCTAGTTGGCTGATAACCCGGGGGTTGGTGCCATTTACTGAGTCCATGCATAACTTTGTCCCCTGCCTCATGGCCAATTTGTTCAGAAGCCCATCGGACAATGAGAGGGGTGGCTGATAAAAGAGGCTAACTAATATCCATAGAACAGTTCATCTATTCATTTTATTTTTAAAACGTTCCACTGCTGAGGTTACCCTGTGTTGGGCATTCACTTACACAAGAAAAGGAAATAAATGGCATCCAAATTGGTAAGAGAGAAGTAAAACTTTCACTATTTGCAGATAACATGATACTATATATAGAAAACTCGAAAGACTCCACCAAAAATTTACTAGAACTGATAAATTACTTCAGTAAAGTTACAGAATACTAAATCAATGTACATAAATCTGTTGCATTTCTATACACTAACAATGAAAGAGCAGAAAGATAAATTAACAATCCAATTTACAACTGCATCAAAAACAATAAAATATCTAGGAATAGATTTAACCAGAGTGTTGAAAGACCAATACTCTGAAAACTATAAAACACTGATAAAAGAAATTGAAGATGACACCAAAAAAAATGGAAAAACATTCCATGTCATGGATTGGAAGAACAAATATTGTTAAAATGCCCATACTACCCAAAGCAATCTGCAGATTTAATACAATCACTACCAAAATACCAACAGCATTTTTCACAGAACTAAACAAGCAATCCTAAAATATATACAGAACAACAAAAGACCTTGAATAGCCAAAGCAAATCTTGAAAAAGAAAATCAAAAGTAGAGGTATCACAATTCCAGACTTCAAATTATATTACAAATCAGTAGTAGTCAAAACAATATGGTAGTACAACTATATGGACAATTAACTTGTGACAAAGCAGGAAAGAATACCCAATGGGAAAAGAACAGTCTTTTCAACAAATGATGTTGGGAAAACTGGACAGCAACCTGCAAAAGTAATAAACTGAACCACTTTATTACACCATACACAAAAATAAACTCAAAATGGATCAAAGACCTACATGTGAGACCTGAAACCATAAAAATCCTGGACGAGAACACAGGCAGTAACCTCTTTGACATTAGCCATAGCAACTTTTTTCTAGATATGTCTCCTGAGGCAAGGGAAACAAAAGCAAAAATGAACTATGGGGATTTCACCAGAATAAAAACCTTCTGCACAGCAAAGGAAGCAATCAATAAAACTATAAGCAACCTACGGAATGGGAGAAAATGTTTGCAAATGACATGTCTGATAAAAGGTTAGTATCCAGGGTGCCTGGATGGCTCAGTCAGTTGAGTGTCCGACTTCAGCTCAGGTCATGACTCACTGTTCATGAGTTTGAGCCCCACATCAGGCTCTCACTGACAGTGTGGAGCCTGCTTTGGATCCTCTGTCTCTCTTTCTCTCTCTGCCCCTCCCCAGCCTGCAAGCTCTCTCTCAAAAATGAATAAACTTTTTTTAAAAAAAGAGTTAGTATCCAAAATACATAAGGAACTTATAAAACTCAACACCCAAAACACGTATAATCCAATTTAAAAATGGGCAGAAAACATGAATAGATATACAACAGACACATGAAAAGATGTTCATCATCACTTACCATCAGGGAAATGCAAATGAAAATGACAATGAGATATCACTTCACACATGTCAGAATGGCTAAAATCGAAGACACAAGAAACAACAGGTGTTGGTGAGAATGTGGAGAAAAAGAACCCTTTTGCACTGTTAGTGGGAATGCAAACTGGTGCAGCCACTCTGTAAATCAGTATGGAGGTTCCTGAAAAAGTTAAAAATAGAACTACCTTATGATCCAGCAATCACACTACTGGGTATTTACCCAAAGAATACAACAATACTAATTCAAAGGGATACATGCACCCTTATGTTTATAACAGCATTATTTACAGTAGCCAAATTATAGTAAGCAGCCCAAGTGTCCATCGTTTGATGAATAGATAAAGAAGATGTGGTAGGTATATACAATGGACTATTACTCAGCCATCAAAAGGAATTAAATCTTTGCCATTTGCAATGACATGGATGGAACTAGAGAGTATAATGCTATGCAAAATAAGTCAGTCAGAGAAAGACAAATATATGATTTCACTCATATGGCAAATTTAAGAAACAAAACAGATGAATATAGGGGAAGGGAAGGAAAATATAAAATAAGATAAAAACAGAGAGGGAGGCAAGCCAGAAGAGACTCTTAAACACGGAACACAGACAGAATTCGCTGGCGGGGTGGCAGGTGGGGGTATGGGCTAAATGGGTGATGGGCATTAAGGAGGGCACTTTCTGGGATGAGCACTGGGCGTTGTATGTAAGTGATGAATCACTGAATTCTACTCCTGAAACCAATTCTACACTATATGTTAACTAACTTAATTTAAATTAAAAAAAGAAACAGATTCTCAATTATAGAGAACAAACTGATGGTTATCAGAGGTGGATGGGGGAATGGGTTAAATAGATGATGAGGATTAAGGACTGCACTCATCCTGAAGGGAATTGTTGAATAACTATATTGTACACCTAATATACTGTACTAATATAACACTGTATTAACTAACTGGAATTAAAAACTTAAAAAAATAGATTAGTAGTTACAAATAAAAAATTAAAAATTTTTTTTATTAAAATTAAAATAAAAATTGCCTGCTAGGCAGGTTAGAATCCTTGCTTTCTTTTTTTTAAATTTTTTTTTAACGTTTATTTATTTTTGAGACAGAGAGAGACAGAGCATGAACGGGGGAGGGTCAGAGAGAGAGGGAGACACAGAATCTGAAACAGGCTCCAGGCTCTGAGCGGTCAGCACAGAGCCTGATGCGGGGCTCGAACTCACGGGCCGCGAGATCATGACCTGAGCCGAAGTCGGCCGCTCAACCGACTGAGCCACCCAGGCGCCCCTAGAATCCTTGCTTTCTGTAAAACTGTTTCAGCACAGCTTGTGTGTATGCCTAAACACCAGTTTTGTTAGCTTTTGAACTATATATAAAGTGAATCATATAGCATGTCCTGTTTTGTATCTAGTTCCTTTCACTTAACATTTTATCTGTGTGGGGTTTAGTTCATTCCTTCTCATACCTATGTGGTATTCCATACTGTGAATCTAGCACAATTTACTTATGTATTTTTCTATTGGTAGGTATTTGAGTTGTTTCTAGTTTTTAGCTACTAGAAATAGAATTTGTATATGAGTATTATTGTAAGTCAAAGAATGTTCACCATTGCTAGTATAAGATCGCAAAAACTTAAATCATACACCACTTATCCATCTACAAAAAGAGTGGTTGAATAAACTCTGGCTATAATAAATAATGACACATTATCAAAACCATTTCAGAACATGTGAGCCACTGTTTGAATAAATTACACTAGTACTAACCAAGGGATGCTGTGAAGATGACACATGACTCTAATGACTGTAGATGTTCACAGTAACCAATGGGGCAGTGAGCTCCCTGAGCTCATCCTGGGGTTACCCATGGGTAGGGATGAGGATAAACAAAACAGGGCCTGTGACACACATGCCTGGTCACTACAGAGCACTGCAGAGACTTCAACTGGCCCATGATTCTGATTTCAGAGCTTCTCACCTGTCTGACTGTCCTGACCACTTCCAGAGAGGCAGACCCTGGCTGTACCTAAGGAGGTCCAAGTCAGGTCTTCTACAGCAACTCTAATCTGCTTCTCCTTCTCTTGGGCCAAATCTACTTTCTTATCACTTCAGATCCCCCTTCATTTAAGAGTGTCCTCTGTGTGCTAGGAATGCATTTCTGCCCATTGTGCAGATGAGGTGACCGAGACCCATGGAGGTCAGGAGCTGAGTCTGCAGCCCCACAGCAGGTCAGTGGGTGGGTATTTTTGGGTCATTCCTCATCCCATAGCCATATATCCCATCGAGCCATATGGAGCTTTTCTTCTGTTTCTTCCTCCAGGACTCTGTCTCCCCTAGACTAGCATCACGGGTGTGCCCCAGCTAGGACTTATAGACCCAGCATTCAGGCCGGAAGGGGACTGGGTGGAGGCAGAGATGGCAGCTGGTCAGAATCTGAATGGGGACTTGGGGCCTTTTCCTAAACCCCAGGCTCTGTTGGGGCTGTACCTAACGCCTTAGGATCAAGGCTGTACCTTCAGGAAAGGCCAAGCTGTAGACCAATTTCTCTTGGGGCTCAGGCTAAAAAGGCAACCTGTCTCATTAATAAAAGCCTAAAAAATCAACCTTTCAATGAGAAAAAGATTAAAAATATGAGAACTTACCCCTAACCACAGAAATGAGCTTCTTCTGGCAGGAAGAAGAGCAGGAGGAAAATGAAGGCCATCTGTAAAAGACTGAACAAAAGTGATGAAGACCAGGGTCCTCCAGGAAGAAGAGATAGAATTGGTCCTGGGCTTCCTTCAGCTGTCCACGTGCAGAGAAGAAGGCCCTGAGGGACACCCAGGACTGGGGCTCACACACCCAGACTCTCTCAAGTGTGAATGTTTAAGTCTATGTTTCTCCTCTGCCTTCACTGAGGCTTTCCTGGTCTTGGAGATGAGCCCTCCCCTGCTGGTAACAGTGGGTATCCTTGTAACATGGAGAGTCTATAGCTGTGCTGTGCCTCGTGACACCAAGACTTCATCATGAAACCAAGGCTTTAGTCAGCCTTCCCTGAATGAAAGTAAAAGGCCACTTTTAAGTCTAAGTCTAAGTCTAGCAGAAAGCTCAGTTTGGACCTGGACTAATTGTGAACCCCAGACACCCAGAACAAGAAGTGGAGAAGTTGTGATATGTGGTTGGTGACAGCCAAGCTAGTTGTGAGAGCTGAAGACAGAGAGCAGGAGCCACAGTGAAGTGAAGATACTGAGCCTAGGAGGCTCCTCAAAAAGTTAAAAATAGAATTACCCTATGACCCAGCAATTTCACTATTAGATACTTACTCAAAGGTACAGATTTGAAGGGGTACATGCACCTTAATAGCAGCATTATCAACAACAGCCAAATTATGGAAAGAGCTCAAATGTCCATTGACTGATGAAGGGATAAAGAAGATGTGGTATATATATACACACCACATATATATATGTGTATATATGTGTGTGTGTGTGTGTATATATATATATATATATATATATGGTGTATATATGCATACAGACAGTGGAATATTACTTAGCCACCAAAAAGAATGAAATCTTGCCATTTTCAACGACAATGGCTGGAGCTAGAATGTATTATGCTACATGAAATAAGTCAGTCAGAGAAAGACAAATACCATACGATTTCACTCATATGTGGAATTTAGGAAACAAAACAGATGAACATATGGGCAGTAGGGGAAGAAGAGAGAGGAAAACAAACCACTAGAGACTCTTAATAATAGAGAAAAAACTGAGGGTTGATGGAGGGAGTGGGTGGGAGATGGGCTAGATGGGTGATGGGTATTAAGGAGAGCACTTGGTGTGATGAGCAATGGTTGTTGTATATAAGTTGTCAATCACTAAATTCTACTCCTGAAACCAATATTGCACTGTATAATAACTTGAGAAAGAAAGCTGGTAAAAACAAAAAAAAAAAAACAAAAAAAAAAACAAAAAAAAAAGCAAGGGGCAGCCAGATGTCCAAGGCCAGATACTGCCCTTGCATGATTTTGGCTTCTGCAATCTTGCTTGCCTCTTGTGTCAGTCTGCAGCCACTATCCAGAAGCTTGACTGTACTAGCTCCACCCATCCTGGAAGCCCATATGTATAAAAGACCAGCAAAACCTGAGCCAGATGCCCAGCCTTTGGAGGTGACTCTGCTGGGCCAGCACTGGTGCAAAATGAAGAGTCTTTTCTGATTCCCCGATTTAGTTAGTAATAAACTAACTAAAATTTAAATTAAAAAAAGCTGAACTTCTTTAATTAAATAAAAGGGGGGTACCTGGGTGGCTCACTCGGTTAAGTGTCCAACTTTGGCTCAGTTCATGATTTCAAGGTTTGTGGGTTCGTGCCTCTCGTTGGGCTCTGTGCTGACAGCTTGGAGCCTGCTTCGAGTTCTGTGGCTTCCTCTCTCTCTGCCTCCCCCACTTGCACTCTGTATCTCTCAAAAAAAAAAAATAATAATAATAATAATAATAAGGGGCACCTGGGTGGCTCAGTTGGTTGAGTGTCTGACTTCAGCTCAGGTCATGATCTCATACTTTGTGAGTTCAAGTCCCACATCGGGCTCTGTGCTGACATCTCAGAGCCTGGAGCCTGCTTTGGATTCTGTCTCCCTCCTCTCTGCCCCTCCTTCACTCGCACACTGTCTCTCTCTCTCTCTCTCTCTCTCTCTTTCAAAAATAAATAAAAGTTAAACATTTTTTTTACTTACAAAAATAATAATAAACTTTTTAAAAATTAAAAAAAAAGATAGCGAGCCTAGAAACAAGGATGAGGAGGGAGAAGAATATCAGGAAAGCTATTTTATATGAGTGAGAGAGAGAGAGATGTGGAGGTGGAGAGACAGAGAGATACAGAGAGAAAGAGAGACAGAGACAGAAAGGATTAAACCTAAAGCATTGCATTCCAAAGAAATCCTATTGTTACAGAAGAGGAAATAGCTATCAAGTAGGAAACACATTTTTTACTCTCATCTTGACATGAGGGATCAAATATCATAAGGTTTATTCAAATCCCTATGTCTTGGACAAGATCACAAAGTAGATTACAGTCCACGTGAAACTTTATATTTATTCTTATTTCTGGGATGTTAGTAATCATTGTTATTTACGAGAACAAAGTTGTGGGGGGCATTTTATATAGTGAAAAGATAAACATCTAAACCCTAACATAATTTGTATATAACTTAAAGATGCTCTAGTTTCCATGGATCAGGTATGAGAATGGTATTCATATCATTCCAAAAGAAAATACCTATGAATGAGGCCTGGAATCTGAAGTATCTCAGCTAAGGGCAAAAACAATAACATGCCTTTGTTCACCATTGTGGGGAGGAATGTCTGAATCCCACTGCAGGAAGCTTGTACCACCTGCCAGCCTCTAACAGGACTTCTGTCCTATGCCTGGTTTGAGGTTTTCTCTAGTCATTACTCAGATTATATCTTTCTTGTCCATTTCAGTCATTGCTCATATTTTCTGGTCTTCACTACAACACTGAAAACAACAAAACATTGGTGAGAGGAATTAAAGAAGACCTAAAAAATGCAACAGTATACTGTGTTCTTGAGTCAGAAGACCCAATCTTTTAAAGAGATCAATTATCCCCAAATTGATCTGTAAATTCAGTGAAATCCCCATCAAAACCCCATACATGTTTTATAGAAATTTACATGCTGATTCAAAAATACATATGGCATGCAAAGGACCTAGAATAGTCAAAACAACTTTGAAAAAGTAGAATAGTGTTGGAGAGCTAATCCTATCTGATTTCAAAACTACAATAATCAAGACATCGCTGTGCTAGCATCATACTAGCTGGATAGATCAAAGGAACATAACAGAGGCCAGAAGAGTCCCTATTATATACGGAAAACTGATTTTTGACAAAGGTGCAAAGGCAATTAAGTGGAGAATGAAAGGAACAGCTTTGAATCCAAATGACAGCCCTGCCTTAGTTTAAAGCTAGGTACTCTTTTCTGCTTATTATGGATCTTTGATAAGAAATACAATTGCTGAGAAGTCTGTTTTGCTTGCTGTTTGCTACGAGCATTGTGAGACCTTTCCTGATTGTAACCCACTGTGTAGTAGAATGGGCTGTAAAACTTCCTAAATGTAGTCTGATATGTAATGAAATGAGTGATTGTATACAAACTAACCGGCATTTCTCGCTTCTGTAAACCTGCTTGCTTAGCACATTCCTCACCTACCCCCTTCCCCCTTTCTTCCTCCCGCCACAAGTAAAAACCTCCCCTGTGCTATTTGTCTCTGTCTATAAAAACGCTATACCAACCCTAATCGTGGCCTCTTGCGTCACCGGCGACGAGTGCGCAGAGGACCAGGTTCGAACCTGCAATAAACGACCCTTGCCGCTTGGCTTTGACTTACGACTCTGGTGGTCTTTTGTGGGAGGTTTTGGAACTTCAGGCATTACATTTGGAGGCCCCAGCGAGATCTCCCCAGAGCCCACCAGACTTCTGGTCAACGGGTCGTATTTGATTCCGATCGGTAAGTAAGCCGGCTCTAACGTTCTTCCTTTTCTCTCTGATCTGTGTTTCTTCTCTGGAGAACCGGTTCTGTCTGGAAGCTGGTGTGACCCTGGCGGACGCGCTATAGGGCACCCGGCCGGGGTCAGTTGGAGACGTCCACTGACATCTGGGGGCCTTCTTGGCCCATCTGGGGGCCTTCTTGGCCCATCTGGGGACCTTCCTGGTCCATCAGTGGACCTTCCTGGTCCATCGGGGGGCCTTTTTGGCCCATCAGGATTCTTTTCTGTGGGCTGCTTACGCCCAACGCGCCTGCGAGCTAAATACTTTCATTTTCTCTATGAACTTCCAGAGTGCTAAGAAATATCTCTAGGCGTCTAAAAGAAAAAAAAACCATCTAGGCATGCCAATTGTTACCCGTATTTTGATGTGATGTGTGTCTGTGTGTCTGTCTGTTAAATCGACTGGAATGATTGTTGGGAGTCAGGGGCACGCGCCTGACTTACCCTATGTGTAGTTCCACGACATAAGCTACGGGATTCGAGTGGGCTCTAACCCGATTTCCGCGGTGATCCTCATACGGCTTAAGGCGGTCAAAATTTATTTTGATCCAAGCAGGGGTTTATACCTGCCCGCCCATGCTAAGAGGCACCTAAGTTCCCGCGAGGGACGCGGACGGGCGAGTACGCGAGTGCTTCTATGTCAGTCTAAATGTATTGTCACCCCTGGGCCCTTGTAATAACCGCCGTCCTAGCCATAACCCTTTCTGTTGGGCTGGCCGAGACGGCCCCAGAAAGTTGAAACCACTGTCAGAGATTCTTGTTGGCTCTTGTTTTTCTTTCGTGCGTCGGATGTTTTATTGGAATTAAGTGTTTTTTCGGCTGATCAGAATTAATTATTCCATCCTTTGTTCCTCTTTCCTCCTTCCTCAGCTGCTTGCGGCTTTCCCTCCTGCCCCTCCGCCCAGGGCCCAGCCAGGCCGCCAGGGGTCTCACCCTCGGAGGTCGCCTGTGCGAACTCCACCGCTGATTTCAGCCGCTTCAGGGCCCCCTCCGTGCCGCCCCCTTCTCTTCTCCTCTTCCTCAGAATCATAACATGGGCCAAACGCAGAGCACCCCTCTCTCCCTCCTTCTCGCCAACTTCAGGGACATAAAAGCTAGAGGGCACAACTTAAGCCTAGACATTCGCAAAAGGAAGTTGATCACCTATTGCCGCTCTGAATGGCCCACCTTTGGGGTCAATTGGCCTACAGAGGGAACCTTCTGCCTCCCTGTGGTCCTTAAAGTAAAATAAAAAATTTTCCTACCAGGGAAAGAAGGTCACTCGGATCAGATTCCCTATATTCTGGTGTGGCAAGATTTAGTAGAAAACCCACCTCCTTGGATGGCCACTTCCTTAATAGCAGAGTCATGCCGAATCCTAGCGGCTAAACCTATCAACCCTCCCAAGCCGCCAACTCCAACTGCACCCCCTGTTCTCCCCGACAACCAAGATTTACTTTCCTTTGACCCTCCCCCTTACCAGGTTCCTCCTCTTATTCCGCAAGCTGCCCCTATCCCTGCTGCGCCGGCAGAGCCTCCCGTAGCCCAGCCCATAGGAGAACCAGAGAATAGGGAGGCTCAACCCGCGCCTATGCCTAGTGGGGGCGAAGTCCAAGGGCCGGCCGGACGTACCCGTAGGCGGGCCCCACATGAGCCAGGACTCCGCCTTCCTGACTCCACCGTAGCTTTACCTTTACGGGAAATAGGGCCTCCCGATGAGACGGGGAGCCCCCGACTTCAATACTGGCCCTTCTCTACCAGTGACCTATATAACTGGAAAACCCAGAATGCCCGATTTTCTGACAACCCTAAAGATTTAATAAGTCTCTTAGACAGCGTTATGTTTACCCACCAACCCACCTGGGATGATTGTCAGCAGCTCCTCCGAATCCTGTTCACCACCGAGGAGCGAGAAAGAATTCAATTGGAAGCAAGAAAGCTGGTTCCTGGAGATGACGGCCAACCCACTGCTAACCTTGATCTCATTAATGCAGCTTTTCCCTTGACCCGACCCCCACAGGATGGCTGGGACTACAACACGGCAGAAGGTAGGGGACGGCTACGCATTTATCGCCAGACTCTAATGGCGGGTCTCCGGGCTGCTGCACGCAAGCCCACTAATTTGGCAAAAGTGTATTCAGTAATACAAGGTAAGACAGAGAGCCCTGCCACTTATTTAGAAAGATTAATGGAAACCTTCAGACAGTATACCCCCATGAACCCCGAGGCCCCCGAAAATCAAGCTGCTGTTGTAATGGCCTTTGTAAATCAGGCAGCCACTGATATTAAAAAGAAACTCCAGAAACTAGAGGGCCTGGAGGGAAAACAGATTCAGGACTTACTCCGCATTGCCCAGCGTGTCTTTAATAATAGAGAGACTCCAGAGGACAGGCAACTTAAAGCCACCGAGAAAATGACCAAAGTCCTGGCCGCTGTTGTCCAAAAGCCCCTGGATAAACAAAAGCCCCTAGATAAGGACCAATGTGCCTATTGCAAAGAAAAAGGCCATTGGGCCCGAGAATGCCCTAGAAAGAAAAAGCCACGTCATGATCAAAAACCGTGGCAGCCAAAAACCACACCCGCCCTCTTCACTCAAGAGGCAGAATAGGGGGGACGGGGTTCGGATCCCCTCCCCGAACCTAGGGTAACCCTACAAGTGGAGGGGAACCCAGTTCAATTTTTAGTTGACACAGGAGCACAACATTCGGTCTTGATCAGGCCCCATGGAAAAATTTCTAAAAAATCTTCCTGGGTCCAAGGGGCTACCGGAATAAAAAAATATCCCTGGACCACCCAGAGGACTGTGGACCTAGGAAATGGAAAGGTCACCCATTCCTTCCTAGTCATCCCCGACAGCCCATGCCCCTTATTAGGAAGAGACTTACTCACTAAAATGGAGGCCCAAATTCATTTTACGCCAGGGGGCCCCCAAGTGACTGGCCCTCACAACCAACCCATTACCACACTCTAAGATTAGAAGATGAATATCGACTCCACCAGGGGCCACCCTCACAAAGTCAAAACATAGAGCCCTGGCTCCAACAGTTTCCAGGGGCATGGGCTGAAACCGGGGGTATGGGGTTGGCTAAACATCGCCCAGCTCTATTCATAGAGCTGAAACCAGGGGCAGATCCAGTTCGGGTCCGACAATACCCGATGTCAATGGAGGCCAGAAATGGCATCACGCCACATATCCGTCGCCTCCTAGACTTAGGCATCTTGCGTCCCTGCCATTCAGCCTGGAACACCCCCCTGCTGCCTGTACGAAAACCTAACAGTGCGGACTATCGTCCTGTACAAGATCTGAGAGAAGTTAACCGCCGAGTCATGGACATACACCCAACAGTACCCAACCCCTATACCCTCCTAAGTGCCCTCAGCCCAGAAAGACAATGGTATACTGTCCTTGATTTAAAAGATGCTTTTTTCAGCCTGCCTCTGGCCCCCAAAAGTCAAGAGCTCTTCGCCTTCGAGTGGTCCGATCCTGAGAGAGGCATAAATGGGCAACTCACCTGGACCCGGCTCCCCCAAGGATTTAAAAACTCACCCACCTTGTTCGATGAGGCACTTCACGAGGATCTGGGTGAGTACCGGAATCAAAACCCCAAAGTGACTCTCTTGCAGTACGTTGACGATCTTTTAATCGCTGCTGAGACTGCCGAAGCTTGCTTGCAAGGCACCAAAAATCTCCTCCGGACACTTGGTGCCCTGGGGTACCGGGCTTCAGCAAAGAAAGCCCAAATTTGCAGATCCGAGGTAACCTACTTGGGGTATCTGTTAAGAGAAGGCCAACGATGGCTCACTGATGCACGGAAGGAAACCGTCTTCCGCATCCCCCGACCCACAACGCGAAGGCAGGTAAGAGAATTCCTGGGATTGGCCGGGTTCTGCCGCTTGTGGATACCTCGGTTCGCCGAGATAGCTAAGCCTCTTTACCTGGTCACCCGAGAACAGGCGCCCTTTGAGTGGACAGAGAAAACTGAGCAGGCTTTCCAGCAAATCAAACTCGCCCTATTGTCGGCGCCAGCCTTAGGGCTCCCCGATGTCTCCAAACCCTTTCATCTCTTCGTAGATGAAAACAAGGGGGTAGCCAAAGCAGTGCTGACGCAACTCCTTGGTCCATGCCCCAGGCCCATTGCCTATCTTTCAAAAAGACTAGACCCAGTAGCGGCTGGCTGGCCCCCTTGCCTCCGTATGATCGCTGCTACAGCTCTAATGGTAAAGGATGCTGATAAGTTAACTATGGGACAAGAGTTACATGTTACAACCCCTCATGCCATCGAGGGAGTCCTCAAACAACCTCCTGACCAATGGATAAGTAACGCCCGACTGGTTCACTACCAGGGACTATTATTAAATCCCCTCAGAATCATTTATGCTCCCCCCCCTCCCCCCGAACACTAAACCCTGCCTCCCTGTTACCAGACCCGGACTTGGATACACCCTTCCATGACTGCGCTGAGATATTGGCACAGGTTCATGGAGTTCGGGAAGATTTACAGGATCACCCGCTACCAGACGCTGAGGTTACCTGGTTCACTGACGGCAGCAGCTTTGTACATCAGGGTCAAAGGTACGCGGGGGCAGCAGTCACAACTGAAACTGAGACTGTTTGGGCAGAGCCTTTGCCAGCTGGCACCTCTGCCCAACGAGCTGAACTTGTGGCCTTAACCAAGGCACTGACTTTAGGAAAAGACAAGAAACTAAACGTGTATACCGATAGCAGATATGCTTTTGCTACGGCCCACATACATGGAGCTATATACAGAGAGAGGGGGCTGTTAACTGCAGAGGGGAAAACTATCAAAAACAAAGAAGAAATATTGGCTCTTTTAAAGGCACTCTGGCTGCCTAAACGACTAGCCATCATACATTGCCCAGGCCACCAAAAACCGGTCACACCGGTGGCCAGAGGAAATAGTTTGGCTGACCAGGTGGCCCGAGAGGCGGCTTTACAGGTGGACTATGCTTTAATGACCACCCTACCAGACCCCGGTTCAGCTAGCTTACCAGAAAATCCCGCCTACACTAAAGAAGACCTAAACTGGATCCAAAAATTACCTTTAACTCAGTGCCTTAACGGATGGTGGAGAGCAGCAGACTGTAGCATAATCCTCCCAGAAGAAATGGGAAATAAAGTCTTATCCAAGATGCACCGAGCCACTCATATGGGCACAAGAAAAATGCAAGACTTAATAAGACATGCTAGGATCACTATTAAAGACTCCAGGACAAAAATTGAGCAGATAGTCACTAGCTGTAAAGCTTGTCAATTAACTAACGCCACCAACCACGGGAAAAACCCTGGCTCCAGAACCCGCGGAACCAGGCCGGGAGCCTATTGGGAAGTAGACTTCACCGAGGTAAAGCCTGGAAAATATGGATATACATATTTGTTAGTGTTTATAGATACCTTTTCAGGATGGACAGAGGCCTTCCCCACCAAGCATGAGACTGCGCAGGTAGTAGCAAAGAAAATGTTAGAAGACATCATACCCAGGTACGGATTTCCTACCCTAATAGGATCAGACAACGGACCAGCATTCATTTCAAAGGTAATACAAGGGATAGCGCAGTTTATTGGGGCTGATTGGAAACTACATTGTGCATATAGACCCCAAAGCTCAGGACAGGTAGAAAGAATGAATAGAACTCTAAAAAAGAGACCTTAACTAAATTGACCATAGAGACTGGCGCTAATTGGGTAGTCTTACTCCCCTACGCTCTGTTCAGGGTGCGGAACTCCCCTTACAAACTGGGATTAACCCCCTTTGAAATCATGTATGGAGTGCCCCCCCCTATAATTCCCAACCTACAGTCTAATGTGTTAACTGAATTTGATGATCATAAACTTCTTATTTCCCTGAGGGAACTCCAGCACACCCACCAGGAAGTTTGGCCCCGATTGAGAGCCATTTATGAAAACGGGCCCCCTCCTGAGCCGCATCACTACCGACCCGGAGATTGGGTATACGTGCGGAGACACAAGCAAGAGACCCTCCAACCACGGTGGAGGGGACCCTACATTGTGATCCTAACCACACCCACTGCTCTCAAAGTCGACGGGATTGCTACCTGGATCCATTACACCCACGCCCGACCAGCTGATCCCTTTGCGGTTCGAGAAGACTTCGTGCCGGAAGCCAACACCGCCTGGACGGTTGACCAGAGTAAGACCCATCCTTTAAAATTGACTCTGCGTCGAAAACCTGACCCCGAAAACCAGCTGAAACCAAAGCCTGGGTGTCCCATACCAAGACTGTTGCAGCAGCTCCGGACCCACAATGATCGGAGGAACACTCACTAGCGTGCTCCTGCTCACCTCCTACGGACTGATAAGTATTATGGGCAACCCCCACATACCCTATACTTTAACTTGGAAGGTTTCTAATTTAGAAACCCAGGAAGTCTATAATACTACCCTGCTCTCCGCTTTACTTGGGCCTCTGGCCATTCTACTTCTCGCTCTCACATTAGGCCTCTGCATCATAAACAAAATTATTAATTTTGTCCAAGACAGGTTCAATGCTGTACAATTAATGGTCTTACGAACTCAGTACCAACCGCTCGAGACATTACAAATAGAAAACTAAAGATCCAAGATTGGTTCTTTAGGCACAAGGAAAAGGGGGGAATGAAAGGAACAGCTTTGAATCCAAATGACAGCCCTGCCTTAGTTTAAAGCTAGGTTCTCTTTTCTGCTTATTATGGATCTTTGATAAGAAATACAATTGCTGAGAAGTCTGTTTTGCTTGCTGTTTGCTATGAGCATTGTGAGACCTTTCCTGATTGTAACCCGCTGTGTAGTAGAATGGGCTGTAAAACTTCCTAAATGTAGTCTGATATGTAATGAAATGAGTGATTGTATACAAACTAACCGGCATTTCTCGCTTCTGTAAACCTGCTTGCTTAGCACATTCCTCACCTACCCCCTTCCCCCTTTCTTCCTCCCGCCACAAGTAAAAACCTCCCCTGTGCTATTTGTCTCTGTCTATAAAAACGCTATACCAACCCTAATCGTGGCCTCTTGCGTCACCGGCGACGAGTGCGCAGAGGACCAGGTTCGAACCTGCAGTAAACGACCCTTGCCGCTTGGCTTTGACTTACGACTCTGGTGGTCTTTTGTGGGAGGTTTTGGAACTTCAGGCATTACAGAGAAAGTTGTTTTTTGAACAAATGACTGTACAACAATTGGATATCCATAAGGCAAAAAAAAGCTGTGACTTATACTTTACACTATGTTTATATCTATATCTATACTAATCTATCAATATAGATATAGATAGATATAGAAAATCTTACTAATTTGTGCTACTGGTAATATGACATCAGTGAAAAGTTCCTATTGTTTAAATCACCTAATTCAATGATTTTATTTCTTAAAACCAGGTTACGGGATTTTTTTCTTTCCTTTTTGGACAAGATACGAAGTGTTTTATGCCATGAATAACCCTGCCTTCACAAAATATATTTTCAATGAACTAAAAAGTAAAAAGACCAACTCCTTTACCAAGTCATTTCTTGTGGCACATTACTTTGGCAATGGTAATTAACAGTTAAATCCCCTATTGAGGCCCTTATCACTTGATTTTCCATCCCTTATGGATCCACCCCCTGCCTTTACACATGGAATTATCCACAGATTGACATTTTGAATAAAGATGTAAAATATGTAAAAGCATTAATAACGTTAAACAAATAAAAGTGAAACTAGGCAGAAGAAAGGTTTCAATTGCTTCCCTATCTGTTTGTAATAAATCTCACAAGTTCTATTTTGTCCGAATTAAGACATCATGGGTAAAATTCTCAATTCCACTCCAAGCACAGTTTCTTAAGTCCAACCGCTTCCCTTCTCTGGCTCTAACACTCCTGAATTACAACACTTACTGTCAGATGCCAAATATCCAGAGACATTCCCTACTTCCTTGCGCTTACAGAATTATTTATAATACCCAATCCCAGGAAACCCATGAAATTTAGCTAACCCCACTCTGCTTGCCATATATAAGCTGCTTTCTACAGTTCCAGCTTGAAGTTACCCTTTTCCTGGGTTCAATGCCCTGTGTGGCCCTGTGTGGCCCTGTGTGGCCCTGTGTGGCAACCTGTTTTCTTTTGGAGCTTTAAATAATAAAAAGTTCTTTCATCTCTAGGTATCATTGTGTTGTGCCCTGCCATCATCGGAGCCTAACAAATACTGAAACATGTTGGAATATTGTTATTATTATAAAAATAATTTAAAATAAAATCTGTAGAAAAGAAAACAAGAATTAAACTTGCTTTTAAAGACTAAAATGAAACAGACATCTTTAAAATTGATCCCTGGTTATAGATAAGTTCTCCATAATCTGGTCCCTGGCACAACTCTGCTAAGTCAAATGTTGGGGTAAAAAAAAACTCTTGACAATTTATTCTGCAATTTCAAGCGGCTCTCCAAGGAAAAGGTTGTAGAAGCTGACAAGGCTGCCACAGCATGGATTTTTCCACTCTTGCTCTGTGGGGGCTAATGAGCCCTAGCAGTAAAGGCGTATTTGCACACATTAGCCTCCTGGGCTTTGTCTTCCCAACAACAGTGATCCACAATACTCTTACCCCAGGTGATAACACACTCTTCAGTCCTTCTTCCTCCAGGAAGCCTGGGCTTCAGGTATGGGCACACACACACCATGGCTTCCTCATTCCCACCATCTTAGAAGACTCCAACAGAGCTCTAAGCTTCACAGTCCTCACCAGTTTCTCAATTCTTCTACAGAAGAAAGCCAGTTTTGGAGTAGACAGATAAGGGGCTCCTTTTTTGGCAAGAAATTGCCCCTATTTTGACCTTCGGTGAGGAAAAGGATGGGGAAGCTAAGGCGGCCTTTCCCTCCAAACTTGTGGTGTTACAGCAAATACTTGGCACCCAGGAAGAGACAAGCCACACACACTCAGGGAATCAGAAAAGACTGTTTATTGTGCACCGGTGCTGGCCCAGCAGAGTCACCTCCAAAGGCTGGGCCCCAAACCGTGACATCGGCCTCCTTTTATGGCTGGGATGGTAAGGGGTTGAGAGACAAAAGATAAAGGGGAGGGGGCCCTTATCAATGGTGCTACATGGGTAGTTAGTGGAGGCAGGAGGCAAACAAGATTACAGAAGCCAAAAGTATGCAAGGGGATTATCCAGCCTCAGGCATTTGGCTGGCCCCTTTTATCTTGTTTTTACTAGCTTTTCTTCTCAGTGGGGGACATAGACTTAGGTTTTATGCTCTTGCCTTCCCTCACCTGAGGGCCCCTGGTCCAAGCTGACTCACCAGACTCCTCCTCTGTGTCTCCATGGGCAAAGCCTTCCAGCTCTAGGCCACCATGGAGGCTCCTTGACAGAGGACTCCAATATTCTGCTGTTGGTCTTTAGCTCTCCCTTGGCATACAGTTAAGCTCTCATCTGCAAGGTGTCACCAATGACACCTACAAATACATTCTCCTGATCATTTCACTTGGAAGGCAATGCAGCCACAGTTGCTTCTCCGAGTTTCTCTATGTCAGTTCTCCTTTTGCAATAGTATTAGATAACTATGCATCCCATGCTGGCATATTCAACAACAAAACTGAACAGATCTAAAAGGGGTGAAGCCAAGATCATTGGCTTAGTGTAAACACTGGGTAACCAACAGCAGCAGCACAGCACACATCATATGGGAGTGGGGTGGAAGGAGGGTGGAAGAGAAAATAGTCCAAAGAATCAGAAAGGAGCAACACAGGCGAGCAAGAACAGAGGTTGGACAATAGAACCTAAACAAAACAAAATTACTATAGGTCTATAACTATATGCCATGCAACATGGAGAAAATCTTTGGTTGCTAGTAAAATGCTCTCACTGGGACTTTGGTGAATTATTTCAATATTGTATAAAGCCAGCTGCTTTTGGATAAAAAGGTGTATGGTAAAACCAGATCACCAATTCCATGTGGTCTATAAAACAATTTTCTTGCTTGGAACTAATACGAGCAAGATACTGATACTATTACATTGTATAAAACATTCAGTAAGATCACAGATGATGGTGTGTTGAGGAGGATGACAGGCAGTGAAAGAAAAACCAAGTACAGAATAAATATTTGTACCAGACAGGATATATTCCAATCTCTATGATGATGTAAGGAGTCCAATATACTCAGCTGACTGACCTACTCTATAGAATTTAGAAGTTCCTTTAAAGACACTCATACTGATAACATTCTCCTGATCTAAATTTATATTTTCCCTCCTTGGTAGACTCTTCAGAATCCTTTCCCAAGTATATTACCCGAAGGATGAGATACAAATAAGTGAGTAACTCTAGTTCTTTTTTTCATATAACACTCTACTACAGGATATAACCTCATAACCATACTTCCTCGGAGTGGGATCCACTATAGTTTTATGTTTGGAAAAAGTAGGAAATATCAGGACATGGGGAGAACTAAGATTTCCTTGCAAGGTGACCCATCAGCATCCTCAAGCAAGGCAAAAATAACCTCATCACACAAGGGAAGAGGGACTGTTCAGTCTGCCAAGGAAGGTTCATTTGGGTTTGGGGTTGGAAGGGCTTCAATCATCTAAGGCCTCCAATAATACAGCCCTGATAATGAAATGAGACATTGACTCACAAACCTGGTTTAAATAAGAACTTCAACAAAGTCATAGGTTGTTTTTGCTTTGTTTTGTTTTGTTTTGTTTTGTTTTGTTTTGTTTTACCTCCAAGCAGGTAAATGTGAGAGTCAATGTTCCTCTTAAGATTGAAGGAGAGGGGCACCTGGGTGGCTCAGTCAGTTAGGCGTCCAACTTCGGGGCTCAGGTCATGATCTCACATTGTGTGGGTTCAAGCCCCACATAAGGCTCTGTGCTGACAGTGCAGAGCCTGGAGCCTGCTTTGGATTCTGGGTCTCCCTCTCTCTCTGCCCCTCCCATGCTCACACTCTGTCTCTCTCTCTCGCTCTCTCGCTCTCTCCCTCTCAAAAAATAAACATTAAAGGGGCGCCTGGGTGGCTCAGTTGGTTAAGCGGCTGACTTCGGCTCAGGTCACGATCTCACAGTTCATGAGTTCGAGCCCCGCGTCAGGCTCTGTGCTGACAGCTCAGAGCCTGGAGCCTGTTTCAGATTCTGTGTCTCCCTCTCTCTGACCCTCCCCCGTTCATGCTCTGTCTCTCTCTGTCTCAAAAACAAATAAACGTGAAACAAAAATTTTTTTTTTTTTCAACGTTTTTTTTTTTTTTTTTTTTTTTTTATTTTTGGGACAGAGAGAGACAAAGCATGAACGGGGCAGGGGCAGAGAGAGAGGGAGACACAGAATCGGAAACAGGCTCCAGGCTCCGAGCCATCAGCCCAGAGCCTGACGCGGGGCTCGAACTCACGGACCGCGAGATCGTGACCTGGCTGAAGTCGGACGCTTAACCGACTGCGCCACCCAGGCGCCCCGAAACAAAAATTTTTTTAAAAAATAAATAAACATTAGAAACAAATCTTAAAAAAAGATTGGGGAAAACTCAAAAGCATGCACCTTAAAGAAAAGAGCTATTTATTTAAACGGTACTGACAGGGGAAGAAATATTATGAAGGACAGCCAATCACAATTACAGATCTTTTTTGAGTAGAAGGTAAATTTCTCTTGTCCTGACCACCATCTCTGAAGTCCAGGTGTCTTTCAGAATCCTTCATTTGAAATTGCCAGTACAGGGCTGCCTGGGAGGCTCAGTTGGTTAAGCATCTGACTTCGGCTCAGGTCATGATCTTGCAGTTCAAGCCCCATGTTGGGCTCTGTGCTGACAGCTCAGAGCCTGGAGCATGCTTTGGATTCTGTGTCTCCCTCTCTCTCTGGCCCTCCCCTGCTCTCTCTCTCTCTCTCTCTCTCTCTCTCTCTCTTTCTCTCTCTCTCTCTCTGTCTCTCAAAAATAAATAAACATTAAAAAGTTTAAAATTCCCAGTACATGGACAATTTATGAATCACACTAGTTTCTGTTTTTCTGCAGCTATTTTCTACCCTCACCATAATGAGATTTCTCCTACTAAGAGTTAGGAAGTTTTCAAAGCCAAGTATTGAGACAGAATTGGTTATCAACACAAAAAACAGCCAATCTTGAGAAGGTTTAAAGTTATGTGATGGAAAGGAAAATAGTAGAATAGGATTATAAGCAAATGTAATATTTGCAATGAAACTTTGTCTACAGCCATATGCCAATTCACTGTTTACCTTAACATCGACATAAAAGAAATCTGGTGAGGCTGTGAATGCAACTCATCATTGTAAGTAAGAAACCTACAGGGCCAAACTTGCAACCTGTTGTTCAACTACCTCAACCCTCTAGCTGAAATACGGATCTTGAGCTGATAGCTTAAAGATTTACAATGGTTATTTTTCATTAAACTGTTTATACTTCAGTCCTTCAAATTTTCAGACCCTTCCTACTACTGTTCTCCGGCAGCAACAACTTAGTCCCTCTTTCCCTGCCTTGAAATAGAAACTTTCTGTCATGAGTCAGGTATATTAGATGATTATTTGTATTTGTTTTTATTTTTATTTCCTAATATTTATTTATTTTTGAAGAAGAGAGAGAGATAGAGTGTGAGCAGGGGAGGGGCAGAGAGAGAGATGGAGACCCACAATCCAAAAGCAGGCTCCAGGCTCTGAGCTGTCAGCACAGAGCCTCATGCAGGGCTCGAACCCATGTACCGTGAGATCATGACCTGAGCTGAAGTCAGACACTTAGCCAACTGAGCTACCCAGGTGCCCCGAGATGATTATTTAATGAACTATGTAAACACTGCCGCCTCCCCCCCCCCCCCCCCCCCCGTCCTGCCGGGGCTGAAAAATTATCATCCCTAAATACTAACTGGATTGTTGGATTGTTATTGCTTTCAATCCCAATTAGGCCAGATAATCAAGCCCAGATTTCCCACCACACACCACCATGTCTGTAAATGACAGGTACCTACTTTTCACACATTGTACTAAAGTCTCAAACAGTTTAGGCCCTTGGTTGCAGCCAAGGTTAGCTTTGCAAAAAACAAATTTATCAGAGGAAAAATTGAGTAGTTCACAGAATCCACAGAAAATTTAGAGAACCAGAGTCAGAAAATGGGTAGGAACCAAGGGAAGTCAGTCAGTCAGAACTCCATCTGGAATCACACCACAGAGACAGTCTTGGGTGGGTGCTGGTACTCAACACTGAACAACATAAATGGCATTGTCACTGGATTCCTAAAGAAGCACATGATAGCATGATAAAGGGAAAAGGAAAAAAGACAATGGATCAAGGCAGCATCAGATAAGTGCAGAAGCACACCCATGAACACACATTGCTGCTGTAGAAAAAGACAATAGAAAATTGGGCATTGACAGAGATAATGATCAAAACCCCTTACCACTCATCAGATTTTCTTCTTATAACCTCAGGATTCCACGAGTTTGCTTAGGGTCAAGCAGCTAATGTAAAGCTGAACCAAAGTAAACTACACTGACAATTTCCAGCATTGTATAGAAAGCTACTGACGACAATGAACTTACTCTGAGCAGGTCCCAACCCATCTTCTTCATGTATTTTGAAGAGATGGCCTCCGGGCATTGGTCTAATACCTTCTAAACTAGTGACCTTCAAACTTTTCTATTGCAATGCATGAAAAATATGCATTTTTAAATATAATTCAGTAGGCACTAAAATGTATGTGTGTGGGGCACCTGGAAGACTCAGTCGGTCAAGCATCTGACTTCGGCTCAGGTCATGATCTCACCATTCCTGAGTTTGGGTCCCGCGTCAGGCTCTGTGCTGACAACCCAGAGCCTGGAGCCTGTTTCAGATTCTGTGTCTCCCTCCTTCTCTCTCTCTCTCTCTGCCCCTCCCCTGCTTGCACTCTGTCGCTCTCAATCTGAAAAATAAATATATAAAAAATACATACATACATCATACATACATACATACATAAAGTGTGTGTGTGTGTGTGTGTGTGTGTGTGTGTGTGTGGTCTATGGGTACATTCTATATGCAGGACACTGATATTTTCTGTTTTATTTTATCACATTTCTTTAAAATGCTGCTTGTGGCTGGCCCACAACATTAATCTCATGACCCACTATGGATTACAAACCACCATATGGAAACCATTAGTCTTTTTACAGAAAATTCCCAATGACTACTACATGCTGTTATAGAAGTACGTGCAAATACATGTGAGAACCCCCATTTTGTCCTCATCCTTGGGAATTCAGTGTTTTCAGACACAAAGGACATCTTTGATATGAGCCACGGGGCTACAAAAATGTGTAGTTGCTGATGAAATATAAGTTCCACTAGCAAAGTTTCCCATTAAATTTCAGAAATGGGGTTTAAGGAGTGCACGCCTCATGTTGAGCACTGGGTGATGTGTGAAATTGTTGAATCACGATATTGTACACCTGAAACTAATATAACACTGTATATTAACTAATTGGAATTAAAATGAAAAATTCAGATAACATCGTCTGTTTTGTATACTGCAACTGTCGTTTGGTACAGATGGGAGGCAACTCACAAGAAAAGAGTACATATGATTTCTTGGATGGTTGGTATCCTGTGCAGAGCTGTGCTTGGGCTAGGGTACAGCTGAATGCCATACTTTGTGGGGTTTAGCCAAGGGGCCCCATTTCCCTACTGTGTTCCCATTTCATGAGGGAAGTGTGAGGTTTGCATTACACATGGTGGAGAATAAATACTGTGACATTAAGCATCACGCAGGTTAAGCTTAGATGTCAGCACTTCAGGGGCCTCTGGGAAATGCCACTCCCAGAGTCTGTGAACATTGAGCTTCAGTCCTGTAGGGATTTAAGCTTGTTCTCAGATTCTCTTGGTTGGATGAAAGGAAGCCTCTGGTCTTATGGGAAGTTGCCGCCCTTCTCTAGAAAGAGGGGCTGCTGTCAGTTCCAGCTGTGGCTCCTTGTTCAGCAGCCACAGACAGTTCCTGAGTCACCTAAGAGGACATTTTTCTTCTCTCTACAATGTCTTTTATACTTTCTGCTGTGTCCAGTATTTCACAAAAGCTACCTTACAACTTACCTCCATCCAAGTCCAAATATGGGCTTATAAATCCATTCAGTTGACCACGGCTTAAATTCCACAGGAGCAAACAGGAAGTTAAATATTGGCATCAGGTTGGAGCCTACGCCTTGAAGTTGGAGGGGAGCAATTTAGAAATCAACAAAACTCAGGTTCTCATGACCCATAGCCACCCAGGCATTGGATGACATTAATTTTGTCGTCTGCTAATTAGGCGTTAGAATGAGAAGTCACTGTCTCTCACTCTTTTTAAATCACTTCCTGAGGCCGCTGCAATAGGAATAAGGATTAGGAGAGTAAGAAAGTAAAATTTGGTAATGATAGTGCCTGCTGAGAAAAAAAATTACACATATATGCATATATATTAAAGAATGGGGATTATGACTGCTCTCACTTAAAAAAGAACCACAACTGTTTTAAACTGCTTCACACACATGCGCGCGGGCATGCAAACACACACACACACACACACACACACACACACACACATGCACACCCCTTTCCCAATTCAAGGTATTTCTTTAAGTTAAGCCCAGTTGGATGGAATATATGAGTCACCTTAAAAATACATTCTAATTTAGTTACAAAAAGCTATTTGCTGGTCAATGTCCTCTTCCTCTCCTTCCTTTCCATAGACTACCTGAAACATTCAACTGACATGTTATATGGAAGCAAATAAGAAAGGAAATCATGCACACAACCTACTATGTATATAATGAGAGTTTATTATTCTATGGGCTTTATCAACATAACTTTGCTATCAAAATCATCTCTTGCCTAGGAAGACAAAAGTTGAAAATAACATTACTGTCCCTTCCAGGAACTAACTGAAAGATCCATCAACTCTTCAGTAAAAAGTGCCAAATGACATTTTTCAACCATAAGGAATTTGAAACTTTCGACTTAATATTCTTGCCTTGCTGTGTCCACCAAACCTACACCATTTTAGCCCTATTTTTACTCAGTCTTCATCACAACCTCCCCCAACGTTGAAAGAATTGTTCTACTCCGACTTCACAATTTGAATACATATCTCTCCTGTCCGGCCACCTCAAAGACTCTGCTAAGACCCTGTCCAGGTAGTGTTTTCCCTGACAGAGTTATCCAGTAAAGTCAGCTTTATTATCAAGTTGTTTGATTTTTGGAAAGCACAGTACATGACAAGCATAGTCACCATTACTGAACGTAACGAACCAGTGGACTGAGCTTAAACCCCAGGACCAATATGGATAGAAACTTCTGAAATGTGCACTGATTGAAGGACCACAGGTACTTAGAGAAATCAGTTACCAAACCACAGGTTTAAATGTGCAGTAACACAAGCAAAAAAGGTAAAGAAAACAGTTGTTAATGTATTTATTATACAGAGGAGAGCAAATTCACTCAAGTATGACAGCAAACCCAGAAGCATGGAAGGGAATGATTGATCAAAGCATGTATAAAAATAGTATTAAAGTACTTAGTATCTATTTTTGTTACAGATATCTTTCTGAGAAACATTCAGCACTAACGGTGACTTGTAACTGTCTGTCCCCAAAGTATCTGGTTGCAAAAGAGAGCTCGGGCAGGAGGAAAAAGGCCACTCTTCAAGCACCATGTCGGGAACTCTGCGGACACTGCCTTCCCACGCCTTGGCTGCAGGCGTGGGAAGAAGTCCACGAACATTGCATACACCCACGTCAGTACGCATACACCCAGTCAGTACGCACATATCCACGTCAGTACGCACACACGTTGCACCAGGCCTTTCCTGCGCATGCCCATTGTTAAGAAAGACCGTTGCTGAGCACGCGCCCTGCTGCCCACGCGTCCTGTGAGCAGAGCTGAGGAAGAAGCGGTGGTGTGGGCGGTGTCGTGATCTTTCTGGCTGCCTGCCCTCAACCGGTAGGTCCACAAATCAGTCCTTCCAGGACTTTAAGTGTGAGTGACTGTGAGGAGAGTGCCAGTGGGCCTCGGGCGGGTCGGGACGGTAGATCTGTGGCCTCGGAGGAGGAAGTTGCTAGGAGTTAGCGTTCTTCTCCTCACAGGCGTCGCGGCCGCCATGGCCCTCGTCCTCGTGGCGGTGGCACGGGGACAAGTGAGGACAGCTGGCGGCCGAGGACGGGGGAGGTGAAGACAGGGTGGGTCTTGGGGGCGTTCTTTGAGGTATCTGAGTCCTGCAAGCACCTGGAACTGCCGGCGGAGCACTGAAGCCAGAGTCCTCAGTGGGACCCTGGGTGGGAGGCGGGCCAGGCGGTACAGAACAGGTCTGGAACGGGTGCCTGTGGGCGGGGGTGGGGAGCGGTCAGTAGGTTAAGTGGCTGACGCTGGATCTCAGGTCAGGTCTAGATCTCAGGGTGGTGAGTTCGAGCCCCACCTGGGCTCCAGGATGGCCGTGAAGTCTACTTAAAACAAAAAACAAAAAACGGTGTGTGGGGCTGGAAACGGGGAACGGTGTGGGGTTGGAGCTGCGTCCCGGAGATTTGTATCGCACTGTGCAGGGTGTCAAGGGAGGAGCCGGCTCACTGGTCAGTATCGAAACTAGACACCTTGAGCCCTGGTGGTGGGAAGACAGCCATAGGCAGTACGCAAACGATTAAGACTTCTCTGTGTTCCAAGGAAACCTTATTTAAGAGGCAAAATGGGCCCAGTAACTGGGAATGTGGAAACAGTAGCGACTCAGGTTTAAATATCCAGCATTGTTTTCTCACATGCCTTTATGATGGGGAATCTAGCTGTGAAACTAAGCCTCGCGTTTTCTCCTGTCCTTAAGGTGATTTGACTGCCAGTTTGGCCGATGTGAATGATCTTGCAGCCCGTTTATTTGGTGTGACCACAGCATGTACACTATCCTTACGCAAGGTTGATTTTGAAAGTATTTTCAAAGTAAAAAAAAATTAAAATGTTACGCCTTGGAGGTGGTGTACCTAGCCTTTAGAATACATTTTCCAAATACTGATATTCTACTTTCAGGGTGAAAAATGAGTGGGCGTGTGAGAACAAGGTCTAAATCTAAACAAAGAAAGGATGATGGCAAGGCTAACCAGCCAGCTGCACCTGTGGCTGTGAGTACTTCAGCAATTGATGTTCTATACCATCAGTTTATTTCTCTGAAAATTTTGTTGACCTACCAACGTACAGATACAGTGATAAAAGTTTCTTTGCTGGGAAGGGGCAGGAAACATTGAACCAGAAGGATTCCATACTTGTGTTCCCTGGGTAAATATACCCTATGACTCCTTTGTCATGCTTACTAACAACAAGTTGTACGTATCCATCCCAGCATAGTTTAAAATAGCCTCCAGAGTGCTTGTGGGTACCTCTTCCGGGTAGCCACTCTGTGGGAAGAGTAACTCTTTTTTAATTTAAATTTTACTTAGCGTACAGTGCAATATTGGCTTCAGGAGTAGACTTCAGTGATTCATCACTTACGTACAACACCCAGCGCTCATCACAAGTGCCCTCCTTATCACCTGTCACCCATCTGTGCCATCCTCCACCCCCACCTACCTCCATCAAGCCTCACTTTGTTCTCTATCCTTAAGAGTCTCTTGTGATTTGTTTCCCCCTCTCCTTTATTGTTACTTCCCTCCCCATATGTTCCTCTGTTTTATTATTAAATTCCACATATGAGTGAAATCATAGGGTACTTGTTTTTCTCTGATTGACTTCTTTCACTTAGCATAATACATTCTAGCCCCATCCACATTGTTGCAAATGGCAAGATTTTAATACCTTTTGATGACTAATATTCCATTATATGTATGTGTATATAAATGGCCATATAACTTTTAGGAATACAATATAGAACTATATTTTATAAGTGTTTTTATACTTATTTATTATTTGATATAAAATGCGTAACATAGGTTTATATTATTGGCATGCATTAATGCAACTTTTTGTTCACACACACACGCACACCCTAGGCCCAGCAGCCCAGTGATGAGCAGCCTCAACAAAGGGAGGCACCCACTGAGTGTCAGGATATTATGCCGGAGCGAGAGAAAGCAGTTGAAGAAGCACCTCTGGATGAAGGTGAAGGGAAAGGGAAAAAGAATGCTTATGGGGGCACAGGGTATATTTTTGCATCACGCATTATGACGTAACAGGACAAAACAAAACCTTAGAAGAGAATCTCAGCCATTTCCTGAAAATTGTTTCAAAATGTGAATAGAGTATAGTTTACAGCTGTATTCACTCTAACGAATTTCCCCTTTTTCTTCAAGATTTAATCTGCTTGAACAGGCAGTCTGTTCTAAATCAGAGGAAACTGTTTACTACAAAAGTATACATTTTTTCACTAGTTGAATGTGTTCTTCTTAGAACATTTTTGCGTGGCCTTTTCCTTCCCTGCATCAAAAGTGTAAGCTGGTTTTAACAGTGTGTGCAGAGTGCCGAGTCAGCATATCTTATAACATCAGGAATAAAGAAGATTTGCATAGGGATGGTAGCCTCATTTTATAAATAAGAAAACTAAGGTTCAGGGATTGTGGCTTGCCAAAGACTGCTTGACACATGGAGACATAACTCAGATTTCATTACACGGTTTTTGTACTTCCTACCATCTGTGTTGTTATACCAAAATGTGAGTGCTTTTGTATAAAATGCATTAAGACTCAAATGTGTCTGTACTGTAAAATAGCGTAGTACAGGCACAGGAATAAATGAAGTTCAGTGGAGCAAGAGATAGACTCCAGAAAAAGGCTCGAGGAATGACAGCCACCATTTCCTTTGCTTAATCATTTGATATGGTACACTTGGGAAACGCTGTATAATTTGGGAGACTGGCATATAGGTAAACTATATTAGTGTGATTTTTAAGTGGCTTTAGGAGGTGTTTAACAACTTATGATTAGGAAAATCAAAAGTATCTTAAAAGGATCATGAAACGGAAATTACCAGCTTCCAAAGAAAGTATTTTCATCAAATACTTGTATGGAATTATTGACATCATTCAGGCCATGGATTATTTCAGGAATTCGCTGGTGAGAGGTTTCTACGATAGGACTGATGACAAAGTCCATTAATTTCTTTCCACCCTGCTCCCTTTATTCTCACTGTAAGACAGAAGTTTGACTATAAGTCACTAATATTTTGCTGTTATTTTTGATACTTGGTTCTCTGCATGATTCATTTATCATAAGTTATAGAGAGAGACTTTGCCCCTAAATCTAACTAGTTAAATTTCACAAAATAGCTTTCAGGTTGCTCCAATAGGAGATGTATGTCACTAGTGTAGGATTTGTCATAGGCCCACAAATGCACTCAGCTAATTGTTCAGGAAATTAAATTTTAATTTTCATTAAAATCCTATCCATGGAGCAGGGTGCCTGGGTGGTTCACTCAGTCAGGTGTCACACTCTAGATTTTGCCTCAGGTCATGATATCAGGGTTCGTGAGCTTGAGCCCCGCATCCAGCTGTGCACTTAGGAGTGCAGAGCCTGTTTGTGATACTCTTCATTCTCCCTCTGTGTGCCCCTCCCCTGATCATTCTCTCTCTAAATAAATAAATAAACTTAAAAAAAATCCTGTGCATGGTGTACATTTAAGATTTCTTAGCTGATGCTCTCTATTCTTAGTACACTGTGGTAATATAATGCAAATGTAGATTTAGTGTGGTTTCTCTTTAGATTGTTATTTGAAATAAGGTTTCATATTACAGGAAAACAAAGATGGGAAGTCCATCTTTCCATCGCTTTTTTTGTTACCCTAAGTCTACAGGCTTGTATTTCATATAATGGCAAGAATACATATTATCACTTCTTTCTTTATATTTTATGTTTACTCCTTAAGTTGATTATCTTTTTTTTTTTTTTTTTTTTTTTGGTAAGGCCCTGACCTGGAATCTGGTATCCAGGAACTGCCTGTGCCAAAGAGTGGGGGCAAAAGTGAAGATGACAGTGATGTGAAGGGGGCGGATGTCCCAACACTGGAGCCCGTGAAGATGCCTGAAGCAGATATGTTATCCATTGAGAATGCAAAGTATGCAGATATTTTCCTGAATATTATATCTTTACTTATGTAGATATGACTTTATTGATACTTTAATGACAGAGTTTACACATAAAGGTAACTTTCATAAGTAGTTCAGACCCGAATTTCCTGACTGCCTGACTTATACCCTATCAGATGTAGACTTAAATTGGGTCAGAGCCTTCTTAAATAATAAAAAATGAAACCATTTCCTTTTTTATAAAGTGTAAATACTGGGGCGCCTGGGTGGCTCAGTCAGTTAAGCATCTGACTCTTGATTTGGCTCAGGTCATGGACTCACAGTTTGTGAGATTGAGCCCCACGTTGGGCTCTGTGCGGACAGCATGGAGCCTGCTTGGGACTCTCTCTCTTCCTCTCTCTCTGTCCCTCTCCCATTTGTGCTGTCTCTCTCTCTCACTCTCTCAAAATAAGGAAATAAACTTTAAAAAATAAATAAAATACACTGTAAATACTTTAACTGATGGCTACTTAAATTCAGAATCTTCTATAATTTCCTCTTTTAAAAACCACAAAATGGATTTGGAGTAAATACCAGTTTGTATGAAATATGCTGAGGCACTGAAGTAGGTTCTAATACCAGCTCTAACATAAGCTGTGTGATTCTGGGAGGATCCCTTCACTTCTGAATGCATCTTGGCTCATATATTTAGTGATTTCAAACCAGATATATTGCAGTCAGTTTTTATTGCTGATTTTTGCATTCTGTGGTCCTATTGGATAATATACATGGAATACAAAAATCTTCCATTTTGTATGATTTATTTGTCATCAGATAACATCTTTGGTCAAATTTTAACATCTGAGTTGAGATTTCATTGCTACTGAGAACCAGAAAACACACTGCTTGATGTTGGCTTTTCTCTATGGAGACCTGGATACCTGTTCTTAAATTTTGTCAGACTCTAAATTATTGTGGCTCTTACAGAACACGTGCATTTTGAAACCTTTCCCCAATGAAGGCTCAAATGACTGAGTGATAAAATGGCAAGAGATAGTCTAGTTTCTAGTTTCTGCACTCTCCCTACATCAAGTAGGGTGCAAGCATGGGTGTCATATGTAAGCGATGAATCCCTAAATTCTACTCCTGAAACCAGTGCGACACTAGATGTTAACTAACTTGAATCTAAACACAAAGATAAAAAAATGAAACTACCTTTTAATAGGTTTATTTCATTTTATCTGTTCTGAACCTGAAGTGTTTTTTTTCTTTTCTTGTACCTACAGAAAGTGTGGTGTGTTCCAAAAATGTTGGTAAAGCATACGCTTGGAATTCTATCTTATAAAATAAAAACTATAGTGTCCTCTGTATATCATTAATTTAATGTAAATAAATTCTGCTGAGTAATGTTTCCAACTCTGTGTCTGTCTTACAGGTGAAGGACAACCGAAAGTGTAAGCAAGAAGAAGCTGAAACCATGCAAACTGCTCTCATGTAGGAAGGACACTTCACTGTTAAAAATCCCTCAATAAAATCTTACAACTTTCTCCAAAGACTCTTTTCAACCCTGTGTTAAACTTACTCTAAGTATTAGATGCTATTGAAAATTGTGTCATTTTTTGAAATTTTGTATTCTGATTGAGCTGGTAAGTGCAGATATATCTGTACATCAATACTCTCTCCAGAAGCCTTGCTACATAGGATTTAATGCCAGAGGTGTATGTCAACATCCATTATGAGCTTCCACATACACAATTCTATCATCTTTGAATACTAACAGTTTGTGTCTGCTGTTTTAAACATTACCCCCCCCTCTTTGTTTTCTCATTTCACAATATTGGACAGACCCACCCAGTACAGTGTTGGGAAGTATTGGTAAATAATGGACATCCTTGTCTTATTTCTGGTAGGAATTAGAAAATTTTTAGCATTTGACTATATTTACTGTGACATAAAAGAAGTTCCATTCTTAGGTTAGTTTCCTAACAACATTTCTATTGAATATATGTTGACTTTCATCAAGCACTTGTAGAACGTTTATTGAGATGGTTGTAGCAGTTTTCTTCCATTAATCTGTTAACGTAATGAATTTCGTACATATTTTCGTATGTTTAATTTTTTTTAATGTTTATTTAGTTTTGAGAGAGAGACAGACAGACAGAGCGTCGGCCAAGAAGTTGCAGGGACACAGTGAGACACAGAATCTGGAGCAGGCTCCAGGCTCTGAGCTGTCAGCACAGAGTCTGACGTGGGGTTCAAACCCACAAACCGTGAGACCATGACCTGAGTTGAAGTCTGGCGCTTAACCGACTGAACCACTTAGGCGCCCTAATGTTTTCCTATGTTTAAGTCAACCATATGCTACTGGGAGGGAATGTTCATGATCTATGATCTTTCTGAATAACCTACATCATATTAATTAGGTTAGAATTTGTATTAATATCTTCATGAGTGACATTAGCATCTACTTTTATTTCGTATACACTCTTGGATTTTAGTATCATGGATATACTGGCTTCATAAAATTTATTGGCATGTAAGACCTCTTTTTCTATCCTCTGGATCTGAAGAACCTGAAAGGCTATGAGTAATGTTGGACTAGAGTTTCCCATGTTCAGCTGTCTCTGGATTGCATCTTTCTTGGAAATTGGACCCTACCTAAATGGCGGGGAACCTCCAGATCCGCATCATTTCAAATTTGGTGAGGTGCCCATCTTCCCTGCAAGATGCCTCTAATGATGCCATCACTCTGAAAGCTACCTCCTCCAGTTTCTACGCTGTTCTTAATCTTCTATTCCCAGAAAGTTAAAAGTCATGGCTCTGTTATAACTAGATAATTTTGATCTGTGCTCTATAATTGTGAATAGCTGGCCCTCCACTGATTGTGCGCGCTTAGGACAAGAGATCCATTTATTGAGTTTTTTAAAGAATGAGTTAGTATAAAAACTCCTCTATTGATAGCATGTATACTATATGTCAGTGTCTTCTTTCTCCTAGGTTCCATACATGTATAACTTCATTTAATCTTCACAAAAAGGTGTGTCAGAGTGTACCCACAACTTACTTTTGACTCTAATAAGCAGTAGATTTCGGGATTCAGTTCTAAGAAGCCCTTGGTCATCCTCAAAGTAAATACATCTGGAAATGTTGGCCAGGAAAACTGATGGTGTACATGATGACGATACTGGCAATCTGACGTTTTCATAAAAACTTAGAGTAATTTTATAATGTCTGACATGAAGGGCTTTGTCCTTTTGAAGGCAAGGTTTCACAAAATGTGGCACACAGACTTCACATGGTTTTCCAGATGATTTCATTGATACAAAAAAAAAATTAAAATTTTAAAATAATAGCAGACTTATTTTACTGTGCTATAATATAATAACTACAACACCAAAGCTATTTGGAACAGTTTATCCAAAGACAAAGAATGATGTCACAGGCCCCATGGCAAAAAAACACAGATCTCTTGCAAAACTTCTTTCTTCAAAAGTTATTTAACGGCAGGGATATTAGCCATTCTTACAGGTGTGAGGTGATATCTCATTATAGTTTTGTATTTTGTATTTGTATAGACTTGTATTTGAAGAGTGATGTTGAGCGTCTTTTCGTGTGTCTGTTGGCAATTTGGAGGTCTTCTTTACAAAAGTGTCTATTCATGTCTTCTGCCCATGTTTTAAATTGGGTTATATGTTTTTTTGGGTGTTGAGTTTTATAAATTCTTTCTATATTTTGGATACTAACCCATTATCAGAAATGTCATTTGCAAATATCTTCTCCCATTCTGTAGGTTGCCTTTTAGTTTGGTTAATGGTTTCCTTCCCTGTGCAGAAGGTGTTTATTTTGATGAAGTCCCAGTGGTTTATTTTTGCTTTTGTTTCCCTTGCCTCAGGAGACATATCTAGAAAGAAGTTGCTACCGCGGATGTCAAAGAGGTTACTGCCTGTGTTCTCCTCTAGGATTTTGATGGTTTTGGGTCGCACATTTAGGCATTTGATCCATTTTGAACTAATTTTTATTTTTTAATTTATTTAAATACAAGCTACATAACATACAGTATAGTCTTGGCTTCAGGAGTAGAACCCAGTGATTCATCTCCCCCATGTGACAGCCAGTGCTCATCCTGAGAAGTGCCCTCCTTAATGCCCATCACCCATTTAACCCATCCTCCCACCCACCCACCCCTCCAGCAACCCTGTTTGTTTTCTGTATTTAAGAGTCCCTCTGGTTTGCCTCAGACAGAGAGTTTGTATTTCATTTTTGGGTATGGTGTAAGAAACTGGTCCAGTTTCATTCTTCTGCATGCTGTTGTCCAGCTTTCCTAACCATTTGTTAAGGAGCCTTTTTCCTCATGGATATTCTTTCCTGCTTTATCAAAAATGAATTGACCATATATTTGTGGGTTCCTTTGTGGGTATTTTATTCCATTCCATTGATCTATGTGTCTATTTTGGTAGCAGTACCATACTGTTTTGATCACTACAGCTTTGTAATACAATTTTATGTCCCAAATAGTGGTGCCTCCGGGTTTGCTTTGCCTTTTCAAGGTTGCTCTGGCTATTCTGGGTCTTTTGTGGCTCCCTATCAGTTTTAGGTCTGTGACAAATGCTGGCAGTATGTTGATAGGGATTGCATTAAATGTGTAGATCGCTTTGTGTAGTTTTGACAGTTTATCAATATTTGTTCTTCCAACCCACGAGCGTGGAATGTCTTTCCATTTCTTTGTGTCATCTTCAATGTCTTTCATCAGTGTTTTAGAGTCTTCAGAGTACTACAAGTATTTCACCTCTCTGGTTAGGTTTATTCCTAGGTATCTGATTGTTTTTAGTGCAATTGTAAATGGGATTGATTCCTTAATTTCCCATTCTGCTGCTTCCCTATTGCTGCATAGAAATGCAACAGATTTCTGTATGTTGATTTTTGCATCCTGTGACTTTATTAAATTCATGTATCAGTTGTAGCAACCTTTTGGTGAAGTCGCTTTGGGGGGGGTGGGGTTTAAACAAGAGTATCATGTCTACTGCAGCAGAAGCAGCAACGGGTGTTGGCAAGGATGTGGAGAAAGGGAAACCCTCTTGCACTCTTGGTAGGAATGCAAACTGGTGCAGCTACTCTGGAGAACACTACAGAGGCCCCTCAAAAAGTGAAAAGTAGAACTACCTTATTGTCCAGCAGTTGTACTACTAGGTATTTACCGAAAGAATACAAAAATACCACTTCAAAGGGATACATGCACCCCGATGTTTATAGCAGCATTATTTGCAATACCCAAGCAATGGCAACAGCCCAAGTGTCCATCAACTGATGATGAATGGATAAAGATGTAGTATAGGGGTACTGGGTGTCTCAGTAGGTTAAGTGTCCAACTTCAGCTCAGGTCAGGATCTCACAGCTCGTGGGTTCGATCCCCACATCGGGCTCCGTGTTGACAGCTCAGAGCTTGGATCTTGCTTCAGATTCTGTCTCTGGCTCTCTCTGCCCCTCCCCCACTTTCTCACTTTCTCTGTCTTTCTTTCAAATACAAACATTTAAAAAATTTGTTTTAATATATAGGATATAATATATATATATATATAATGGAATATATATAATATATAATATATATTCCATTATATATATATATATTATAATTATAATATATATTATATTATAATATATATAATATATACATATATACACACAATATATATTTAATATATATACAATATAAATATATATACATATAATATATATATAATATATATAATATATATATAAGTATTATATAAATATATATATAAATTATATATATTATATATAAATATATATAAATATATATTATATAAACATATATAAAAATATATATATATTATATATATAATATAATATATATAATATAATATAATATAATATAATATAATATAATATATAATGCAATATTACTCAGCCATAAAAACTAATCAAACCCTGCCATTTGCAACGATGTGGATGGAGCTAGAGAGTATTATGCTAAGCAAAATAAGCCAGAGAAAGACAAAAATCATATGATTTCACTCCTATTGTGGAATTTAAGAAACAAAACACATGATCATAGGGAGAAAATAGAGGTAGTCAAGCCAGGAAACAGACACTTAACTACAAAGAGCAAACTGATGGCTACCAGAGGGGAGGCAGGTTGAGGGGTGAGTTAAATAGGTGATGGGGATAAAGGCGTGCTGTTGTGATGAGCACTGGTTGATGTATGGAAGGGTTGAATCACTATATTGTACACCTACAACTAATAGTAAACTGCATGTTAACTATTTGGAATTTAAAAAGTTAAAAAAGTAAAATTAGTAACTGTAGTAAAATTCCAAAAATAAACAATGGCATGATCAGAGAAGCCACAAATCCCTGTTTCCCTCTACATACATCTCTATCACCCTAACGATACAGAAGCCTGGCTGTACCTTACACCCCTATTACTGTACACAATGCAAGAGTTACATCTGTGAGCTCCTATTTGCAACCTCACATCCAAAAAATATTTCTGCAACTAAGGGATATACTCAGAATTCACCATCCTTACGGAATGGCAGTAGATTACAAGCAACAATTGTGTACTCACAGAGTTTTAAAATATTTCCTGGTGAAAAAGACTGATAGTCTAAGGTTCAAATTAAAAGTGAGACTTAAGTTGGGGTGTTCTGCTTTGCCACAAAATATGTGGGAGTTCTCTATGTTGTGGAGCTGGATGAATATACTAGGGCACAGGTAAAAGGAAAGAAAAAGGAACCAGGGGGACTGCCTACTGTCTCCCTATAGGCTAAGGCATGAAAATAGCAATGGAGTTCAGTCCTGCCTCTAACACACACTGTGTGATGGTGGGAAAAGTATTTACATCCATTGGGACCATTTCCTCATATCTAAAGTAGAAATCACAATACTTACACTAAATGATTGCTATGAGGAATCAATGAGATAACATATATGAAATAGGCATTATATTGTAAATGGCTGTGGCTTATTATATTCCTTTCATTTAAACTTTCAAATAGTTTTTATGTTATTTACCATTACAATTATATCTCTAGTAAGAGACACATATTTTGAATTTCAAGTAGGGATACAAAGCTAACTTTTTAAATGATTTGAGCTAGAAACTTATTTGATTTGCTTGTTTTAATTACTTTTTTTATTATTTGAGTATAGCTAACACAATGTTACATTACCTTCAGGTGTGCAACATAATGATTCAACTTCTCTATATCTTATGCTATGCTCACCACAAGGGTAGCTACCATCTGTCACCATACAGTGCTATTACCACATCGTTGACTGCATTCTTTATGCTGTGCTGTTTATTCTCGTGGCTTATTCATTCCATAACTGAAAGCCTGTTTTCCCACATCATTTCACCCATTTTGCCCCTCCCATTATACCCCTTCTCTCTGGCAACCATCACTTTGTTCTCTGTATTTATAGGTATAATTATGGTTTTTGTTTGTTTATTGATTTGTAGGTTTTTTTAGATTCCACACATATAAGTGAACTCAAATGGTATTTGACTTATTTCACTTAGCCTAATACTCTCTACATCTCTAGCTCCATCCATATTGTCACAAATGACAAGATCTGTTTCTTTTTTATGGCCGCATCATATCCCAGTGTGTGTGTGTGTGTGTGTGTGTGCGCGCGCGCGCGCGCGCATGTGACTGTGTACCACATCTATGGACACTTAGGTTGCTTACATATCTTGGCTATTCTAAATTATGCAATAAACTATGCAAAAATGAGTGTTTTTATGATAGTTGGGTAAATACCCAGTACTAGAAGTATTGGATCATATGGTTTTTCTATTTTTAATTTTTTAAGGAACATCCATACTGCTTTTCACAAGGTTATTTAATTTAAATAAATATAGTGATGAAATAGCAACGACAACGATGTCAGACGTGGCATCCAATCTAAAGTGTGTTTGTAAATAACTGAGGTCAGACAAGGCTGATCTAAGTAATGGCATGTGCTAAAAAATGCATTCCTTCTTATGTGTGATGCCAAAAATAAAATAAGTCAATATTTGATCAGGCAACCCACACAACTCAAAACCAGAGTCTATCTGTCATGTGGTCAGGTCATCCTTAAGTAGCCCAGCAGATGCTACCAGGACCACATGGTTAACTACAACAGCTGTTATGTTGGCTTTTTACAGTCCCACAGACTTGGGTTGGTAAGATGACAGTGAGACCAATGGTTTCAGACAGTTTATTACTTACAGACACAGCGAAAGCAAGATTGCCTTAGTGTCAGTACCCTGCATCCCTAGCCCCCCAGGAATAGACACTGAATGAGAGTTGTTCAGTGACAGACACCATAGGTCTTGGGTCTCTCTGCTGGTGAGAAGCTCACAGCAGTACCCTAATGCAGTGAGTATCTTTGTAGCCCACAGATGTACTTTCAGAAGCCTAAACTCGACTGAAGCCAGGGATGGGTGAATAATGACTTGTGTCAGCCTCCGGCTAGATAGGTAGTCAGGTGTGAAACTACCTGGTGGCGGTTTCTCATTAGACTGCTTAGCTCCCCTTGCTCCAAGAGGATTCACATGGTGTTCTGCCAAAACTCAGGTTCCTGCAGTCTAGCTTTGCCTACATGGCCCAAGTAAGGACATGCAAAGTTGTCAGGGCACAAAGGCAGAGACGGTCCCACACAGTCCCTGCCTCCAAACAAAGGGCCATATGTATGGTTCTTACAAGTATAAGTTGTGTAATATTGACTCCTATATAGACCAGGTGCTTTTACTGTCAGGATCGTTACAAAATATTAACTAATTCAGTACACACGGATTGATTCCTAACATGGTTCAGGAAATATCTGTGATGCTGGAAATTAAAAGAACCAGCAATGTGCAGTGCTTGCTACAAGGGATATAACATAGGTGGGGCAGACAAACAGAGAGAAGTGGGGTAACATGCAAAGGAGAAACACAGGAAAAGGACCCAGAAAGAACAGTTTCCTGGGTGGCCAGGAAACAGGAGGAAAACCAGGAGAGAAGACTCACTGTCAGAGTGAAAGAGGTCCCCTGGATTCCCACATCCAAGGATCCCTGTGTCTGCATACATGATCCTGCTGATAGAAGGCTGGGTGACATCTATGCCTCACACTTAAAACTAAAATAAGCAGTTTGCCTCAGACTTAACAACTAAATGCAGATCTTTGAACAAGTGGTAGGGCACCAACACTGCCCCACAGTCAAAAATCAGAGAATAACTTTTGACTCTCCAAAAGCTTAACTGCTAGTAGGCTACTTTTGATGAGAATCCTTACTGATAACATAAACAGTCGACTATCATACAGTTTGAATGTTGTATGTATTAAATATTGTACTCTTATAATAAAGTAAGCTAGAGGAAAGAAAATGTTATTTGAAAAATCATGAGGAAGAAAAAATATGTGTCGAGTACTGCACTTTATTTATCAAAAAGTAAGTCTGAATATAAGTGGACCTGTGTAGTTCAAACCTGTGTTGCTCAAGAATCAGCCGTAGTCAGAATGGCTATTTCATTTTAATGAAAATTAAAAAAATATATCATTCTGCCCAGTTATCCTCATTTCTTTAAGAGAATAACTAATGATAAAAAAGATAAGCATCTTATTCAAGGTCAACACATTTGTCCCTTTAATTTCTTTGATCAGTATTTTATGGTTTCCACTGTACTGTCTTTTAACTCCCTGGTTAAATCTATTCCAAAGTATTTTATTATTTCTGAGCATATTAAGAATGGGCCAGTTTCCTTTATTTTCTCATCAAACATTTCCTTATTAGTGTATAAAGATGAAATTGATTTCTGTATGTTTATTTTATGTCCTGCAACTTTATTACAATTGTTGATTAGTTACAACGGTTTTTTAAATGAATCTTTGAGGTTTTCTACATACAAACTCATAGCATCTCCAAAAGTGACATTTTGACTTCTTCCTTTCCAATTTTCATGTCTTTTTCCCCCTTTTTCTTGCCTAATTCCTTTAGTGATGACTTCCAGTATTATACTGAATAGCAATGGCAAGAGTGGGCATCCTTGTCTTGTTTCTGAGAGGAAAAGCTTTCAAACTCTCTCCATTGAGGATCATGTTAGCTGTGGGTTTGTTGTAGGTGGCCTTGATTGCATTGAAGTTTCTTTCATCCTATGCTCAATGCATTGAAAGTTTTTATATGAAAGGGTGTTGAATCTTCTTAAATTGCTTCTTCTGTATTTATTGCAATGATCTTGTGATTTTTATCATTCATTCTAATAATGCAATGTATTACTGTGGGGAATAAGCTTAGGAATTCCCTGATTCCTGTACTGATGGGTTAACAAGGCATAAAGAATCACAAAGCCATAGGATGCTCACACCAAAGCTTGGGTAAACTAGATTAGGCAAATAAGGGTGTGTGGGGGAAGGCCCCCAGGATAGAGTAGGAGGGGCAAAGGCCCCCAGAATAGAGTATGGGGGGCAAAGGCCCCCAGGATAAAGGGAGGGCAAAGGCCTCAATACAAAAGTATATGAGGTAAGCAAGATTAGCTATTCACGGCAAAAACACCCCCAACTTAGTACTATAGCAGAAAGCCGCTTTCAGGAAGGAAGGGCCAAATTAGGTAAACAGGTAAGTAGGGCTATAGACTGCTGCAGGTGAAGCTGCCCAGAGCGGAGCTAATTAGCAAAAGAATGGTGCCTTCTTGACCCTGAGTTTACGTGTGTTCTATCTGTCTTATCCCCTAGGCTAGCTAAGATAAACAGACACGGTGCCTCATATCTACTGTTAATATCCATCTGCCCGGCCCCAGGATTTTGGTTTATATTGACCCAAACCCCTAACGCCGTATATCTTCAAAACCACCTTTCCCTCATGCCCATGAGTTAATGTTCACAGATTCATTGTCTCTTTGTGCAAGCCCATCACGTTTGTAAGCCTTCTGATCTTAATAAATACGGAACACAGACTCTTATTTGGGGCTCTTGTCTTCTCCCGGACATTAGCCATCTCTCTCATTTTAATCCTGTGTCTGCTCTCTTGCTGGACAAGAGAGAACTTTAGACCCAGAGTCTACGACATATTACGTTTATTGATTTGCATATATTGAACTGTCCTAGTAGGAATATATCCTACTAGGTCATGGTGTATAATCCTTTTGATGTGTTCTTGAATTTGGTTTGATAACATTGTGTTGAAATTTTTTACACTTATATTCATCAGAGATGAATTTTTCTTTTTTCTGCCTACAGTTTTCTTGCAGTGGCTTCATCTGGTTTTGGTATCAGGATAATGCTGGCCATGTAGAATGAGTTTGGAAGAGTACCCTTCTCTTCAAATTTTCGGCAGACTTTGAGAAGGCTTGTCTTTGATTATTATTTTTTTTTTTTAATATTTGGTAAAGTTCACCTGTGAAGTCATCTGGTTATAGGGTTTTCTTTTTGGGAGGTTTATGATATTTAATTCCACCTCCTAACTCATTTATTGGTATATTCATAATTTTTACTTCCTCATGAGTCACTCTTGGTAGAATGTAGGTGTAGAGGCATTTATCCATTTATACTAAGTTATACAATTTTTTGGAGTATAAATGTTCATAGTATTCTCTGATGAAGTTTTTCATTTCAGTGGCATCCTCTGCAATGTCTCTTCTTTGGATTCTGAGTTTCTTTCACTACTTTTGCTTTCTTTTTTTTTTCTTTCTCTAGTGTACCTAAAGTTTTAGATACTTTATCACTTCAAAAAAACAACTGTAAGTTTCATCAATATTTTCTATTGTTATTTTGTCTTTTTTCCCCATTTATTCTGCTTTGATATTATGTTCTTCCTTCTGCTTTTGGCATGAATTATTTGTTTTTACTGACGCCTTGAGGCATAAAGTTCGGTGCTTTACTTGAGGTCTTTTTTCTATATCTCATGTTCATTGATTAGAACAGTAAATATTGTTCAAATGTTCATAGTACTTAAAGACAGCTATATATAAAGACTGCAATCACTATCAAAATACCAATGGGGACTCCCAGGGAAGATGGCGAGTAGGAGGATCCTACGTTCACCTCATGCCATGGATACACCTAGATAACACCTACACCAGTGTAAATAACCCAGAAAACGACATGAAGAATGGCAGCACAGGCTCTCAACAGCCAAATGTAGTGAACAATCCACACTGAAATGGGTTGGAAGGGAGGAGACATGGTTGGGAGCCACAATAACCCACCAAGACTGCTAGAGGGAGGGACAATGAGGGCAAGGAGAATGAAGAGAAGCAAACCTCACACTAGGTATCCCAGACATGGGGACCCACCACACTGGAAAGATGAATCCTCATGACATTTGGCTTTGAAAATCCTGTAAGAACTTCCTGAGTTCTTACAATCAGTGGAGCTTAATACCTGATACTTTAAAATCAGCAGGCTCTGCTCTGGGAGAGCCTGAGATCGGTAGCGTACTGAATCCCTGCCCTTAAAGAGACAGCATAACAAACAGCCCCTGGAGAGATAGCAGAGAAGCAGCAGTTTGAAAAATGCCTGGAGTAAAATACATAAAACTGTTAAAAACGAGCATAAAGGAACTGATCGATAATAATACAATAATAGTAGGGGATTTTAACACCGTTAAAATGGACAGCAATGGACAGATCATCCAAACAGAAAATCAACAAGGAAACAGTGGCTTTGAGTGGCACACTGGACTAGATGGATTTAGCAGATATATTCACAACATTCCATCCTGAAACAACGGAATTCACATTCTGTTCAAGTGTACATGGAACAGTCTCCAGAATAGATCACATAGTAGGCCACAAAAAAAAAAAATCTGAACAAATTCAAGAATATCAAAGTCATACCATGCATCTTTTCTGACCACAATGCTATGAAACTAGACGAAACACACACACACACACACACACACACACACACAAATCTGAAAGAGCACAAATACAGGGACATTAAATAACATGCCACTAAACAATGAAATCGTCAACAAGGAAATGGAAAGAGAAATTTTAAAAAAGTGCATGGAAACAAATGAAAATAAAAACACAATGTTCCAAAACCTCTGGGATACAACAAAAGTGATTCCTTGCAGGGAGTTTATTGCAATACAGGCCTAATTCAAGAAGCAAGAAAAATCTCAAATAAACAAGCTAACCTTGTGCCAAAATGAGCTAGAAATAGAATAAATAAAACTTAATGCAAGTATATGGAAGGAAATAATAAAGGCTAAAGCAGAAATAAATGATAAAGAAAACAAAAAAATACTATAGAACAGATCAATGAAACCTGGATTGAGTTTTGTGAAAAACGTCAAGAAAAATCATAAATATGTAGCCAGACTTAATGAGAAAAAAAGAGAAAGGATTAAAACAAATAAAATTACAACTGAGAGAACAGAAACAAGGACAAACCCCACAGAAATACAACGATGACAGAATGTTATGAAAAAATGATATGCCAACACTCTGGAAAACCTGGAAGAAATAGACAAATTCCTAGAAACATATAAACTACCAAACCTTAAACAGGAAGAAATAGAAAAATTGAACAGACCAAAGAAATTGAATCAGTAATTTAAAAAACTCTCAACAAATAAAAGTTCAGGGCCAGATGGCTGCACAGGTGAATTCTACCAAACATTTTAGGAAGAATTAGTACATATTCCTCTTAAACTAATCCAAAAAGGGTAAAGGAAGGAAAACTTTTGAATTCATTCTATGAGGCCAGCATTACCCTGATATCAAAACCAGATTAAGGGTCCACTAAAAAAAGAGAACGACAGGCCAACCCTGATCAAAGTTGATGAAAAATTCTCAACAAAAATACTAGCATACCAAATCCAACAATACATTAAAAAGAAATCATTCACCAGGGGCAGGGGGGTGCCTGGATGACTCAGTCAGTTAGCTTCCCAATTCTTGATTTCTGCTCAGGTCATGATCTCATGGTCATAGCATCAAGCCCCACGTTGGGCTCCATGCTGGGTGTGGAGAAAGAAATATATTTAAAAAAAATACATTTAAAATATGGTTGTAACTGGAGCTGAAGAAGGACATTCTATCATAATTAAAGGGTCTATACACCAAGAATATCTAACAATTATAAACATTTATGTCCCTAACGTGAGAAAACTCAAATACATAAATCAATTAATCACAAACATAAAGAAACTCATTGATAATACCATAAGAGTAGGGGACTTAAACACCCCACATATAGCAATAGGTTGTAATCATGTAAGATCATGTAAGCAGAAAATCAACATGGAAACAGGGGCTTTGAATGACACACTGGACAGGATGGACTTAAAAGATATATTCAGAATATTTCATCTTAAAGCAGCGGAATACACATTGTTCTCAAGTGCACATGGAAATTACTCCAGAATAGATCACATACTGGGTCACAAATCAGCCCTCAACAAGTACAAAAAGATCGAGATTACATATTTTCAGAACACAACGCTGTGAAACTCTAAATCAACCACAAGAAAAAAACTGGAAAGACCAGGAATACTTACAAATTAAAGAACATCCTACTAAAGAATGATTGGGTGGGGCGCCTGGAAGGCTCAACTGTGCTGAAAGCTCAGAGCCTAGAGCCTGCTTCAGATTCTGTGTCTCCCTCTATCTCTGCCCTTGCCTTGCTCTCTCTCTCTCTCACCCTTACTCTCTCTCTCTCTTTCTATGCCTCTCTCAGAAATAAACATTGAAATTTTTCAATATGAAATTTATGTCAAATTGGTTTCCATACAACACCCAGTGCTCATCCCAAAAGGTGCCCTCCTCAATACCCATCACCCACCCTCCCCTCCTCCCACCCCCCATCAAACCTCAGTTTGTTCTCAGTTTTTAAGAGTCTCTTATGCTTTGGCTCCCTCCCTCTCTAACCTCTTTTTTTTTCTTCCCCTGCCCCATAGATTTCTGTTAAGAGTCTCAGGATCCACATAACAGTGAAAACATACGGTATCTGTCTTTCTCTGTATGACTTATTTCACTTAACATAACATTCTCCAGTTCCACCCACGTTGCTCCAAAAGGCCATATTTCATTCTTTCTCATTGCCACGTAGTACTCCATTGTGTATATAAATCACAATTTCTTTATCCATTCATCAGTTGATGGACATTTAGGCTCTTTCCATAATTTGGCTATTGTTGAGAGTGCTGCTATAAACATTGGGGTACAAGTGCCCCTATGCATCAGCACTCCTGTAGCCCTTGGGTAAATTCCTAGCAGTGCTATTGCTGGTCATAGGGTAGGTCTCTTTTCAATTTTTTAGGAACCTCCACACTGTTTTCCAGAGTGGCTGTACCAGTTTGCATTCCCACCAACAGTGCAAGAGGGTTCCCGTTTCTCCACATCCTCTCCAGCATCTATAGTCTCCTGATTTGTTCATTTTAGCCACTCTGAAAGGCATGAGGTGATATCTGAGTGTGGTTTTGATTTGTATATCCGTGATGAGGAGAGACGTTGAGCATCTTTTCATGTGCCTGTTGGCAATCTGGATGTCTTCTTTAGAGAAGAGTCTATTCATGTTTTCTGCCCATTTCTTCACTGGGTTCTTTGTTTTTCGGGTGTGGAATTTGGTGAGCTCTTTATAGATTTTGGATACTAGCCCTTTGTCCGATATGTCATTTGCAAATATCTTTTCCCATTCCGCTGGTTGCTTTTTCATTTTGTTGATTGTTTGCTTTGCAGTGCAGAAGCTTTTTATCTTGATGAGGTCCCAATAGTTCATTTTTGCTTTTAATTCCCTTGCCTTTGGGGATGTGCCAAGTAAGAAATTGCTGCGGCTGAGGTCAGAGAGGTTTTTTCCTGCTTTCTCCTCTAGGGTTTGGATGGTTTCCTGTCTCACATTCAGGTCCTTTATCCATTTTGAGTTTATTTTTATGAATGGTGTGAGAAAGTGGTCTAGTTTCATTCTTCTGCATGTTGCTGTCCAGTTCTCCCAGCACCATTTGTTAAAGAGACTGTCTTTTTTCCATTGGATGTTCTTTCCTGCTTTTTCAAAGATTAGTTGGCCATACTTTTGTGGGTCTAGTTCTGGGGTTTCTATTCTATTCCATTGGTCTATGTGTCTGTTTTTGTGCCAATACCACGCTGTCTTGATGATAACAGCTTTGTAGTAGAGGCTAAAGTCTGGGATTGTGATGCCTCCTGCTTTGGTCTTCTTCTTCAAAATTACTTTGGCTATTCGGGGCCTTTTGTGGTTCCATATGAATTTTAGGACTGCATGTTCCAGCTTCGAGAAGAATGCTGTGCAATTTTGATTGGGATTGCATTGAATGTGTAGATAGCTTTGGGTAGTATTGACATTTTAACAATATTTATTCTTCGAATCCATGAGCACGGAATGTTTTTCCATTTCTTTATATCTTCTTCAATTTCCTTCATAAGCTTTCTACAGTTTTCAGCATACAGATCTTTTACATCTTTGGTTAGGTTTATTCCTAGGTATTTTATGCTTCTTGGTGCAATTTTGAATGGGATCAGTTTCTTTAATTGTCTTTCTGTTGCTTCATTATTAGTGTATAAGAATGCAACTGATTTCTGTATGTTGATTTTGTATCCTGCGACTTTGCTGAATTTATGTACCAGTTCTAGCAGACTTTTGATGGAGTCTATCAGGTATTCCATGTATAATATCATGTCGTCTGCAAAAAGTGAAAGCTTCATCTTTGCCAATTTTGATGCCTTTAATTTCCTTTTGTTGTCTGATTGCTGATGCTAGCACGTCCAACACTATGTGAAACAACAGCAGTGAGAGTGGACATCCCTGTCCTGTTCCTGATCTCAGGGAGAAAGCTCTCAGTTTCTCCCCATTGAGGATGATGTTAGCTGTGGGCTTTTCATAAATGGCTTTGATGATCTTTAAGTATGTTCCTTCTATACTGACTTTCTCAAGGGTTTTTATGAAGAAAGGATGCTGAATTTTGTCAAATGCTTTTTCTGCATCAATTGACAGGATCATAAGGTTCTTATCTTTTCTTTTATTAATGTGATGTATCACATTGATTGATTTGCAAATGTGGAACCAGCCCTTCATCCCAGGAATGAATCCCACTTGATCCTGGTGAATAATTCTTTTTATATGCTGTTGAATTTGATTTGCTAGTATCTTATTGAGAATTTTTGCATCCACATTCATCAGGGATATTGGCCTGTAGTTCTCTTTTTTTGCTGGGTCTCTGTCTGATTTAGGAATCAAAGTAATACTGGCTTCATAGAATGAGTCTGGAAGTTTTCCTTCCCTTTCTATGTTTTGGAACAGCTTGAGAAGGATAGGTATTATCTCTGCTTTAAACGTCTGGTAGAATTCCCCTGGGGAGCCATCTGGTCCTGGACTCTTATTTGTTGGGAGAATTTTGATAACTGATTCAATTCCTTCGCTGGTTATGGGTCTGTTCAAGCTTTCTATTTCTTCCTGTTTGAGTTTTGGGGAGTGCGTGGGTGTTTAGGAATTTGTCCATTTCTTCCAGGTTGTCCAGTTTGTTGGCATATACTTTTTCATCGTATTCCCTGATAATTGCTTGTATTTCTAAGGGATTGGTTGTAATAATTCCATTTTCATTCATGATTTTATCTATTTGAGTCATCTTCCTTTTCTTTTTGAGAAGCCTGGCTAGAGGTTTGTCAATTTTGTTTATTTTTTCAAAAAACCAACTCTTGGTTTCGTTGATCTGCTCTACAATTTTTTTAGATTCTCTATTGTTTATTTCTGCTCTGATCTTTATTATTTCTCTTCTTCTGCTGGGTTTGGGGTGTCTTTGCTGTTCTGCTTCTATTTCCTTTAGGTGTGCTGTTAGATTTTGTATTTGGGATTTTTCTTGTTTCTTGAGATAGGCCTGGATTGCCAAGTATTTTCCTCTCAGGACTACCTTCGCAGCATCCCAAAGCGTTTGGATTGTTGTATTTCCATTTTCATTTGTTTCCATGTATTTCTTAATTTCTTCTCTAATTGCCTGGTTGACCCATTCATTCTTTAGTAGGGTGTTCTTTAACCTCCATGCTTTTGGAGGTTTTCCAGATTTTTTTCCTGTGGTTGATTTCAAGCTTCATAGCATTGTGGTCTGAAAGTATGCATGGTATAATTTCAATTATTTTCTACTTATGAAGGCCTGTTTTGTGACCCAGTATGTGACCTATCTTGGAGAATGTTCCATGTGCACTCGAGAAGAAAGTATATTCTGTTGCTTTGGGATGCAGAGTTCTAAATAGATCTGTCAAGTCCATCTGATCCAATGTATCATTCAGGCTCCTTGTTTCTTTATTGATTCTGTGTCTAGATGATCTATCCATTGTTGTAAGTGGAGTGTTAAAATCCCCTGTAATTACCACATTTTTCTCAATAAGGTTGCCTATGTTTGTGATTACTTGTTTTATATATTTGGGGGCTCCCATATTCGGTGCATAGACATTTATAATTTTAGCTCTTCCTGATGGATAGACCGTGTAATTATTATATAATGCCCTTCTTCATCTCTTGTTACAGCCTTTAATTTAAAGTCTAGTTTGTCTGATATAAGTATGGCTACTCCAGCTTTCTTTTGACTTCTAGTAGCATGATAGATAGTTCTCCATCCCCTCACTTTCAATCTAAAGGCGTCCTGAGGTCTAAAATGAGTTTCTTGTAGACAGCAAATAAATGGGTCTTGTTTTTTTATCCATTCTAATACCCTATGTTTTTTGGTTGGAGCATTTTGTCCATTTACATTCAGTGTTATTTTAGAAAGATATGGGTTTAGAGTCATTGTGATATCTGTAGGTTTCATGCTTGTAGTGATCTCTCTGGTACCTTGTCTCACAGGATCCCCCTTAGGATCTCTTGTAGGGCTGGTTTAGTGGTGATTAATTCCTCCAATTTTTTTTTGTTTGGGAAGACCTTTATCTCTCCTTGTATTCTGAATGACAGACTTGCTGGATAAAGGATTCTCGGCTGCATATTTTTTCTCTTCATCACATTGAAGATTTCCTGCCATTCCTTTCTGGCCTGCCAAGTTTCAGTAGATAGGTCTGTCTCTAGTGTTATCAGTCTCCCTTTATATGTTAGAGCATATTTATCCCTAGCTTCTTTCAGAATTTTCTCTTTATCCTTGTATTTTGTCAGTTTGACTATGATAATTCATGCAGAAGATCGATTCAAGTGACATCTGAAGGGAGTTCTCTGTGCCTCTTGGATTTCAATGCCTGTTTCTTTCCTCAGATCAAGGAAGTTCTCAGCTATGATTCGTTCAAGTACACCTTCAGCTCCTTTCCCTCTCTCTTCCTCCTCTGGAATCCCAAGTATGTGTATGTTACTGCGTTTAATTGTGTCACTTAGTTCTCCAATTCTTCCCTCATACTCCTGGATTTTTTTAATTTCATTTTTTCTCAGCTTCCTCTTTTTCCATAATTTTATCTTCTAATTCACCTATTCTCTCCTCTGCGTCTTCAATCCGAGCTGTGGTCGCCTCCATTTTATTTTGCAGCTCATTTATAGCATTTTTTAGCTCCTCCTGACTGTTTCTTAGTCCCTTGATCTCTGTAGTGGTAGATTCTCTGCTGTCCTCTATACTTTTTTCAAGCCCAGCAATTAATTTTATGACTATTATTTTAAATTCATTTTATGTTACGTTGCTTAAATCGTTTTTGATCACTTCGTTAGCTGTCGCTACTTCCTGGAGTTTCTCTTGAGGAGAATTCTTCCGTTTTGTCATTTTGGATAGTCCCTGGAGTGGTGCAGAACTGCAGGGCACTTCCCCTGTGCTGTCTGGAGTAACTTGTGCTGGTGGGCGGGGCCGCAGTCAGACCCGATGTTTGCCCCCAGCCCACCGCTGTGCCCACAGTCAGACTGGTGTGTACCTTATCTTCCCTTTTCCCAGGGGCAGGACTCACTGTGAAGTGGTGTGGCCCCTCTCTGGGCTACTTGCACCCTGCCAGGCTTGTGGTGCTGCTTCGATGGGATCTGGCATATTAGCCGGGGTGGATCCAAGGTGCACAGGGGTAGGAGTGGCAGGCTTAGCTCGCTTTGCCGTCAGTGGTCCCCTGCGGGAGGGGCCCTGCAGCACCGGGACGGATGCAGGCAGACCCGCCAGAGGGATGGATCCACAGAAGCACAACGTTGGGTTTTGTGCGGTGCAAGCAAGTTTGGTGACGGGAACTGGTTCCCTTTGTAATTTCAGCTGGGGGGTGGGAGAGGGAGATGGCACTTGCCAGCGCCTTTGTTCCCTTGCTGAGCTGAACTCTGTCTTAACGGGCTCGACAACTCTCCCTCCTGTTGTCCTCTCGCCTTCCTGCTCTCCGAGGAAAGCTGTTGACTTATAACATTCCAGATGTTAAGTCCCGCTGGCTGTCAGAACTCATGCAGTCCTGCCCCTCAGCTTTTGCAAGTCAGACTCGGGGGCTCTGCCTTGCCAGGCAGGCTGCCCCTCCACCGCCCTGGCTCCCTCACGCCAGTCCGTGTAGCGTGCACTGCCTCTCTGCCCTTCCTACCCTCTTCTGTGGGCCTCTCGTCTATGCTTGGCTTCAGAGAGACCATTCTGCTAGTCTTCTGGCGGTTTTCTGGGTTCTTTAGGCAGATGTGGGTGGAATCTAAGTGGTCAGCAGGATGCGGTGAGCCCAGCGTCCTCCTACGCCGCCATCTCCCTCTCAAACATTAAAAATTTTTATTGAAACTATGAATGAATGGGTTAACCAAGAAATTAGAGAAGAATTTTAAAAGTACATGGGAGCCAATGAAAATGAGAACACGACAGTCCAAACCACTGGGATGCAGCAAAGACAGTCATAGGAGGGAAGTATATAACAGTCCAGGCCTACCTAAAGAAGGAGGAAAGGTCTCAAATACACAACCTAAACTTATGCCTAAAAGAGCTGGAAAAAGTACAGGAAACAAAGCCCCAAACCAGCAGAAGAAGGGAAATAGTAAAGATTAGAACATAAATCAATGATATTGAAATCAAAACACAGTAGAACAGATCAATGAAACCAGGAGCTGGTTCTTTGAAAGAATCGATGAAATTGATAACCCCCTAGTCATACTGATCAAAAAGAAAAAGGAAAGGACCCAAATAACTAAAATCACGAATGAAAGAGGAGAAATCACAACCAACACTGCAGGAATGCAAACAATAATAAGAGAATATGATGAGCAATTATATGCCAACAAATTGGGCAATCTGGAAGAAATGGACAAATTCCTAGAAACATATAAACTACCAAAACTGAAACAGAAAGAAATAGAAAACTGGAACAGACCCATGACCAGCAAAGAAATCGAATCAGTAATCAAAAATCTCCCCCTGCAAAAAAAACAAAAACAAAAACAAAAACAAAAACAAAAACCAGCCCAGGGTCGGATTGCTTTCCAGGGGAATTCTACCAAACATTTAAAAAGAGTTAATACCTATTCTTTTGAAGCTGTTTAAAAAAAAAAAAGAAAAAGAAAGAAAGAAAGAAAGAAAGGGTAGGAAAACTTCCAAACTCATTCTATGAGGCCAGCATTACCTTGATTCCAAAACCAGAGAGAGATTCTGTGAAAAAGGAACTACAGACCAATTTTCCTGATGAACATGAATGCAAAAGTTCTCAACAAGATACTAGCAAACCGGATCCAACATACATTAAAGGAATTATTCACCAAAAATTAAGTGGGATTTATTCCTGGGATGCAGCGCTGATTCAATATCTGCAAATAAATCAATGTGATGCATCACATTAATAAAAGAAAGGATACGAACCACATGATCCTCTCAGTAGATGCATAAAACCATCTGGCAAACTACAGCATCCTTTTTTTGATAAAAACCCTCAAGAACGAAATAAAAAACGTTGAAAAAAAAAAAAAGGGGCGCCTGGGTGGCGCAGTCGGTTAAGCGTCCGACTTCAGCCAGGTCACGATCTCGCAGTCTGTGAGTTCGAGCCCCGCGTCAGGCTCTGGGCTGATGGCTCGGAGCCTGGAGCCTGTTTCCGATTCTGTGTCTCCCTCTCTCTCTGCCCCTCCCCCGTTCATGCTTTGTCTCTCTCTGTCCCAAAAATAAATTAAAAAACGTTGAAAAAAAAACCCCTCAAGAACGTAAGAATAGAAGGGATATACCTCAAGATCATAAAGGCCATATACGGAAGACCCACAGCTAATATCATCTTCACTGGGGAAAAACTGAGAGGTTTTCCCCCTAAGCTCAGGAACACGACAGGAAGGTCCACTCTCACCACTATTATTCAGCATAGTGTTGGAAAGCCTAGCCTCAGCAATCAGAAAACAAAAAGAAATAAAAGGCATCCAAATCATCAAGGAGGAATTCAAACTTTCACTCTTCACAGAAGGCATGATACTCTATGTGGGAAACCCAAAAGACTTCACCAACATATCTTCTAGAACTGATACATGAATTTAGCAAAGTTGCAGGATATAAAATCAATGTACACAAATCGGTTGCATTTCTATACACCAATAATGAAGCAGAAGAAAGAGATATCTGGGAATTGATTCCCTTTACAATTGCACCAAAACTCATAAGAACCTTGAGAAAAAATTAACCAAAGAAGTAAGAGGTTTGTATGCTGAGAACTATAGAAAACTAGGCAAGAAATTGAAGAAGACACAAAGAAATGAAAAAGCATTCCATGCTCATGGATTGGAAAAGCAAATATTGTTAAAATGTCGATACTACCCAAAGCAATATACACATTCATTGCACTCCCTATCAAAATAATACCAGCATTCTTCAAAGAGCCAGAACAAACAATTGTAAAATTTGTACGGAACCAGAAAAGACCCCAAATAACCAAAGTAAAGTTGAAAAAGAAAACCAAAGCTGGAGACATCACAGTTGCAGACTTCAAGCTCTATTAGAAAGCTGTCATCTTAAAGACAGTATGGTACTGTCACAAAAACAGACACACAGTTCAATGGAACAGGATGGAGAACCCAAAAATGGGCCCACAAACATATGGGCAACTAATCTTTGACAAAGCAGGAAGGAATATCCAATGGAAAAAAGACAGTAACTTCAGCAAAGGGTGTTGGGAAAACTGGACAGCGACATGCAGGAGAATGAACCTTGACCACTTTCTTACACCATACACAAAAATAAATTAAAAATGGATGAAAGACCTAAATGTAAGACAGGAAGCCATCAAAATCCTAGAGGAGAAAACAGGCAACAACCTCTTTTACTTTGGCCACAGCAACTTCTTACTTGACACGTCTCTGGATGCAAGGGAAACAAGAGCAACAATGAACTAGTGGGTCCTAATCAAGATAAAAAACTTCTGCACAGCAAAGGGAACAATTTTCAGAAAACTTTCTGAACAGCAAAACTAAAAGGTAACTGATGAAATGGGAGGAGATATTTGCAAATGACATATCAGATAAATGGTTAGCATCCAAAATCTATAAAGAACTTATCAAATTCAACACCCAAGAAAACCAATAATCTAGTGAAGAAATGGGCAAAGACATGAATAGACACTTCTCCAAAGAAGATATCCAGATGGCCAACCAACACATGACAAAATGCTCAATGTCACTCATCATCAGGGAAATACAAATAAAAACCACAACGAGATACCACCTCACACGTGTCAGAATGGCTCACATTAACAACTCAGGCAACAACAGATGTTGTCGAGGATGTGGAGAAAGAGGATCTCTTTTGCACTGCTGGTGGGAAAGCAAACTGCTGCAGCCACTTTGGAAAACAGTATGGGGTTTCCTCAACGAACTAAAAATAGAGCTACCCTACAACCCAGCTATTGCACTACTAGGTATTTATCCGAAGGATACAGGAGTCCTGATTCGAAGGGGCACATGCACCCCAATGTTTATAGCATCATTACCGACAATAGCCAATGTGTATAAAGAGCCCAAATGTCCATTGACTGATGAATGGATAAAAAAGATGTGGTAGATATATGCAATGGAATATTACTCTGTTTTCAAAAAGGATGAAATCTTGCCATTTGCAAAAACGTGAATGCAACTAGAGTCAATTATGCTAAGTGAAATGAGTCAGTCAGAGAAAGGCAAATATCATATGATTACACTCATATGTGTAATTCAAGAAACAAAACAGATGAACATAGGGGAAGGGAAGCCAAAAATAAAATAAAAACAGAGAGGGAGACAAACCCTAAGAGACCTTTAAATACAGAGAACAAACTGAGGGTTGCTGGCTGGGTATTGGGTGGTGGGTGGGCTAAATGGGCAATGGGCATTAAGGAAGGCACTTGTTGAGAGGAGCAGTGGGTGTTATATGTGATGAATCACTAAATTCTATTCCTGAAATCATTAGTACACTATATGATAACTGACTTGGATTTAAATTAAAAAAAAATAAACTCTTCATCAGGGAAGAAAAAAAGAAAGTATACTTTTTACCTGCTTATTTTTATGAATTTTTATTTGGTTATCATTGCTCTTCAAATTTGGTGCTGTTGGGTGACTATCTTTGCAATTATTTTTAGAGAGTCTACAGAGCTTCTGATATGTATAGATGCTTTTCATCAGTTCTAAAAATAATTCTGGGTTATTATTTGCTCAAACATTGCTTCTTCCCTATGTTTTTCTTTCCTTGCATGTCTTCATTTACACCTATGTTAGACTTCTATCCTTACCTTTATTTCTCCCTAGCTTCATGTTGATGTATTCAGCTCCCTTAACATGTTGTCTCTCTTGGTCCTGACCTTGTTTGTATGTAATCTTCTGCTAACCCCATCTAGTGGATTATTAATTTTAAAGGTTGAGTTATCACCATTTGAAATTGTCCATTTGAATCACTAAAAAGAGTTTAATTATCTGGTGAAATATTTCATCTTTCAGGATGAGAATCATATGCAGTGATTGCTAGGAAGTACACTTGCTGAAAATATATGCAACATTTTTCTTTTATCAAAACTTTTCCATTTAACATATGGCTAGGTACATTTTTATTTATACTTAGTGGAACAATAAAATTTCTGTATGTTGAAGAATAGCGGTTTTGATCACACACTATGGCTATCCAAAAATAGCATGAAAAATCAATGTGATGTGGAATATAGCATGGAAAAACCTGGCGCTCAATAAAATTCATGTTACATAGTCTCTTGCATGATTCAGAGTAGTAGAGGTTTACAGCTGTTGGTTACGTATTGGTGAAGTTTAGGCATGTGTAAAATTGGGTGATATGAGTAAATTATCACTTCTGAAAGCAGTAATCCTATTTTCAATATTCAGCACATTGAGGAAATAAGAATTAAAGAAAACTTTCATATGGGAGATGTGCCAAAATTTATGAAAAAAGTGTAAATCTATGTAACACAAGACATGAATTTTGGTCTGGACAACATGACAGAGACTCATTTCTTTATTTCCTTATTTTTTGTTGGGGGTGGGGAGAGAGAGAATGAGCAGGGAAGAGGGACAGGGGGAGAGAGACTGAGAATCCTAAGCAGGCTCCATGCTCAGCATGACACGGGCCTCCATCCCATGACCCTGGTATCATGACCTGAGCTGAAATAAAGAGTTGGGCGTTCAACCGACTGAGCCACCCAGGCACCCTGAGACTTATTTCTCCTTGCTCTTCTCTACTAAGCATAACTATAAATCTTGGAAATAATGCAAGAGGCAACCAAAAGATAACTCTGAAAGAATGAAATCTTGCCATTTGCAATGACATGGATGGAACTAGAAAGTATTATGCTAAGCAAAATACATCAGTTAGAAAAAGACAAATACTATATGATTTTACTCATATGTGGAATTAAGAAACAAAACAGACGTGGGGCCCCTGGGTGACTCAGTCGGTTGAGCGTCCGACTTTGGCTCAGGTCATGATCTCATGGTCCGTGGGTTCAAGCCCTGCATCAGGCTCTGTGCTGACAGCTCAGAGCCTGAAGTCTGCTTCAGATTCTGTGTCTCCCTCTCTCTCTCTCTGCCCCTGCCCCACTCGTGCTCTCTCAAAAATAAACATTAAAAATTTTTTTTTTAAAAAGAGAAACAAAACAGACGAACGTAAGGTGTGTGTGGGGGGAGAGTTAAACCAAGAACAGACTCTTAACTATACAAAACAAACTGAGGGTCACTGGATGGGAAGTGTGGAATGGTTTAAATAGGTGATGGGTATTAAAGAGGGGACTTGTGATGAGCACCAGGTGTTGTATGTAAGTGATGAATCACTAAATTATACACCTGAAACTAATATTACACTGTATGTTAACTGGAATTTAATAAAAACTTTTAAATAGGAAAAAAATTAAAAAGAAGACTCTGAATATTAGAAAGAGGAAGGCAAACAACTTTGGCACTCCAGAAGTGGAGGAACAACACAGTGGCTAGAAAACTGATCTATATGAGCTGATATTAGAGCTCAAATCCAAAGACAGTTTGAAGGCAGAATTCTCTCTTCCTTGGGGAACTTCAGTCCTGTTTTCTCTTAAGGCCTTCATCTGATTGAATGAGTCCCACCCACATTATAGAGAGTAATATGAATTACCCAAAGTCTACTGATTTAAATGTTAACCTTATCTAAAACTTAGCCCCCAGCAATGTCCACTCAAGTATTTGACCAAATATCTGGATACAGTGTCCAAGCCAAGTTGACACATAAAATTAACCATCATCCATTCTTTCCCTGGGAACCTTCTGTGGAAGGCAGGTTATGTGAAAATATTCGCACCAAAGTGAGGGGGCAGCAGTCTTAACTTACGGTTCAATAGAATCATTGAAACTATGACCTCTAGGCAAGCAAGGCATAAAGCCACAGGACAGGAAATAAAAATTTTGCTAGTGGATCACTAGGGGTAATAGTGAATGGTGCCCCTCCCATTTCCACCCCTTTGTTCTTGGACCCATGAATCCTGGATATGGGATAAATAGCTCCATATGTTGGACGCTGAGCACATACAGCCTCTTGGAGAACATTTTCCCACTCTGACAGGGGACTGGCATCTAGCTGGCACTATAACAGAGTGCTCAAAACATTTGGTCAGCCGCCAGTTTTGGAATAATGGGGAACATGATAACACCAGTGAATTCCATGACTCTGGGTTCATCGCTGCACACCGTTTGCAGTGAATTTAGTTCCTTCACCAGAATCGCGCTGCATGGAATATAACATTGCGTAGATAAGGCATTCTGTAGATCACTGTGGTTAGTTTTGACAGAAGCACTGCATGCAGGGAAGGGAAATCCATCTCCATGGTAAGAGTTTATTCCAGTAAGAACAAAATGCTGCTCTTCCATGATAGAAGGTATACAATATAGTAAACCTTCCACCAGCTATCTGGTTGATCACCTTGGGGGATAGTACCTTATCAAAGACACAGGGATCATTTCTACTGCTAGAAGGTTGGACACTCAGTGGTACGCTTAGCCACGTCAGCTTTGGTAATAGAGGTCCATGTGCGGAGCCAATGCATAATATCCTTCTGTGACCCAAGGCCATTTGTTCAGGACAATGACAAAGATGGCTGAGGAAAGAGGCTGAATAATATCCATAGAACTGTTCATCTTACACATTTGATTATTAAAAGTCATCTCTGCTGAGAGACAAACCAAGAAACAGACTCTTAACTATAGGAAACAAACTTATGGTTATGGGGGGGGGCGGGGAGGATGGGTGAAATAGGCAATGGGGATTAAGGAGCACTTGTGATGAGCATCAGGTGATATATGGAATTGATGAATCACTATATTGTACACCTGAAACTAATATAACAATAACTATACTGAAATTTAAAAGAATAAAAGGAAATAAGAAAAAGAAATTTATCTCTGCTGAGGTCGCCCTTAGATGAGCATTCACAGAAGACACAAATATCTTCACATTTTTCACCTACTCGGAGACGTCTATCCACATAGCTTCTTCCTTAGAATTTTGTCACTAATTTTAATTCATGTTCCTTCCAATTCTCTGTCCATTCTGCCCAACAGTTGGCCACCGCCCATGAATTGGAATATATTCAGACTTCTATCCTTTTACCTTTTAAGAAAAATAACCAGTCAGGTGCACTGCTCAAAGTTCTACCCACTGAAGGTTTACCCTTCACCACTGTTCTCCATGGATGTCCCAGAAAGGGGCTGTAGTACTACAGCTGTCCACTTTTGGGCAGTGTCTGCATATTGTGCAGCATCATCTGTAAATCGGACCCAAATTTTCTTTCTCTGTCAACTGCATGTATCCCTGCTGCTGCCCAAATCTGTGAGATAGTGTTTCTTGGGGAAAAAAGGCAAAAGGGTAAAAGAAAATGGGTAATAAAACCTGTACCATTCCCTACTCCCTGGTTTCACTCTCTAGTACAAGGTATCTGCTTTTGCTTGCTTTCCAGATTTCTCATGGAAGTGTTTTTTGTATTTTGTCTAGAGTTATTAGTTACAATCAAAAGGACATGGGCAGCCATGAGCTAACTCCATGGCAGACAGAACCAGAAACTCCTCACTGGATTTTTAAAATAGTTTTACTTTTTAGAGCAGTTTTAAGTTCACAGAAAAATTGAACTGAAAGTATAGAGTTCCCACGTACCCACTCCTCCCACAAATCCACAGTGCCTCCACTTTCAGTATTCTGCCCCTGAGTGTATACGTTAACTATAACTGATGAACCAATAGATCATAATCATCAAAAGTCCACCCACAGTTTACATTATGATTCACCTTTGGTGTTGTACATTCTAAGAGTTTTCACAAGTATGTAATGTCATATCCACATGATTTTTAAGTGGACATAAGTTTTCAGCTACATTGGGTAAATACCAAAAGTGCAATTATAGTGTCATACAGAATTATTTCACTGTCCGAAAAATGCTCTACGCACCGCCTATTCTTCCTTCTCTCCTCTAACTCATGAAACTCCTAATGCTTTACTGTCTCCATTGCTTCGCCTTTTCCAGAATGTCACATAATAGGAATATACAGTATGCAGCCTTTTCAGTTTGACTTTTTCACTTAAGATGCATTTACGATTCCTCATATCCTTTTATGGTTTGATAGCTCCTTTATTTTATCCCTGTATAATATTCCATTCTCAGGATTTACCACAATTTTTTTATACATTTATCTACAAAAAAACAAAAACAAAAACAAAAAACAAAAAACCATGTCAGTTGCTTCCAAGTTTAAACAATTATAAATAAAACTACTACAAACATCTGTGTGTAGCTTCTTGCATGGACATAATTTTCAACTAATTTGGGTAAATAACAGGAGTGTGATTGCTGCACTGTATGGTAAGCATAGGTTTAGTTTTGTGAGAATCTTTTATTCTCCTTTGCAAGTGGTTATGCGATTTTGCATTTCTACCAGCAATGAATGGGAGCTGCACATCTTCACAAGCATTTGATGCTCTCAGTGTGTAGTGATATCTCATTGTTGTTTAATTTGCAATTTCATACTGACATATGATGCTGAGCATATTTTAATATGCTTATTTCTCATCCATGTATCCTCTTCGGTGAGGTGCCTGTTCATACCTTTCCCGGTTTTTAAATCATATCATTCATTTTCCTATTTTGATTTTTAAGAATTATTTCCAAAATGTGGATAACAGTCCTTATCAGATATGTCTCTGCAAATATTTGTAAGCAATATAAGTATCAATACATTTGGCATATGCATATTCACACATGCACGCGTGCATACACACACACACACACACACACACACACACACACACACAGGTCACTGGAATAGTATGCAGCCATAAAAAAGGATGAGATCTTGTCATTTGTAACAACATGGGGGGGACCTAGCGCATATTAATCCAAGTGAATGTGGTCATGCAAAGAATGACAAATAACATATGATTTTACTTAAATGTGGATTATAAAAGAAGACAAATCAATAAACAAACAAAAAGCAGAATTAGACATATAAATACAGAGAACAAAGTGATGGGTGCCAGAGGGAAGGAGGATGAGGGGAGGGGCAAAATAGGTGAAGGGGCATGGGAAATATAGGTTTTCAGTTATGGAATGAATAAACCATGGGACTAAATGGCACAGTGTAAGGAATGGAGTCAATGATATTGTAATAGCATTGTATGCTGACAGATGGTAGCTACACTTGTGGTAAGCACAGCATAAGGTATGGAGAATTTGATTCACTATATTGTATACCTGAAAGTTATATAATGTGTATCAGGATACTCAAATTTAAAAAACTTAAAACAGACAAATCAAATAAGTTTCTAACTCAAATCATTTAAAAAGTTAGCTTTATAATATGACCTTTATTAGCAATGTGGATGGAACTGGAGAGTGTTATGCTAAGTGAAATAAGACATACAGAGAAAGACAAATACCATATGATTTCACTCTTATGTGAACCCTGAGACTCTTAACAGAAGACCATGTGGGAGGGGAAGGGAAGAAAAAAAAAGTTGGAGAGGGAGAGAGCCAAACCATAAGAGACTCTTAAAAACTAAGAACAAACTGAGGGTTGATGGGGGGGTGGGAGGGAGGGGAAAGTGGGCATTGAGGAGGGCACCTGTTGGGATGAGCAATGAGAGTTGTATGGAAACCAATTTGACAATAAATTTCATATAAAAAAAGTTAGCTTTATATCACTACTTGAAATTAAAAATAAGAGCTGTAATTGATGTGGTAAGTAACATAAAAACTATATGAAAGTTTAAATGGAAAGAATAAGTCAAACCCATTTGCAATATATGCCTATTTCATATATGTTATCTCATTGATTCTTCATAGCAAACATTTAGTGTAAGTATTGGGATTTCTACTTTAGAAATGAGGAAACAGTCGCGAAGGATGTCAATACCTTTCCCACTGTCACACAGTGTGTGTCAGAAGCAGGTTTGAACCTCATTGCTATTTCATGCCATGGCCTATAGGGAGACAGTGGGTAGGACCCAAGTCAATGTGCTTCAGCCAGTCCCCCTGGTTCCTTTTCCTTTCCTTACCTCAACTCTACTATATCCATCCAGCTCCAAAACCTAGAGAACTCCCACATATTTTGTGGCAAAGCAGAACACCCTACCTTTAGTCTCACTTTTAATTTGAACCTTAGACTTTCAGTTTTTCCAGAGATATGTTTTAATGTTTAGTTATTTTGAGAGAGAGAGAGAGAGAGAGAGAGAGAGCAAGAGCAAGTGGGAGAGGGGCAGTGGTGGGGGGGGGGGAGAGAGAATCCTAAGCAGGCTCCACGATGTCAGTGCAGAGCCTGATGTGGGGCTGGAATCATGAACCGTGAGATCATGACTGGAGCTGAAACCAAGAGCCAGACGCTTAACCGGCTGGGCCACCCAGGCACAACCTCACCAGGAAATTTAAAAAAAAAATTTTTTTTTAACGTTTATTTATTTTTGAGACAGAGAGAGACAGAGCATGAACGGGGGAGGGTCAGAGAGAGGGAGACACAGAATCTGAAACAGGCTCCAGGCTCTGAGCTGTCAGCACAGAGCCTGAAGCGGGGCTCGAACTCACTGACCGCGAGATCATGACCTGAGCCGAAGTCAGCCGCTCAACCGACTGAGCCACCCAGGAGCCCCACCAGGAAATATTTTGAATACTCTGTAAGTGAGTAGGCGATTGTTGCTAGTATCCTACCGCCATTCCCTAAGGATGGTGAATTCTGAGGACAGCACTTAGTTGCAGAAATAGTTTTGGGTGTGAGGATACAAATGGGGGCTCAGAGATGTAACTCTTGTGTTGTGTACAGTAATAGGGGCATAAGGTAGAGCCAGGCCTCTGGATTGTCAGGGTGATGGAGATGTATGTAGAGGGAAATAGGGATTTGTGGCTTGTCTGTCCCTGCCTTTATTTATTTATTTATTTATTTATTGGAATTTTATTAGAGTTACTAATTTTATTTTACATTTATAACTTTTTAAATTCCAGATAGTTAACATGCAGTGTAATATTAGTTGCCGGCATAAAATACAGTGATTCAACCCTTCCATACATCACCCAGTGCTCATCACCACAAGCACTCCTTAATCTCCATCGTCTGTTTAATCCATCCCCCAACCTGCCTCCCCTCTGGTAATCATCAGGTTTTTCTCTACAGTTAAGAGTCTTTTTCCTGGGTTGCCTCTCTTTCTTCCTCCTAGGATCATTTGTTTTGTTTCAAAAATTACACATAGGGGTGAAATCATATATTTGTCTTTCTTTGACTGGCTTCTTTTGCTCGGCATAAAACTCTCTAGCTCTGTCCACGCCGTTGCAAATGGCAAGATTTGATTAGCTTTTATGGCTGAGTAATATTGCACTGTATATAGATACTACATCTTCTCTATCCATTCTCAATCAATGAACACTTGGGCTGTTGCCACTGCTTGGGTATTGCAAATGATGCTGCTATCAACATCGGGGTGCATGTATCCCCTTGAACTGGTAGTTTTGTATTCTTTGGGTAAATACCTAGTAGTACAACTGCTGGACAATAGGGTAGTTCTACTTTTCACTTTTTGAGGAGCCTCTGTAGTGTTTTCCAGAGTAGCTGCACCAGTTTACATCCCTACCAAGAGTGCAAGAGGGTTTCCCTTTCTCCACATCCTTGCCAACACCTGTTGTTTCTTCTGCTGCAGTAGACATGATACTGTGTTTTTTTATTTATTTTTTTTATTTTTTTCTCCAAATTTCTTTTTTTTTTAATATATGAAATTTACTGTCAAATTGGTTTCCATACAACACCCAGTGCTCATCCCAAAAGGTGCCCTCCTCAATACCCATCACCCACCCTGCCCTCCCTCCCACCCCCCATCAACCCTCAGTTTGTTCTCAGTTTTTAACAGTCTCATATGCTTTGGCTCTCTCCCACTCTAACCTCTTTTTTTTTTTTTCCTTCCCCTCCCCCATGGGTTTCTGTTACGTTTCTCAGGATCCACATAAGAGTGAAACCATATGGTATCTGTCTTTCTCTGTATGGCTTATTTCACTTAGCATCACACTCTCCAGTTCCATCCACGTTGCTACAAAACATATTTCATTCTTTCTCATTGCCACATAGTATTCCATTTAGATACTGTGTTTAAAAAACCCTAACTCGACTTCACCAAAAGATTGCTACAACTGACACATGAATTTAATAAAGTCACAGAATACAAAATCATCATACAGAAATCTGTGGCATTTCTTTCTTTTTTTTTTTACCATTTACTTATTTTTGAGAGGCAGAGAGAGACAGAGCGTGAGTAGGGGAGGGGCAGAGAGAGAGGGAGACACAGAATCAGTAGCAGGCTTCAGGCTCCGAGCTGTCAGCACAGAACCCCATGCGGGGCTCGAACTCACGAATTCACGTGAGATCATGACCTGAGTCAAAGCCGGACGCTTAACCGACTGAGCCACCCAGGCAAGAAATCTGTGGCGTTTCTATGCAGCAAGAGTGAAGCAGCAGAAAGGGAAATTAAGGAATACGTCCCATTTACAATTGCACTGAAAACAATCAGATACCTAGGAACAAACCTAACCAGAGAGGTGAAATACCTGTAGTACTCTGAAGACTCTAAAACACTGATGAAAGACATTGAATATACACAAAGAAATGGAAAGACATTCCATACTCATGGATTGGAAGAACAAATATTGATAAACTGTCAAAACTACGCAAAGCAATCTACACATTTAATGCAATCACTACCAACATACTGCCAGCATTTGTCACAGAGCTAGAGCAAACAGCCTAAAACTGGTATGGAGCCACAAAAGACCCAGAATAGCCAAAGCAACCTTGAAAAAGCAAAGCAAACCTGGAGGCATCACTATTTGGGACCTGAAGTTGTATTACAAAGCTGTAGTGATCAAAACAGTATGGAACTGCCACTAAAATAGACACATAGATCAATGGAACAGAATAAAATACCCACAAAGGAACCCACAAGTATATGGTCAATTCATTTTCGGTAAAGCAGGAAAGAGTATCCACGAGGAAAAAGACAGGCTCCTTAACAAATGCTGTTAGGAATACTGGACACCACCATGCAGAAGAATGAAACTGGACCAGTTTCTTACACCATACCCCAAAATGAGATAAAAACAGAGAGGGAGGCAAACCATAGGGGCTCTTAAATACAGAGAACAAACAGCGTTGCTGGGGGGGGGGGGTGGGAGGGAGGATGGGTTAAATGGGTGATGCACATTAAGGAGGGCACTTCTCAGGATGAGCACTGGCTGTCACATGGGGGAGATGAATCACTGGGTTCTACTCCTGAGGCCAAGAGTATACTGTATGTTATCTAGCTTGTATTTAAATAAATTAAAAAATTAAAATTAATTCAAAATGGATCAAAGGCCTAAATGTGAGACCCGAAACCACCAAAATCCTAGAGGAGAACACAGGCAGTAACCTCTTTGACATCCACTGTAGCAACTTCTTTCTAGATATGTCTCCTGAGGCAAGGGAAACAAAAGCAAAAATAAACCACTGGGACTTCATCAAAATAAACACCTTCTGCACAGGGAAGGAAACCATTAACAAAACTAAAAGGCAACCTATAGAATGGGAGAAGATATTTGCAAATGGCATATCTGATAATGGGTTAGTATCCAAAATATAGAAAGAATTTATAAAACTCAACACCCCAAAACACAAATAACCCGATTGAAAACATGGGCAGAAGACAGGAATAGACATTTTTGTAAAGAAGACTCCAAATTGCCAACAGACACACGAAAAGACGCCCAACATCACTTGTCATTAGGGTAATACAAAACTACAATGAGACATCACTTCACACCTGTAAGAATGGCTAACATCCATGCCTTTAAATATCTTATGAAGAAAGAAGTTTTGCAGATCTGTGGGTTTTTGCCATGGGGCTTGTGACATCATTCTTTGTCTTTGGATAAACCGTTCCAAATAGCTGTAGTGCCATAGTTACATATATTTTTTGTAGCACAGTAAAATAAGTATGCTATTATTTTTAAATTTTAAATGTTTTTTCCTTCTGTATCAATGAAATCACCTGGAAAACCATGTGAAGTCTGTGTGCCACATTTTGTGAAACACTTCCTTCATGTCAAACATAAAGTTACTATAAGTTTTCATGAAAACATCAGATTAACAGTATAGTCACCATGTACACCATCAGTTTTCCTGGCCAAAGTTTTCAGATGTATTTACTTTGAGGAAGACCAAAGGCTTCTGACTTAGAGCTGAGTCCCAAAATCTACTGCTCGTTAGAGTCAATTGTAAGTTGTGGCTACACTCTGACACACATTTTTGTGAAGATTAAATGAAGTTATAAATGTATGGAACCTAGGAAAAGAATTCGCTAATATATAGTATACATGCTATCAAGAGTTTTTATAATAACTTATTCTTTAAAAACTCAATAAATGGATCTATTGTCCTACGTGCACACAACTAGTGGATGGCCAGCTATTCACAATTATAGAGCGCAGATCAAAATTATCTAGCTAATAGAGCCATGACTTTTAAATTTGTGGGTATAGAAGATTAGTAACAGCATAGAAACTAGAGCAGGTAGCTTTCAGAGTGATGGCATCAGTAGAGGCATGTTGCAGGGAAGATGGGCACCTCACCAAATTCGAAATGATGGGGATCTGGAGGTTCCCCGCCATTTAGGTAGGGTCCAATTTCCAAGAAAGCGATGCAATCCACACACAGCTGAACATGGGAAAGTCTAGTCTTACATTACTCACAGCCTTTCGGAGTCTTCAGTTCCAGAGAAGAGAAAAAGAGGTTTTACGTACCAATTCATTTTATAAAGCCAATATATCCTTGATACTAAAATCCAAGAGTGTATGTGAAATAAAAGTAGATGCTAGTGTCACTCGTGAGGATATTAATAAAAATTCTAACCCAATTAATATGATGTAGATTATTCAAAAAGGTAAGAGATCATGAACATTCACCCAGAAGTGTATGGTTGATTTAAACATAGGAAAATGTGTATGAGATTCATTGCATTGACAGATTCATGGAAGAAAACTCCCACGATCATCTGAATAAATGTACTACAAATGTTTGATGAAAGCCAATATATATTCAATAGAAATACTGTTAGGAAACTAAACTAAGAATGGAACTTCCTCTATGTCACAGTAAATATAGTCAAATGGTAAAAATTTTCTAATTCCTATCAGAAATAAGACCAGGATGTCCATTATTGCCAATACTTTCTAACACTGTACTGGGTGGGTCTGTCCAATATTGTAAAATGAGGAAACAAAGAGGGGGGACAATGTTTAAAACAGCAGGAACAAACTGTTAGTATTCAAAGATGATAGAATTGTGTACGTTGAAACTCATAACAGGTGTTGACATGCACCTCTGGCATTAAATCGTTATGTAGCAAGGCTGCTGGAGAGACCATCGATGTACAGATATATCTGCACTTACCAGCTCAATCAGAATACAAAATTTCAAAAAATGACACAATTTTCAATAGCATCTAATACTTAAAGTCAGTTTAACAAAGGTTTGAAAGAGTCTTTGGAGAAAGTTGTAAGATTTTATTGAGAGATTTTGAACAGTGAAGTATCCTTCCTACATGAGAACAGTTTGCATCGTTTCAGCTTCTTTTTGCTTACACCTTCGGTTAACCTTCACCTGTAAGACAGACACAGAGTTGGAAACAGTACTCAGCAAAATTTTATTTAGATTAAATTAATGATATGCAGAGGACACTATAGCTTCCATTTTATAAGACAGAATTCCATGCATATACTTTACCAACGTTTTTGGAACACACCACACTTTCTATTGGTACAAGAAAACAAAAAGACCCTTCAGGTTCAGAACAGATAAAATGAAATGAACCTATTAAAAGGTAGTTTCATTTTTTTATCTTTATGTTTAGATTCAAGTTAGTTAACATCTAGTGTCGTACTGGTTTCAGGAGTAGAATTTAGGGATTCATCGCTTACATATAACACCCATGCACTCTCCCTACTTGATGTGCCACAGAAACCAGAAACTAGACTATCTCTTGCCATTTTATTACTCAGTCATGTGAGCCTTCATTGGGGAAAGGTTTCAAAATGCACGTGTTTTGTAAGAGCCACAATAATTTAGAATTTGACGAAATGTCTCCACAGAGAAAAACCAACATCAAACTGTGTTTTCTTGATCTCAGTACCAGTGAAATCTCAACTCAGATGTTAAAATTTGACCAAAGATGTTATCTGATGACAAATAAATCATACAAAATGGAAGATTTTTGTATTCCATGTATATTATCCAACAGAACCACAGAATACAAAAATCAGCAATAAAAAATGACTGCAATTTATCTGATTTGAAATCTCTAAATATATGAGTCAAGATGGGTTGAGAAGTGAGGGGATTCTCCCAGAATCACACAACTTATGTTAGAGCTGGTATTGGAACATACTTCAGTGCCTTGGCATATTTCACACAAACTGGTATTTACTCCAAATGCATTTTGTGGTATTTATTTACTTATTTATTTAATATAATTTATTCTTAAATTGGCTTCCATACAACACCCTTTGTGTTTTTGAAAAGAGGAAGTTATAGAAGATTTCGAATTTAATTAGCTATCGGTTAAAGTATGTACTGCTTATTTTATTTATTTATTTATTTATTAAAATTTTTTTTTATGTTTATTCACTTTTGGAAGACAAGAGAGAGACAGAGAACAAGCAGGGGTGGGGCAGAGAGAGAGGGAGACACAGAATCTGAAGCAGGCTCCAGACTCTGAGCTGTCAGCACCAGAGCCCAATGCGGGGCTCGAACTCACAATCTGCAAGATCATGACCTGAGCCAAAGTCGGACGCTCAACTGACTGAGACACCCAGGCGCCCCAGTATTTACACTTTATAAAAAAGGAAATGTTTTCATATTTTATAATTTCATAAGGCTTTGACCCAATTAAATTCTATATCTGATAGGCTATATATCAGGCAATCAGGAAGTTAGGGTCTGAATTACTTGTGAAAGTATCTTTATGTGTAAACTCTGTCATTAAAGTATCAATAAAGTCATATCTACATAATTAAAGATATAATATTCAGGAAAAGACCTGCATACTTTGCATTCTCAATGGATAACATACCTGCTTCAGGCATTTTCATGGGCTCCACTGTTGGGACATCTGCCCCCTTCACATCACTGTCATCTTCACTGATACCCCCAGTCTTTGGCAGAGGTAGTTCCTGGATCCCAGATTCCAGGTCAGATCCTTAAAAAAAAAAAGGTTATCGGGGTGCCTGGGTGGCGCAGTCGGTTAAGCGTCCGACTTCAGCCAGGTCACGATCTCACGGTCCGTGAGTTCGAGCCCCGCGTCGGGCTCTGGGCTGATGGCTCGGAGCCTGGAGCCTGTTTCCGATTCTGTGTCTCCCTCTCTCTCTGTCCCTCCCCCGTTCATGCTCTGTCTCTCTCTGTCCCAAAAATAAATAAACGTTGAAAAAAAAAAAGGTTATCAATTTAAGGAGTAAACACAAAATTTAAAGAAAGAAGTGATACTATTTATTCTTTCTATTATATGAAATACAAGCCTGTATACTTAGTGTAATAAAAAAAGGGATGGAAAGGTGGACGTCACATCTTTTTTTGTATTATGAAACCTTATTTCAAATAACAATCTAAAGAGAAACCACACTAAATCTACATTTGCATTATATTACCACAGTGTACTAAGAGTAGAGAGCATCAGCTAAGAAATCTTAAATTTACACCATGGACAGGAAGTTTTTTGAAGTTTATTCATTTATTTTGAGAGAGAGAGAGACAGAGTGAGCCAGTAGTGGAGGGGCTGAGAGGGAGAGAGGGAGGGAGAGACAGAGCGAGAGCAAGAGTGAGAGCGAGAGCGAGAGAGCGAGAGAGAGAGAGAATCACAGCAGCTTCTGCACTGCCAGTGCAGAGCCCAACACAGGGCTCAATGTCACGAACTGGGAAATTGTGACCTGAGCCGAAATCCAGAGTCAGATGCTTAACTGACTGAGCCACCAGGCAGTCTGCACCATGGATAGGAATTTAATGAAAATTAAAATTTAATTTCCTGAACAATTAGCTGAGTGCATTTGTGGGCCTATGACAAATCCTATACTATAGTGACATCCATCTCCTATCACGGGCAATCTGAAAGTAATTTTGTGAAATTTAACTAGTTAGATTTAGGGACAAAGTCTCTCTCTATAACTTATGATAAATGAATCATGCAGAGAACCAAGTATCAAAAATAACAGCAAAATATTAGTGACTTATAGTCAAACTTCTGTCTTACAGTGAGAGTAAAGGGAGCAGGGTGGAAAGAAATTAATGGACTTTGCCCTCAGTCTTATTGTAGAAACCTCTTACCAGAGAATTCCTAAAATAATCCATGGCCTAAGAAGAACAAATTAAACTACAAATTAAACTAGTAAACAATGCATACTTTTGTAATTAAAGTTTCCTCTGACTTAGAAAAGACTGCATGTTCAAGCACACAGATTAAATAAATCTTGAAGAAAAAGGGGAAATTCATTAGAGTGAAGGACCATATGAAGCTGCAAACTATGCGGTCTTCATATTTTCAACCGATTTTCAGGAAATGACTGAGTTTCTCTTGTAATGTTTTGTTTCATCTTGTTATGGTATGTCATAATGCACGATGCACACATATACCCCGAACCCCCATAGACATTCCTCCCCCCTTTCCCTTCACCTTGATCCACAAGTGCTTCTTTAACTTCTTTCTCTTGATCAGGCATAATATCCTGACTCTCGGTTGGTGCCTGCTCTTGTTGAGGCTGATTATCACTGGGCTGCTGGGCCTAGGGGTGTGTGTGTGTGTGTGTGTGTGTGTGAGCGCAAATAAATAGTTGTGTTGTTAAGACATGCCAACAATATAAATATATATTACAGATTTTTATACCAAACAATAAAAAAGTATAAACCCACACGTAAAACACGATTCTATATATTTATTCTTAAAAGTTACTCTTCCGGAGCGCCTGGGTGGCTCAGCTGGTTAAGCATCTGACTCTTGATTTCAGCTCAGGTCATGATCTCAAGGTTTGTGAGTTCAAGCCCTGCCTCAGGCTCCTGCTTGGGATTCTCTCTCCCTGTCTCTCTGCCCCTCCCTCCCCCTCTCTCTCAAAAATAAAATAAAAATAAACTTTTTTTTAAACAAAGAAAAATGGCTTTAAACAAACAAAAAAAAAGTTACTCTTCCCACACAGTGGCTACTCCAAGAAGAGGTAGCCACAAGCACTTTGGAGGCTATTTTAAACTATGTTGGGATGGATATGTACAACCTGTTGTTAGTAAGCATAACAATGGAGTCATAGGGTATATTTCCTCAGGGAACACAAGTATGGAATCCTTCTGGTTCAATGTTTCCTACTCCTTATCAGCAGAGAAACTTATATCACTGTATCTGTATGTTTGTAGCTCAACAACATTTTCAGAGAACGAAACTGATGGTATAGAAAATATCAAATACCAAAGTACTCACAGCCACAGGTGCAGCTGGCTGGTTAGACTCTCGATTACCCTTTCTTTGTTTAGATTTAGATCTTGTTCTCACACGCCCACTCATATTTCACCCTGAAAGTAGAATATCGGGATTTGAAAAATGTACTCTAAAGGCTAGGTATACCACTTCCAAGGCTAAACGTTTTAATTTTTTTTAACTTGAAAATACTGTCAAAATCAACCTGTGTAAGGATAATGTACATGCTTTTGTCACACCAAATCAACGAGCTGCAAGATCATTTACATCAGCCAAACTGGCAGTCAAGTCACCTTAAAGACAGGAATAAAACATGAGGTTTAGTTTCACAGCTAGATTCCCCATCATAAACAGTGCTGGAAATTTAAATTTGAATTTAAATTTGAGTTTATTTTAAATTACATAAAACAAATAAATTAGAGTTTAAATTGCTGTGGTCACATTCCCATTTACTGGGCCCATTTTACCCCCTTAAATAAGGTTTTCTTGGAACACAGAGAAGGTCTTAATCGTTTGTGTACTGCCTGCCTATGGCTGTCTTCCCACTACGAGGGCTCAGGTGCCTAGTTTTGATATTGACCAGTGAGCCGGCTCCTCCCTTGACACCCTGCACAGTGCGATACAAATCTCCGGGACGCAGTTCCAACCCTGCAGCGTTCCCTGTTTCCAGTCCCACACGCCGTTTTTTTGTTTTTGTTTTTGTTTTTAAGTAGACTTTACGGCCATCCCGGAGCCCAGGCGGGGCTTGAACTCACCACCCTGAGATCTAGACCTGAGCTGAGATCCAGCGTCAGCCAGCCACTTTGCCTACTGACCGCACCCCCTCTCCCACCCCACCCCCCCACCCCCCCCTGCCCACAGGCGCCCCTTCCAGACCTGCTCTGTACCGCCTGGCCCGCCTCCCACCCAGGGTCCCACTGAGGACTCACTCTGGCTTCAGTGCTCCGCCGGCAGTTCCAGGTGCTTGCTCAGATACCTCAAAGAACACCCCCAAGACCCACCCTGTCTTCATCTCCCCGGTCCTCGGCCGCCAGCTGTCCTCACTTGTCCCGGTCCCACCACCACGAGGACGAGGGCCATGGCGGCCGCGACGCCTGTGAGAAGAACGCTAACTCCTAGCAACTTCCTCCTCCGAGGCCACAGGTCTACCGTCCCGACCCGCCCGAGGCCCACTGGCACTCTCCTCACCGTCACTCACACTTAAAGTCCTGGAAGGACTGATTTGTGGACCTACCAGTTGTGTTCAGGCAGCGAGAAGGATCGGAGAAGAAGGAAGACCACCGCCTAGGCCTCAGCTCTGCTCAGGGAATGCGGGCACAAGGCACATGCCCAGTTGCGCTTGTCGAAAGCAGGCACAAGGCGAGCGCCCAGCAATGGTCTTTCATTGCAATGGGCATGCGCACAGGGTTGGGTGCCTGCAGGGTGGGGTGAGGTTTTCCCGCCTGTGCCTTGGAGGCGAGCTACCAAGTGATCTCCCGAGGAAAAGAAAAAGGCTTGAAGAGTTTGTTTTTAGACCACCCAATCCCCGTATGCATCCAGCATCTTTGGGGACAGACAGCCCCAGGTACCCTTAGTGAAGTTGGAGTATGTGTCTCAGAAAAAGCGCTGAGACAGAAATACATGTTAAGTGTTTTAATCCTATTTTTATACCTGCTTTGATTAATCATTTCCTCCTTTGCTTTAGTTTTCTGTCATCCTTGAATCAATTTGCTCATTCTTATAGAATAAATATATTAACACGTTTACTTTTTTTGTTCAACTAATATTTTTTATATAGATTAATTTTTTTTTTTTTTTAATTCAAGGTGGTTAACATACAGTGTAGTATTGGTACCAGGAGTAGAACTCAGTGTTTCACCACTTATAGACAACACTCAGTGCTCATCCAAATAAGTGCCCTCCTTAATGCCCGTCACCCATTTGGCCCATCCCACCACCCACCTCCCCTCTAGCAATCCCCAGTTTGTTCTCTGTGTTTAAGAGTCTCTTATGCTTTGCCTCCCTCTCTGTTTTTATCTTCGTTTTCCTTTCTTTCCCCTATGTTCATCTGTTAACACCTGTTTAATTTTTTTGCTGGTGCTACTGAACATTTAAATCTCTGCACTGGTGGGGCACCGGTGTGTCTCAATCGGTTAAGCGACCAGTTTGGCTCAGGTCATGATCTCACCGTTTGTGGGTTTGAGCCCCACATCCGGCTCTGAGTAGACGGCTCAGTGCCTGGAGCCTGATTCTGATTCTGTGTCTATCTCTCTCTCTGCCCCTCCCCTGCTTGTGCTCTCTCTCTCAGCTCTCTTTCTCATATATAAATAAACATGAAAAAATATAAATCTCTGAACTGGTAACTGATTTCTCTATATAACTGTGGTCATTTGTTCAGTGTGTATTTTAGAAATATCCATAGATATTGGTCCTAGGATTTAGGCTCAGTCCATGGTCACATAGCATACAGGAGTGGTGACTATGCTCCTCAAATTCTGTACTTGTGAAATATCAGCCAAACAACTTATAAGCAAAGGTGACTTCAACACTTAAAGGGAGAGCAGTACCTGGAGAGAGCCTTAGTAGAGTCTTGGAGGTGGCAGGGCAGGAGAGAGATTTATTCAGATTTTGAAGTCTGGTATACAGCAGGTCGTTCAAATTGGAGGAAGGTACGATTAGGATTGGGTAAGAATTGTGATAGAATGATTTAGGTTTGGAAGACACAACAGAGCAGATGTTTTAAGACCAAAGCTTCACAGTTTCTTGTGGTTGAAAATTTCATTTGGCATTTTTATTGAAGGATTAATGGGGTTTTCAGGTAATTCCCGGAATGAACAAGAAGGTATTTGTGACCTTTCTGTTTTTAGGCAGGACATTCCTAGATTAGTGAAGTTATGCTGATGAAACCAGTGGCATATAAACTCTTCTTAATGTAGACAGCTAGTGCAGTTTTCCATTTTTATTACTTTTATATGACCTATCAGTTTTGGGTGGTAGGCAGTATATGGAAGGGAAGGACAGGAAGGGGGCACTAATCAGAAAGTATCTTTTTCTAAATAAATTAGGATGTATTGTTGAAATGACTCTTATATGTTCCCATCTAGTTGGGCTTTCATTTAAAGGAAATACCTTGAGTGTGGCAAGAGAGGTTTCTCAGTCTCTCTGTCTCTGTTTCCCTAAAAAAGCAACTTGAATAGGAAATGTGTTTCTTCAAAAATATTTTAGAGTGAGAATAGTCATAATCCTCAATGTTTTATTGTATCTTTTATCTTCAAAATCTTTATCAGCAAGGCTATCATTACCAGATTTTACCTGCTTTTTTTTCTTTTAAGTCACAAATGTGTGTGTGTGTGTGTGTGTGCGTGTGTGCGTGTGCGTGTGCGTGCGTGTGTGTGTGTGTGTGTGTGTGTGTGTGTGTGTAGTGCACTGAAGTGGTGCTCAAAGGTTTGGACATAGTGATTTCTGGATTTAGACTTTCTGTGAGCACCTAAATAGCAAACATTCAAATTCCTGCCATCAGATGCCTGGGCAGTTTTGGCACTTGGGCTTTGATGATTCCTGAATTGTTCCAGTCCACTTCAAAGGGCAGACTTCAACCTGGTACAAATATTTAACTTTCTCCCACCATTGCTGTTGGAGATAACTGCTGACCAGTTTGTTATAAGGCCCTAATTTGATTCAGAAGAAAGCAAGTTGTGAAGAAGCCCTGGTGACACACAGGAAGCAGCAGCAAGGAGAAAAGACACTGTAGAGGCAGGAAGAATTGTGTAGTACGTGCCTCCAGGAGTTCTGTCTGAGCTGCTAAGCAAGGAGTTAGAGCTGAGAGTGCCAGCAACTCCTCTACCTGTGGGAATGCTTCAGTTGTCTGTGTGACCAGAGCTTCTCTTATTTCAAGCAGTAGAGCCTAGGAAGAAATTCAAATTTTCACAGGAACAAGGATGAGTGGGGATGGGACAAGTTCTACAGAATCTGGGCAGCTGCCATTTTCCAGTGTACTGTAAACTGCTAGTAACTAAGCTCAGATTGCCTGCTAGTTGAGGTCAAAATGGTTATTACTAATCATGTGAAATGCAACTCTCAAGTTGCCTCATAAGATGGGAGCACTGTAGGAGATGGGTACTTTGCTATAGCACAGAGTGCATGACATTCGGCTATCTTCTCATGTCTTCAGACATCAACACTTTGGTTCCAAAGCTTCGATTGCAGAGTGGGACATACGATCCCAATTCATCAGATCTTTAGACTTGGACTGAACTACACTACTGACTTTTCTTGTTTTCTAGTTTGTAGAGAGCAAATCATGGGACTTCTCTCACCCTCAAGATCATATAATCCAACTCCTATAATAAATTTCCTCTTCTGAATATCTGTATGTAATCCTGTTGGTTCTGTTTCTCTGGAGAATGGTGACTAATGAAGATTTTGGTGCTGAGAGTGTTTCTAGAGGAATTGAATTTTAAGGATGAGTTTTCTGAATTGATTTTTGGTTTTCTGATAGTGAATGTCTAAGATGATTACATTTAAAAAAGTTAATGGCTCAATTTCTAGTAGTAAAAAAAGCACTGATAGTCTGTGAACTCTCTATAGCAATACACAAAATATGTGTTTTTGATACTCATAATCAACCACTTATAAGAAGCAAAGATCTATGTGGCTCTATATATGATCCTTTTGAACGTGTTTGGAAAACTAAGTAGTATAATGATATTAGTTGGTTTCTCCTAATGTCCCCGGAAAAAGGAGCAAAAGAAAAAGATGAACTGAAGCATTTGAATTCTGAGTGATAAATGACTTAAGATTTTCTGGTTGTGTCCTGAAGGAGAGCTTTATCTCCTGTAGCTACGTGGTTGAAATTGCTGAAAATCAAATGGAGAATTTCATCTCACCCTTGGCTGAATTACAGTACAATGAAGTCCTAGGCTTTCAGGGCATCACGTGTTAAAAAGAGGGTAACTGGGAGAGAAGAAGGTCCTATAAGTGGAATGGGAACATATGGGAAAGTCCTGCTGAATCTAGGCACATCGCTCCCCTAAATTCTGATGAGTTTTCCTGGCCAGTGGGAGAGGTTTACCCACCCGCATTGAAATTGGCCTTCCCATCCCCATTGGTAGCGACCCCACTCGCAATAGTATGGCTTTTTCGCCTGTGTCTGAGCCTATGAACCCTGCATTGACTGAGCAAATGGTAAGGGCCTCTCGTGAGGCAGTGACCATGCATTATAATGCTGACTCTCCTCAGGACTTACTTGCATCACTCTTCTTTGCTTTGGACCTGTACCTAAACTCACATCCCAGGAGACCCCTAAAGGCGAGATACAAAATGTGACCCATAAGAACTTGTTCAACCCTCCAAAACAACTACTTGAGTTTTAAAATTATATAAGCAGAAATTCAGGGAACATGTGTGGGAATGACCTTAAGCATGGGGGATAATGATGGAAGGAACATCATGTTGGGTCAGGCTGAGTTTATTGATACGAATCACTAAGCAGAGATTCTTCATCAAATGCTGCAGCTCAGGGATGCAGAAAGGGCTCTAATGGTTTGTTTGGTTTGTTGTTTGAAACATGGACAAAAAAGTGGCCCACCACGAAGGAAGCGGAAATGCCAGACCTGACTTGGTTTAGTGTAGAGGAGAGGGTTCAAAGCCTTAGGGAGACTGGAATGTTAGAATGTATTTGTCAGTTAAGACCTACTCACCCACACTGGGAAGGTACAGGAGACATATCATTTGGCACTGCTGTAAGAAGAAAAAAAAACTGTGTGGGGAGAGCCCAGCATCCCTGAGAAGCTTAGTGATTGCTCTTCCGTGTAGTCCAGACCTTACAGTGAGAACCTGAGCCACTCATTTGGAAAATCTAAATGTATGTATTCACATCCCAAAGTGGCAGTATTTGGATCCTGAGGTGGCAACGTCCACGTGGCAGCACTCACTTGCCAAAGGCAAGGTGGTTGTGGTTACTCTAAGAGACAGCAGATTCAAAGCAGCAATCAGAGTAGTCTGACTCCTGCAGACCTATGGTAGTGGCTAGGTAATTATGGTGTTCCTACAAGCGAAATATATAGGGAACCTACAAACTTTTTCTTGATCTCTATAAGCAGAAAGATACTAAGACAAGTGAAGAAATCTCATTCAATCGTAAGAAGAGAGTCTTGAGCCCTCAACCAATTCTCACACTTGCGTTCCTTTTTACATTCTTGGAACACTTTAAAATAAGGGGAGGCCGAGATCCCTTGAGGAAGGAGACTGTTACATGTGAAAGAAACAAAAGAGACTTCACAAAAATAGAGTCAGGAAGCCCCAAAGGGGGGCTTTCACACAACACTACTGTCTACTAAACATACCTCACATTCCCCAGCAGGAAGTTTAGTTTACAAACCCTAGCAGGAGGAAGGAAGAATTTCTCTTTGCCCAGCAATAGCCCATCCAATGAAAACCACCACACTCAGGCAAAGAGAAGCTGCAGAAGCCCCTCCCAGCTTCCTCTTTTCTGTTGTAAAAGCAAGCCCCTCTACTAGGTTTTCTACACTTGTGCATGGGTTGCCATAGTTTCCTTGTCCAGAATTGCAAGTCCTCTGCTTTTCCTGAAGAAAGTCATTGTGTTGGTAAAATAGCTGGCTCTTTTGCTCTTTTAAGGTCCAACATACACTACTGGAAATTGATGCTCTAAATGTTTCTTCTAGTCTTCCCAAAGGGACCTTTTACTTGGGTAACTATATATTGGGGAAAAGGAAATAATCAGAACTTTTAGGGACTATTGGACACTAGTTCCGCGGTGACACTGATTCCAGGAGACCCACAATGACACTGTGACCCTCCAGTCTGAGGAGGGTCTTATTGAGGTCTGGTGATCAATGGAGTTGTAGCTCAGTTCCATTAAACAGTAGGCCCAGTGAGCTCCTGAACCCATCTTGTGTTTACTTTCCCAGTCTGGAATTCATAATTGGAATACATATAGTCCGCTCCTAAGTTTGTAATTGATTTCCTGACCTGTGGAGTGAAGGCTGTTATGGTGGGAAAGGCTGAATGGAAGCTATTATAACTGGTTCTACCTAGGAGTAGAGTCAATCTAAAGCAGTGTTTCATACCAGGAGGGACTGCAGAGATGAATACCAGCATCAAGGACTTGAAAAGTACACAATTGGTAGTTTTCAACATATCCCTGTACCGGTCTCCTACTTGGCCTATACAGGAGATAGATGGATCTTGGAGAATGAAAGTGGATTATTGTTAGCTGCACCAGGTGTTGAGTCCAACTGAAGCTGCTGTCCCCAATGTGGTTTCATTGCTTGAGCAAATTAACATATGCGCTGGTACCTGGTATGCAGCTATTGATCTGGAAGATGCCTTTTTCTCCACTTGTGCCCATAAGTCCCACCAGAGGCAGTGGGGCTTTCAGCTGCCAAGGTTCGCAATACACCTTCAAAGTCATACCTCAGTGGTATATCAGTATCTGCCTCATGTCATAATTTAGGTCACAGGATCTTGATTACCTTCCCCTTCCACAGTATATCATACCAGACCATTACACAGAGGACGCTATGGTGATGTGATGTAGTAAGGGAGAGGTTGTAGTCACTCTAGACTTATTGGTAAGATACTTGTGCGCCAGAGGGTGTGAATTAAATCTGACAAAAATTCAGGGATTTTCTACTGCTGTGAATTTTTTTTATTAAAAAAACATTGTTAATGTTTATTTATTTTTGAGAGAGACAGAGAGACAGAGCACAAGAGGGGGAGGGGCAGAGAGAGATGGAGACATAGAATCCGGGGCAGGCTCCAGGATCTGAGCTGTCAGCACAGAGCCATGACGTGGGGCTTGAACTCCCGAACTACGAGATCATGACCTGAGCCGAAGTTGGACGCTTAACCGACTGAGCCATCCAGGGGCCCCTTTGGTGAATTTTTTTAGGTGCTGAATGTAATGCTCCATGTTCGTGTTGAGATATCCCTTCATTCTCAGATAGTTACTCTCCTTTTGGTAAACTGCTTTTGGTCTGCTAGTGGGCCTTAGTAGAGACTGAAAACTTGACCACAGATCCACCAAGCTGCCCCGCAACCTGAGCTATCCATCATGAACTGGTGTTTTCTGACCAACCAGCCATAAAGTTGGGTGCGCACAGCTGCACCTTCATGGAATGGGAGTGGTATATATGTGAATCAGAGGGCAGTTTGGGTTGTTGAAAACATTGGAGGTGGTAACTGCCCTTTAGAGGCTGAACATGGCAGGGATACAAACCTTTCCTTCTAGCAACTTAAATAAACTGGATTCTTTATAAATGTGACTTCCTATACATTGAGGGAAGATTGCATATCACTTTGTCTAGAAATGTAGAAAGAACCCTGACTGTCTTGGAAAACACATCAGCGAAGGCAATTCTTTTTTGGCTTTGACTCTGATATGACACACCAGTATTGGCTGACATTCATAGCTGTGCACACCTGGCAGAAGCAAAGTGAGGGAAATGAAACTACACCTACCATACAGGTTTTCTTGAGGATATACTGTTAATGGATGGGGAAACTTAAGTGTGAGATATTGACAGTGCCATCTGTGATGAGTGAGTTAGCAAAACCAGCTATGCTCATTACCTTACTGCACTGAAATTTTGTTTTCATGTTTATTTCCTTCACCAGACTCTTAACTCCTTCCTGGAAGGTTGGAAACACCCAGCTCATCCTGGTGTCCTCGGGGCAGTATAGAGGACCTGACACACATTGGAGGCCAGTCCACATTTGTGGAATTAAAGTAAACTCTAAAATGTTAGATGACCAAACCCTGTGTCATCATGGTGAGCCAAATGGTCTACAGTCTGCAGAGTGTTGGAGAGAAATGCTACCGGTCTCTCTGTCTTAGAACCCATGCAACAGGGTGAGACCAGCTTACACTGCGGGATTGATCTCAGTTATACCCTTTAAGAGTCTAGAATTGAACCTGTATATTAGGATATTCCAGAGAAATAGTACCAATGTGCTGTGTATATTGATATGAATATATATATATATATATATATATATATATATATACACATATATAATTTGTCTATTTCTAGACAAGGTGATATGCAATATATATATATATATACACACACATTATATATATACACTCTGTATATATATATATATATATATATACAGACACACACACAAATACGTATTTTAAAAATTTAAATATATTTTATTATTTTTGTGTTTATTTATTTACTTTGAGAGAGAGGTGGGGACAGGGGCAGAGAGAACGGGAAAAAGAGAATCCTAAACAGGCCACTGGCTATCAGCGCAGAGTCCAACTCGGAGTTTGATTGCACAAACTGTGAGATCATGCATGACCTGAGCCGAAATCAAGAGTTGGACGCTTAACTGACCTAGACACCCATGCTTCCCTAAAATTTAAATTTAAAAGAGAAATTTAGGAGCATCTGGGTGGCTTAGTCGATTGACCATTCAACTCTTGATTTTGGCTCAGGTCATGATCCCAAGGTCGTGAAATCAAGCCCCACAGCGTGTTCCACACTGAGCATGGAACCTGCTTGGGATTCCCTTTCTGTCTCTCCCACTGCCCCTCTCCCTTGCTTGCGCATTGTCTCTCTGTGTCTCTCTCCCTCTCTCTCAAAAATAAAATAAAATGAATGAGAAATTTCAATTTTAGATTTAAAAAAGTTAATTTCATCTGAAAAGTAGCTTCATGACAACATCCAGAATAGGGTTCGTATACGTATGTGTGGAGCATGGCCTAGCCAAATGGACGCATAAAATTAACCATTACAGCTAGCTAAACAAATCCCATTAATTACAAAAGGCTACTTTAGAAATGCAAGTGCATGTCTCTGTAAGTTTCTGAATAAACTTTTTTTTTTTTTTTTTCGTGAATGAACCTCTTATAGCTGGTCCATCATTATTCAGCAAAGCATACTCTGGTCAGGAAGTGGAAGCTCACCTGAAAGCCTTCCAGGAATAGGCAGTTTTGGGCAATTCAGGGCACACACACAGGAAATGTAGTTCCACAGTTCACAGATGGTATTCCTGAGGCAGTGTTTAAAATTTTTAGAGAGCCAAGAGCTGGACATACATGAATCATGCAGTTCAGGTCACTGGGGCCCCCATGTGGCCTTCCACCAGGGGACCCTCCCCTCTAGGACTCCTAGCCCAGTTAGAATAATCATTTGAGCCCTTGGTTTCAGAGGAGCTGTGGGAAACAGTCAGTTCCAAGCAGTTTTATCTGCCCATGATCCTAGACCATCTACTTTCTGAAGGTGGAAGACATGTGGAGGTGCTCTGTGTGCAAGTCCAGGAGCTGGGACCACACGTGTTCTCCCACAGTCAGAGTTCTGGCAGGCGTGGCTGGAGCCTCTGCAGTCTGTTTACACTGAAAGTGCTCACAGCAGATCGGAAAGGCTGCACTGGGAATATTTCTTCAGGAAGAGATGTTTTCAAGAATCATTTTGTAAAACAGAGGTCATTAACATCCTTTCTTTCTGCCTTTGCTTCTCCCCGGTTGCCATATTTTATACTTTCTTTATTGTTAGAAAATCAGTGTGGCTTATCCTGAAATCAATATTCTACATCTCTTTAATTATCTCCTACTTCCCTCCAGACAATTTGAATGAAAAAGGTTATATGAAAGAGGGACAAAAGCATTTTTATAAAAATGCTTTTTTATAAAACTCAACCAGAAAGACCCATTATGTTCAGGAATTGATATAGATACAATCCTAGTTTGAATACCAATTTCAGTGAGTATACATAACTTCATGGCCCCCTTGTCTCTAGCATTTATTTAGTGAATAAGCTATAAAAGATTAATCGATTGCTGGAGACATCTGCACTGAATGAACAAACTTCCTTACTAAGAAGTGTGCAGCAAGAAAAAGGTGAGGGAAATAGGGTCAGGCCAATCAGTCCATTGTTGCAAACTGCTGTTAATCTGGGAAGTGGAACCCAAGTCAATAGCAGTGAGATATCCCAGTCTGTCAGGAATGGATGGAGGGTCTCACACACAGTGATGTGTCCTCCCCCATGTTGTAGCTTTTGGCAGGAATCAAAAATTAGGAATGCAACTAACGTCTGCCTCAGAAATATAGGGCTTATATAAAGCTTGATTTTAGATGCTTCCATCAGAAAACGAACCCTTTTCCTTGTGCGGTGACTTGGACAGTTCAGGAAGTTCTGTGATGTTTCCCTAGCTTTTGGGCTCACAGTTGGGTGTCTTAAATCTGCAACAGTCCTAGAGTCTCAGTCATGTTCACTCAGCCTGTGCCTGCTTTCTTGGGCAGCACAGCTCTTGCTCAGGCTGAAAGAGCCCACAACAGGTGCATCAGGTTTCAGGATACAGTCAGGTCAGGGAATGAGGATCTGTGACTTCAGGGTTCCAAAGAAGCCAGACGCTTTTCTTTGGTAACAGCACCAAGGCAAAAAACTCCAAGACTAGACAGCCTTACTTCAAATCCAGGTAACAAGCAAGGCTATCCTGATCCCCATTTATGTTGTTACTCACAGAATCCAGTTGACCCACTCAAAGCTATGCACATCTGGCTGACAAATCATGACTCTATGTGGACAAGATATCTCATCTTACAAGAGTTTGTTAAAAACTGAAGACTGCTTTTAAACCCCAAATTTTATCTCCATCTGTATATTGCCTCCCTTTTATGTTGTTTCCCTTTTTTCCGCAGGCAACAATCTGAGTAAAAATCATCAGTTATAGGAACATTGTTTTTATTTTTAATATTCACAGACTTAAAATTCCAGTCTGCTCACCTGAGTCAAAACGCAAAGGAGTTGTATCCCATTATTATCTTTTTATTTTAGCTTTCCCTGATAGGGATGATTCTTTTAGCATTTAAGATATTGCAAGTAGATAACATTTTATATCAATTTCATAATACATCCAGATGCAATAGCCATAAAACAAAAAGTTTAGGAAAAGATAAGGATGACCCTCTCACTACTCATTTTCAACACCATACTTGAAGTCCTAGCTAACAAGAAGGGACATTCTAGGTACTCAGAGTGAGAAGGAAGAAATAAATGGTCTGTGTTTGTAGATATAATACAGTCTTCATAAAAAGTTAAAAGAATAAAGAAACTGGTGGAGCTGATTAGCAATTATACCAAGGTTGAGGATGCAAGGTTAGTATATCAAAAATCCCATTGCTTTCTTATAGTTCCGTGATGAGGAAGTGGAATTTGAAATTAAAACCCCAATATCATTTATATTAGCACCCCAAAGAATGAAACATTAGGTGTAAGTCTAACAAAATGTGTACAACATATTTATGAGGAAAATTACTGTGCTCTGATGAAAGAAATCAAAGAAGAACTAAATAAATGGAGGGATATTTCATGTCCACGGACAGGAGACTTAATATTGTTGACCTATCAGTTCTTCCCATTTTGCTCCATCATAATCAAAATCCAGCAGGTTATTTTGTGGATATTGACAAAATGCTTATAAAGCTCATATGGAGAGGCAAAAGACACAGAACAGCCAACACGAAACTGAAGGAGGAGAACAAAGTTGATTGACACTACCTTACTTCAAGACTTTGTAGAAACTTAAAATAACCAAGGCATTATGATATTAGTGAAAGAATAGACCAATAGATCAATGGAACAAAAGAGAAAGCCTAGAAATAGACCTTCATAAATATAGACAACAGATTTATGCAATAGACCAAAAACAATACAATGGAACCAAGATAGTCTTTTCAACAAGACTGGTGCTGGAATATCTGGACATCCATGTGGAAAAAAATGAATTTAAACACAGACCTTATGCCCTTCACAAAAATTAACTCAAAAAGATTGTAGACTTAAATGTAAAATACAAAACTATAAAACTGACAGAAGATAAGATAGGAGAAAATCTAAATGATTTTGGAAATGGATACCACTTTTTTTGATACAAAGTAAAGGCATGATCCATGAAAGAAATAATTGATAAAGTGAACTTTATTAAAATTAAAAACCTCTGCTCTTTTTGAGACGCTGGAAAGAAAAGCCTCAGACTGGGAGAAAATACTTGCAGAGACATATCTGATAAAAGATTGTTAATCAACCTTTAGAAATAATTCTTAAAACCCAAAATATGAAAATGAACAATATGATTTAAAGATAGGCAAAGGCATCTGGGTGGCTCAGTCGGTTAAGTGTCCAACTTTGGCTGAGGTCATGATCTCACAGTTCATGAGTTCACACCCCACATCAGGCTCTCTGCTGTCAGCGCTGAGCCCACTTGGGATCCTCTGTCTCCCTCTCTCTGCCCCTCTTCTGCTCGTGTGTGTACATGTGCTCTCTCTCTCGCTCTCTCTCTCTCTCAAAAATAAATAAACATTTAAAAAATAGGCAAAGGCACGAACAGGCACCTCACCAAAGAAGATATGTGGATGAGAAATACACATATGAAAAGATGTTCAGCATCATATGTCACTATGAAAATACAAATTAAACAACAATGAGATATCACTACACACTGAGAGCATCAAATGCTTGTGAGGATGTGCAGCACCTGGAGCTCCCATCATTGCTGGTAGAAATGCAAAATCACATAACCACTTGGAATACAGAATAGTAGTTTCTCACAATACCAAACATGCGTTTACCTTACAATCCAGTAATCACACTCCTTAGTATTTACTCAAATTAGTTGAAAATTTATGTCTACACAAGAACTACACACAACTGTTTATAGTAGTTTTATTTATAATTGTTCAAACTTGGAAGCAACCAATGTAGGCTTGTTTGTTGTTGTTGTTGTTGTTGTTGTTGTTTTGTAGATAAATGTATAAATAAACTGTGGTACATCTAGAGAATGGAGTATTATTCAGGACTAAAATAAATGAGCTATCAAACCATGAAAAGATACGAGGAACCTTAAACGCATCTTAGTAAGTGAAAAAGTCAATCTGAAAAGACTGCATACCGTATGATTCCTACTATGTGACCTTCTGGAAAAGGCAAAACTATGGAGATAGTAGAACATTAGGGGTTTCATGAATTAGAAGAGAGAAGGAAGCATAGGCAGGGTGCAGAGCATCTTTTGGACAGTGAAAGAATTCTGTAAGACACTATAATTGCACCTTTGGTATTTAGCCAAAGTAGTTGAAAAGTTATCTCCACTCAATCGGAGACTTCACTGATGGTACAACAGTCTACAGAATAAACTATGGGTGCTAGCTCCATTCTTTTATGACATATTATTTTACCTTCATGTAAACAACTCACCTAAGGATAAAATGAAAAGTGTGCGTGTCTTGGATGGGCAAACAAAAAGAAAGCATAGAAATGGCTCCAACTCTATCCACCCCAGCACACTGGTAGCACACTGCTCAATGGGCTCTGGTGGTGGCGAGGGGGGATGGCAGTGGTCTATAGCATATGTTGGCTAATTTCTGTGGTGTAAACACTCCTGTCTTTGCTGATTTCAAGCTGCTGACTGCAAACTGGTTTGCAAAATCCCTAGATGTTCATGTATCAGCTCTTGTGAATCGAGATGATCTGACTACTACAACCACTGAGTGCTGTGAAACTAAACCAGATTGTCAGGAATCCTGGCATCTTGACCCTCCTCACTGATGTGTGACTTTCCCAAGCCTGGCGTTAATGACATCTTTCAGACCATGACTAGGCTGTTTGCATCCTCACATGTTCCCCATTGGGCAAAGCAGGAGGAGAAGGATTGGGTCTCAGGGCCTCATCCTCACAGGTGGATGGAATGCCAGGTGTTATGCTCAAGTCTCTGACCAGGGCTCAAAATTTGTCTCAGCTTCTCACACTTCCTCCCCCTCAATTATGTACCAGAAACTGAGGCACCCAGAGCTGCAGCAGCTTGCCTAAGGTCACAGACACAGTAAGTGGTGGAGCTGGGGTTTTACTTCAGATGTGCCTTTCTTCAAAGTCAGAATCAGTGCAGCCCCATCTGTGTCGTGAGGTCTTTCCCGGGGAAACAGGTACAATAAATCCAAACATTTTACTGAGTGGTGGTGGAATCCACAACAAAGGCACATTTGATTCAAGACATACTCCCTCCCTAAAGTCTGAAGTACAGGAAAGCTTCAGTTACAGTTCCTTTCTTTAACAAGGGGGACGTTATTATCCATAGAACAAGTTTTTTTTTTTTTTAATAAACTTTGAGACTGGCTTTATTTTTCTTTTAATCCCATCCCTTGGAACAAAATACTAAGCATGGGTAAGTACGTAAATAAATAACGTTGGAGAAGGTGAGAGATAACAATTACCTTCATACACTCCTGGTGAGATTGGGAGGCAGGCTAGGGATATGCATCGATATTTACATGTAAACTCTGTAAGATCCATACATTTTCATTTTAAAATGCCTTCTAACCAGAGGTGCCTGGGTGGCTCAGTCGGGTAAGCGTCTGACTTCGGCCCAGGTCATGATCGCACAGTTCATGAGTTCGAGCCCCGCGTCAGGCTCTGTGCTGACAGCTTGGAGCCTGGAGCCTGCTTCGGATTCTGTGTCTCCCTCTCTCCCTCTCTCTCCCTCTCTCTCTCTCTCTCTCTCTCTGCCCCTCCCCAGCCCATGCTCGCACTCTGTCTCTGTCAAAAATAAATAAACTTAAAAAAAATAAAAAAAAAAATGCCTTCTAATCAAATGATTGCACCGCTGTACAAAGCTTTCTGAACAAAGATATTTACCCTAGCTGTATTTGAAAAGGTGCAAATTGGAAATAACTTAAATACACATCCCTAAATGTTTGATTGAAAGAAATAGACTAATTCCATGCATGGAATAATATACATTTAAAACTTTATACGTGTCTTGAAAGCTTCAGGCCACACTCAGTAAACTAAGCTTGGCCTCGGTGGAGAACAGTATTAACCTTACAAATAACATAAAACTTTCCGTGTTGTTTTTGGGTCAGGTTATCTTACACATGCCTTTTGTGTTAGTCCAGAGCCTTCAATGAGCTGATGCTAAAACAGAATTCAAAGTGTAAGAACTTTATTAGGGGAAACAACTGTGAGAGAAAGTGGGCATTCAGGGGAAGCTGGGAGAGCCTTCAGAACAGGATTCTGGTCTGAACTCCAGTGAAGAAGAGACAAGGAATAAAGGCTGGGTGGAAGCCTCTTTGACTGCACAGCAGTTCTAAGTAGAGTTTTCAAGGTCACTGGGGGGTCTTTGAGCCAATGATGGCCATTTATTTCTGTTTCTAGCCAAAACAATGTAGTTAGCTTTAACCTCCCACTTGCAAGAATAAAAAAAAAAAAAATAGACCAAATATATAAAACAATGGCTGGGAAACCCTGGTAATCAGGCAATGTGAAGAATTGAGATCCCTGAGAGAGAACAAACCAAAGGGGTGTGAACAATGATTGCCTCTGCTTACTGCCTAGAGAGTGTTTTCAAGCTGTAGCACATTGGATCCAGATGGATCCAATGAACTCCATAGTTGGAAGATAGAACTTAGTTTCTGAGGAAATCAAGGCCAGGGGAGTTCAAATGATACCAGAGAGGAGAAAGCTGCAATGAGAGAGAACCCCAAGGTTTCAAATGGTCTCCCTCATATATTCAGTGTATGCATGTGACCCCAGGGAAAGTACCATCTGAAAGGATTGGAGGGAACAGTGCCTAGTGCTTATGATGAAGTTTTTGGGGTGATAGCGGGGTTCATGGGGTGCGGAGCCGACAGCCAAGAAAGAATTCTTGAAGATGTCTTCGGTGCAAAAAGGTGATTTTGTTAAAGCATGGGGACAGAACAGGTGGGCAGAAAGAGCTGCACTGGGGTTGTGAAGAGTGGCTCCTTATATACTGTGAAGTTGGGGGAGGTAAGGTCAAAAGGGAGACCTCCAGAGGGACTTTGACACGCCTAAGATACTTGAGGGCTTGCTATTGTCAAGCTAAGGTTGTTTTCCCTCTAGTAAGGCATTAGCACTATGATGACAGGGGGTTCCTGAAGAAATGTTATACTCTGTATTTGCCTCAAGTATTTGTCAACGGGCTGCGGGTTATAAGGAAATTTAATTTTACCTGCCATTTCCTTCTTGCCTTTGTTCCCCACATCACTATGGAGGGGTGATATTGGGTTTCCAGGAAACTGAGTCTATAGATTTCTGGAGGTTACGCTATTGATAAGAATGCTTTTTTCTTGTAATTTACTAAGATATTGTAAACTGATGGAGACTCATGTCCTGTATGACTGTGATCTCTGTCAGTTTGCCATTTGTTTTCTTTCCTTTCCTTTGTCCTTGGGCAGCCAGGAGTGCCTGAGCCAATATCACACACACACCACCTGGGGAGGGGGCTGGTTTGTATTTTGCCCTCAGCCTGCCTTATGCTCCCTCATCACTTAGACTTGGGTGGTAATAGTGCCCGTTGAAATCAGTCACACTGAAAAACCTAGGGATTCATGGGTCCTTGGTTAATACTCAAAAGAGTCTTTTGTCAGTAACGGGGAGTAAGTAGCTCTAGACTTAGTGTTGCTCCAGCTCACCAAGCAAATCATAAATGGGACATCCTAAGTGGTCAAGTTGTTTCCAAGTTATTTAATGTGTACTGAAAAGGTTACTGAATATTTATAGACATACAAAATATCCCACATTAAACAAGGTAAAACTTGCAGTCAGATGTCCAATCAAAATTTAGCAGGCATGTAAATAAGGAGGACTATATGACCTGTAATAAGAATTAAATGAGTCCACTGAAATTGATCCAGAACTGACACAAATGTTAGAAATAGCACACAAGGACATGACATAGTTATACATAAAGGTATTTCAAATGTTCAAAAAGTTAAGCAAGGACATGGAAAATATTTTAGAAAACGTAAATTGAACTAGAGATGAAACTACAATGTGAAAGATATAAAACTACATTGGATGGGATTAATAGCAGATTGGGAATTGCAGTAAATAATTACTGAACTACAGGCCCTAGCAATAGAAGTTATCCCAAATGAAATGCAGAGAGAAAAGATAGTAATTTAAACCATTAAGAGAGCATCAGTGAGTTTTTGGGACAACTTTATGCTGCCTTATAAATGTGTAAGTGGAATTCTGGGAGGGTGGAGCAAGAGGAGGGGACAGATAAAATGTTTGAAGGAACAGTGTCCAAATGTTTTTCCAAATTTGGGTACATTATAATGTCACATATCCAAGAAGGTTAAAAAAGCCCTAAAAGCCCTAAGCACAAGTAATAAAAAAGGAAATTACACCAAGGCACATTATAATCAAATTGTTCAAAACCAGTGATAAATAGAAAATCTTAAAAGTAGCCACAGAAGGGGCGCCTGGGTGGCTTAGTCAGTTGGGCATCCGACTTCGGTTCAAGTCATGCATGATCTCACGGTTCATGGCTTCGAGCACCACGTTGGGCTCTGTGCTGACAGCTCAGAGCCTGGAGCCTGCTTCTGATTCTGTGTCTCCCTCTCTCTCTCTCTCTCTCTCTCTGCCCCTCCCCCACTCATACTCTGTCTCTCTTGCTCTCAAAAATAAACAAAAATGTTTAAGAAAAAGTAACCACAGGAACAAGATTTGTCAATTACAGAGAAGAGTTTTTTTTTTTTCCCTTGTGATGAGGGAGCATAAGGCAGGCTGAGGGCAAAATATATGATGAAATTTTGGGGTGATGGGGGTGTTCGTGGGATCTGGAGCCGACAGCCAAGAAAGAATTCTTGAAGCCACCTTTGGTGCAAAAAGGTGATTTTATTAAACCATGGGGACAGGACCCATGGGCAGGAAGAGCTGCACTGGGGTCCTGATGCATAGCTCATTACATACCTTCAGGTTGGGAGGGGGTCAGGGATAAAGTCTAAGGAATTTTGGAAGCAAGGTTTCCAGGACCTTGAGGGGTAGCTGTTGCTAGGGAAATGCCATTTATGACTGTTTCATAAAACCTCAGTCATGAGACCCTTCAGATATATATCAGGGGCCATAAGCTGGGAGTATGATTGCCAGCATATACCTTGGGGCAGTTGAGATGGAAGGAAGTTGACTTACAGGATCCTTGAAGTTGGGATAATGTTAAGCTAAGGTTCTCTTTTGCCCCCAGCAAAGTGTCATCCTTGAGGCAGTGGAGCTCCTAGAGGGAGGTGACTCAGTCCTGTTTCAAGGACGCATCAATGGGCTGTAGGCAGTAAGGGAATGTAATTTTTCATTTGCCTTAGTTTCCCACATTACCATGGCAAGCACTTAAACCCCTCTCCTTTGTTCTTGGGTAGCCAAGGCCAGGAGTGCCCGAGGGATATCGCACATATTAGACCTGGGGGTGGGGGGGGGGGTGGTGCCAGCCTGTATTTTGCCCTCAGCCTGCCTTATGCTCCCTCATCATATCCTCCCTGAACAATTTTGACCGTTAAATCTTTAAGGTTGTTGAAGGTGGAAGGTCTCGTCTTCTGTAGCATCTTCCTGCTGAGTAGGGACATAGAGTTGTCCCTACATATATCAGTCAATATTGGTCAGTCAGGGAACATATAGGGGAGTTACAAAAGACAGAGGCAGCTGAATCCAATTGGGTAACATGTATGAACCTCCTTGGGTAGAAAGGATCATCTGTTGGCTTGAAGTTATTGCAGTCATGGAGTTTTGGTACCAGGCAGAGAGACATGGGAGAAAACAGCAAAACATACTTAGAATAACTAGAAAGATTAGCCCAAATGGAAGTCCTTTGGTAGCTGACAAAAATCCTCCAGTCCAGGAGTTTAACCAATCATTAAAGAAAAGAGAGAGATTGTTTAAAGCGCCAATTGGAGTATTCATGTCAGTTAGAAATCCAGGAACATTTTTGTGGTAATCTGGAATGGATACACAGCAGTTTGTTTTTATGAGAGCTTAAGTTCCACCTTGTGCAGCAGTTAAAACATCTAATGCCAGTCTATTTTGTAGGACTGTTTTATGCATTTGAGTTATTTTAGTATTTAACAATATAATGTTATTTTGAGAGTCATTTAAGGCCTTAACTGTGTAACAGGTGGTGTATAGCCATCATATAGACTCTGTTTTTTTTTTTTTCACTTAGGAATATAGATTTTATTTTTTTTCTTTTTTTTTAATTTTTAATTTTTTATTTTTTAATATATGAAATTTACTGTCAAATTGGTTTCCATACAACACCCAGTGCTCATCCCAAAAGGTGCCCTCCTCAATACCCATCACCCACCCTGCCCTCCCTCCCACCCCCCATCAACCCTCAGTTTGTTTTCAGTTTTTAACAGTCTCTTATGCTTTGGCTCTCTCCCACTCTAACCTCTTTTTTTTTCCCTTCCCCTCCCCCATGGGTTTCTGTTAAGTTTCTCAGGATCCACATAAGAGTGAAACCATATGGTATCTGTCTTTCTCTGTATGGCTTATTTCACTTAGCATCACACTCTCCAGTTCCATCCACGTTGCTACAAAAGGCCATATTTCATTTTTTCTCATTGCCACGTAGTATTCCATTGTGTATATAAACCACAATTTCTTTATCCATTCATCAGTTGATGGACATTTAGGCTCTTTCCATAATTTGGCTATTGTTGAGAGTGCTGCTATAAACATTGGGGTACAAGTGCTCCTATAGACTCTGTTTTGTTCAGTAAGCAATCGGGTAATTAATAAGACGTACTTTTATGGAATCAAGAAAAATAGAGGTTAATGGTTAGAGCAAATTACAAACCTAGTGTCTACCAGTGCTGCCAGTGAGACTTTTAGATGTCAGGCTTGAAGAATCCTCAGATGAGAGTGGGAACAGGCAGCAGGAATCAGATTGGTCTTCCTGGTTTGTAACTCAAATGTCTGTGGTGGTCCGTTTGAATGGCCCATTGTAAGAAGGAATTGTTAGTAGAAACTGGGAAAAGAGAATGAAAAAGAAAGTTGCAACCAACATACAAGAAGTTTGAGGCCTTCCACAGGTTCACAGGAATAAGAAGGCATATTAGTTTGCTCACTGATTTTCTGTAAAGGGAGTACAGGTTTTATTTAGACACAGGAGCCCATGAAGAATTCCCCTCTAACTTTACTGCAGTGAGAGTACATAATACGACCTGGTAGGAGCCCTTTTATTTTGGAATTAAATGCCCTGTTGTGTTAGACTTTCCATCCTTTGAATAAACCAGGTCTTTTGGGTTTATATGGGGTGGGTTTCTAGTCATTGTCAGATCAGGTTTAGGGAGGACATGGCTTGCATATTTAGAGATTTATGAATTAACACAGCTTCAGGTGAATACTAAAGCACTATAGTCTTTATCTATTGATAGGTCTACAGTGAGAAGGTCTTTGCATACAATTGTTGGGCGAATCCATCCCATTCTCCAGTTGTTTAAATAATACACCCACGGGGCTATTATTCCCAGAGAATAACAAGCAAGAAGATTGTCCATACCTGTGCTATTGTAACAATTTTTCTGAAGTTTACCTCAAGTTGTCTAGTTTAGGCAAACAATAAACATTTAAAGATAATCAGAACTAGAATTTAACATCCATAAAGATGTGTCATCGAAACATAGTTTTTCTCTCTAAAAACCTTCATTTCTGGAGATAGCCAAATGAAGAATAATGCATTTGTAGAACAAGTCCAGTTTTAACAAACTTGGCCTAATTATTTACATAAGTTCAGCAAGAATAGTGATTGATCATATATATCTTGAAAATTTTGCTTTGCTGGAACTTTTTAAGGAATCTAGATTGAACTTTTAGTAGCCTCTCCATGCCAGAAGCCAAGCCAAGTACTTCCATCAGACATGCCTGCAATACCTGTAGAATGGGCAAATTCCTCTTCACGAGGTCCCCAAGATATCCTGAGTTTCCTGCACCTGACAGGAAGTGACATTCTTTACTCACCTGGTAAGGCTGCTGGGAACTCTGTAAGCAAGGCATCAGGCCAACATTTCCAAGGGGCTTTATGGCTCCATGTTTCCTAAAGTCAACCTTGGTTCCTTAGAGCTGTCTGGTCATATCTGAGTCTATGCATGTCACTCTCAAATAAGACATTCCAGTCAAAGCCTTGGCAAAACAACCAGCATTTCTGTAGCAGGATTCTTGTGCAGAGAGTTGTGACACCAAGGCTTTTCTCCAGGAAGCAACTTTATTCATGCCGGCACCACTCAGTTGTGTTCATACCCGAAGAGCTGAGCCCTGAACCACACGTGGCATAGTTTTTTATATGTTTTCTTTTAAAAAAAAATTTTTTTTTGAGGGGGACCGGAAGATGGTGGCTTAGGAGGACGCTGGGCTCACCTTGCATCCTGCTGATCACTTAGATTCCACCTACACTTGCCTAACTAACCCAGAAAACCACCAGAAACTAGCAGAATGGAGTCTCTGGAGCCAAGCGCAGACGAGAGGCCCACGGAAGAGGGTAGGAAGGGTGGAGAGGCGGTGCGCACTCCACGGACTGGCGGGAGGGAGCCGGGGTGGAGGGGCGGCCCTCCGGCCAAGCAGAGACCCCAAGTCTGGCTCGCAAAAGCGGAGGGGCCGGACGGAGTGTCTTCTGACAGCAAGTGGGACTTGCTTAGCATCTGGGAGGTCATAAGTTAACAGCTCCGCTCGGAAAGCGGGAAGCCTGGAGGACAAAGGGAGGGAGAGTTGCTGAGCCCCGGGAAGACAGAGCTCAGGTTGGTGGGGAACAAAGGCGCTCGCCAGCGCCATCTCCCTCGCCCATCCCCCAGCCAAAATCCCAAAGGGAACCAGTTCCTGCCAGGGAAATTGCTTGCTCCGCGCAAACACCCAACGCAGTGCTTCTGCGGAGCCAAACCTCCGGCAGCGGATCTGACTCCCTCCCGCTGCCACAGGGCCCCTCCTGAAGTGGATCACCTAAGGAGAAGCGAGCTAAGCCTGCCCCTCTTGCCCCAGTGCACCTTGCCTACCCACCCCAGCTAATATGCCAGATCCCCAGCACCACAAGCCTGGAAGTGTGCAAGTAGCCCAGAGGGGCCACGCCACCCCACAGTGAATCCCGCCCCAAGTGAGGGGAAGAGAAGGCACACACCAGTCTGACTGTGGCCCCAGCGGTGGGCCGGGGGCAGACATCAGGTCTGACTGCGACTCCACCCACCAGCTCCAGTTATACACCACAGCACAGGGGAAGTGCCCTGCAGGTCCGCACCACTCCAGGGACTATCCAAAATGACCAAACGGAAGAATTTTCCTCAGAAGAATCTCCAGGAAATAACAACAGCTAATGAACTGATCAAAAAGGATTTAAATAATATAACAGAAAGTGAATTTAGAATAATAGTCATAAAATTAATCACTGGGCTTGAAAACAGTATAGAGGACAGCAGAGAATCTCTTGCTACAGAGATCAAGGGACTAAGGAACAGTCAGGAGGAGCTGAAAAACGCTTTAAACGAAATGCAAAACAAAATGGAAAAGACGACGGCTCGGATTGAAGAGGCAGAGGAGAGAATAGGTGAACTAGAAGATAAAGTTATGGAAAAAGAGGAAGCTGAGAAAAAGAGAGATAAAAAAATCCAGGAGTATGAGGGGAAAATTAGAGAACTAAGTGACACACTAAAAAGAAATAATATACGCATAATTGGTATCCCAGAGGAGGAAGAGAGAGGGAAAGGTGCTGAAGGGGTACTTGAAGAAATTATAGCTGAGAACTTCCCTGAACTGGGGAAGGAAAAAGGCATTGAAATCCAAGAGGCACAGAGAACTCCCTTCAGACGTAACTTGAATCGATCTTCTGCACGACGTATCATAGTGAAACTGGCAAAATACAAGGATAAAGAGAAAATTCTGAAAGCAGCAAGGGATAAACGTGCCCTAACTTATAAAGGGAGACCTATAAGACTCGTGACTGATGCCTCTTTTGAAACTAGGCAGGCCAGAAAGGATTGGCACGATATCTTCAATGTATTGAACAGAAAAAAATATGCAGCCGAGAATCCTTTATCCAGCAAGTATGTCATTTAGAATAGAAGGAGAGATAAAGGTCTTCCCAAACAAACAAAAACTGAAGGAATTTGTCACCACTAAACCAGCCCTACAAGAGATCCTAAGGGGGATCCTGTGAGACAAAAGTACCAGAGACATCACTACAAGCATAAAACATACAGACATCACAATGACTCTAAACCCGTATCTTTCTATAATAACACTGAATGTAAATGGATTAAATGCGCCAACTAAAAGACATAGGGTATCAGAATGGATCAAAAAACAAGACCCATCTATTTGCTGTCTACAAGAGACTCATTTTAGATCTGAGGACACCTTTAGATTGAGAGTGAGGGGATGGAGAACTATTTCTCATGCTCCTGGAAGCCAAAAGAAAGCTGGAGTGGCCATACTTATATCAGACAAACTAGACTTTAAATTAAAGGCTATAACAAGAGATGAAGAAGGGCATTATATAATAATTACAGGGTCTATCCATCAGGAAGAGCTAACAATTATAAATGTCTATGCGCCGAATACCGGAGCCCCCAAATATATAAAACAATTACTCACAAACATAAGCAACCTTATTGATAAGAATGTGGTAATTGCAGGGGACTTTAACACTCCACTTACAGAAATGGATAGATCATCTAGACACACGATCAATAAAGAAACAAGGGCCCTGAATGACACATTGGATCAGATGGACTTGACAGATCTATTTAGAACTCTGCATCCCAAAGCAACAGAATATACTTTCTTCTTGAGTGCACATGGAACATTCTCCAAGATAGATCATATACTCGGTCAAAAAACAGCCCTTCATACGTATACAAGAATTGAATTATACCATGCATACTTTCAGACCACAATGCCATGAAGCTTGAAATCAACCACAGGAAAAAGTTTGGAAAACCTCCACAAGCATGGAGGTTAAAGAACACCCTACTAACGAATGAGTGGGTCAACCAGGCAATTAGAGAAGAAATTAAAAAATATATGGAAACAAACGAAAATGAAAATACAACAATCCAAACGCTTTGGGATGCAGCAAAGGCAGTCCTGAGAGGAAAATACATTGCAATCCAGGCCTATCTCAAGAAACAAGAAAAATCCCAAATACAAAATCTAACAGCACACCTAAAGGAAATAGAAGCAGAACAGCAAAGACACCCCAAACCCAGCAGAAGAAGAGAAATCATAAAGATCAGAGCAGAAATAAACAATATAGAATCTAAAAAAAAACTGTAGAGCAGATCAATGAAACCAAGAGTTGGTTTTTTGAAAAAATAAACAAAATTGACAAACCTCTAGCCAGGCTTCTCAAAAAGAAAAGGGAGATGACCCAAATAGATGAAATCATGAATGAAAATGGGATTATTACAACCAATCCCTCAGAGATACAAACAATTATCAGGGAATACTATGAAAAATTATATGCCAACAAATTGGACAACCTGGAAGAAATGGACAAATTCCTAAACACCCACACTCTTCCAAAACTCAATCAGGAGGAAATAGAAAGCTTGAGCAGACCCATAACCAGGGAAGAAATTGAATCAGTTATCAAAAATCTCCCAACAAATAAGAGTCCAGGACCAGATGGCTTCCCAGGGGAGTTCTACCAGACGTTTAAAGCAGAGATAATACCTATCCTTCTCAAGCTATCCCAAGAAATAGAAAGGGAAGGAAAACTTCCAGACTCATTCTATGAAGCCAGCATTACTTTGATTCCTAAACCAGACAGAGACCCAGTAAAAAAAGAGAACTACAGGCCAATATCCCTGATGAATATGGATGCAAAAATTCTCAATAAGATGCTAGCAAATCGAATTCAACAGCATATAAAAAGAATTATTCACCATGATCAAGTGGGATTCATTCCTGGGGTGCAGGGCTGGTTCAACACTCGCAAATCAATCAATGTGATACATCACATTAATAAAAGAAAAGATAAGAACCATATGATCCTGTCAATCGATGCAGAAAAGGACTTTGACAACATTCAGCAATCTTTCTTAATAAAAACCCTCGAGAAAGTCGGGATAGGAGGAACATATGAAAAGCCATTTATGAAAAGCCCACAGCTAACATCATCCTCAATGGGGAAAAACTGAGAGCTTTTTCCCTGAGATCAGGAAAACGACAGGGATGCCCACTCTCACCGCTGTTGTTTAACATAGCGTTGGAAGTTCTAGCATCAGCAATCACACAACAAAAGGAAATCCAAGGCATCAAAATTGGCAAAGATGAAGTCAAGCTTTCGCTTTTTGCAGATGACATGATATTATACATGGAAAATCCGATAGACTCCACCAAAAGTCTGCTAGAACTGATACCTGAATTCAGCAAAGTTGCAGGATACAAAATCAATGTACAGAAATCAGTTGCATTCTTATACACTAACAATGAAGCAACAGAAAGACAAAGAAACTGACCCCATTCACAATTGCACCAAGAAGCATAAAATACCTAGGAATAAACCTAACCAAAGATGTAAAAGATCTGTATGCTGAAAACTATAGAAAGCTTATGAAGGTAATTGAAGAAGATATAAAGAAATGGAAAAACATTCCGTGCTCATGCATTGGAAGAATAAATATTGTCAAAATGTCAATACTACCCAAAGCTATCTACACATTCAATGCAATCCCAATCAAAATTGCACCAGCATTCTTCTTGAAACTAGAACAAGCCATCCTAAAATTCATATGGAACCACAAAAGGCCCCGAATAGCCAAAGTAATTTTGAAGAAGAAGACCAAAGCAGGAGGCATCACAATCCCAGACTTTAGCCTCTACTACAAAGCTGTCATCATCAAGACAGCATGGTATTGGCACAAAAACAGACACATAGAGCAATGGAATAGAATAGAAACCCCAGAAGTAGACCCACAAACGTATGGCCAACTCATCTTTGACAAAGCAGGAAGGAACATCCAATGGAAAAAAGACAGTCTCTTTAACAAATGGTGCTGGGAGAACTGGACAGCAACATGCAGAAGGTTGAAACTAGACCACTTTCTCACACCATTCACAAAAATAAACTCAAAATGGATAAAAGACCTGAATTTGAGACGGAAACCATCAAAACCCTAGAGGAGAAAGCAGGAAAAGACCTCTCTAACCTCAGCCGTAGCAATCTCTTACTCAACACATCCCCAAAGGCAAGGGAATTAAAAGCAAAAGTGAATTACTGGGACCTTATGAAGATAAAAAGCTTCTGCACAGCAAAGGAAACAACCAACAAAACTAAAAGGCAACCAACGGAATGGGAAAAGATATTTGCAAATGACATATCGGACAAAGGGCTAGTATCCAAAATCTATAAAGAGCTCACCAAACTCCACACCCGAAAAACAAAGAACCCAGTGAAGAAATGGGCAGAAAACATGAATAGACACTTCTCTAAAGAAGACATCCGGATGGCCAACAGGCACATGAAAAGATGCTCAACGTCGCTCCTCATCAGGGAAATACAAATCAAAACCACACTCAGATATCACCTCACGCCAGTCAGAGTGGCCAAAATGAACAAATCAGGAGACTATAGATGCTGGAGAGGATGTGGAGAAACGGGAACCCTCTTGCACTGTTGGTGGGAATGCAAACTGGTGCAGCCACTCTGGAAAACAGCGTGGAGGTTCCTCAGAAAATTAAAAATAGACCTACCCTATGACCCAGCAATAGCACTGCTAGGAATTTACCCAAGGGATACAGGAGTACTGATGCATAGGGGCAATTTTACCCCAATGTTTATAGCAGCACTCTCAACAATAGCCAAATTATGTAAAGAGCCTAAATGTCCATCAACTGATGAATGGATAAAGAAATTGTGGTTTATATACACAATGGAATACACATGGCAATAAGAAGTAATGAAATATGGCCCTTTGTAGCAACGTGGATGGAATTGGAGAGTGTGATGCTAAGTGAAATAAGCCATACAGAGAAAGACAGATACCATATGGTTTCACTCTTATGTGGATCCTGAGAAACTTAACAGAAACCCATGGGGGAGGGGAAGGGAAAAAAAAAGAGGTTAGAGTGGGAGAGAGCCAAAGAATAAGAGACTCTTGAAAACTGAGAACAAACTGAGGGTTGATGGGGGGTGGGAGGGAGGGGAGAGTGGGTGATGGGTATTGAGGAGGGCACCTTTTGGGATGAGCACTGGGTGTTGTATGGAAACCAATTTGACAATAAATTTAATATATTGGAAAAAAATAAACATTAAAAGAATTATTTTCTTTTAAATTGCAAAAAAAAATTTTTTTAATCTGCCTTTATTTTAGAGAGAGAGAGAGAGAGCGAGAGCGAGAGAGAGAGTGAGCAGGGGAGGAACAGAGAGAGAAGGAGATGCAGAATCCGAAGCAGGCTCCAGGCTCAGAGCTGTCAGCACTGAGCCCGACGTGGGGCTCGAACTCACGAACCATGTGATCATGACCTGAGCTGAAGTCGGACGCCGAACCGACTGAGCCACCCAGGTGCCCCCATGTATTTTCTACTTTGTCTCCCACATATGGTAACACACAAACATGCAGTCTGATTAAATGGTCTCATGTTACAAGGTCGTGAGGGATGTTGTCACATGCCTGTATAACCAGGTTGCCTTGAGGGTTTCTTTTTTCTTCTTTCCTTAGGGAGGGGACCCTACCACATTCCCCACTTTGATGCCTGGATCCCTCTATTTTGGGTCAAGGAGCATCATCTTGGTTTAGAGGTTTATATTTCCATAATACCGTTACATGAGCGGCCGTCTTTTTTTTTTTTTTTTTTTTTTTTTTTTTTTTTATCATGGCCTCAATGAGACTGAAGACAGACAGTACAACCAGGGGAGCCCTAAGCAAGGTAGGATTAAGCAACCTCCCAGAATTAGGAGGATAATTTTTATGACAATTTTGAATCCCCCCAAAATTGAAAACCATCCTCCAAATAACTTCCCAGGGTTTTAACCGTTCCAGGTCTGGACGGGGACATGAGTAATCCTTTTCATTTGATTTGTGATCTCCTCTATGACTTTTTTCTCATTATTTATCTGTAGGCAGCAGTTGCTCAGCTTAAACTGTTTACAAACTTTTCCCTCAGAAGCAAGCAGGTAATCTAAGGCCAAGTGATTTTGATAGATAGCATTGCGCATTTTGTTTTGCTGCTTGGCTAGTAAGTGAAAAGCTCTGGCAGTTTTATTGGTTATAATTTTTATAACTGTTTGTAGTCTGATTATGTGGTTTAGCATGTAAGTGGGAGTGAGGTAGTCCCAGGACCTATCCTCTGCCCAATTGGCAGGGCCATAATATTGGGCTATATGCTGGGGAGGCCATTTATTGTCTTTTTAATTGACAATTTGTAAGGCATGCCATTTCCTTTGAGTCTTCTTGTGTCCATACACAAGGACTCCCAAATGTTTTCCTCTGGCAAGTGGGAGCAGAAAGAAACATGGACGAATACTTTCCAGCATACATGACCCTGACCAGACTACCAGACTGAGGGAAGTACTATATAGGCTGTCGCTTCACGTATCTACTATAGTCCATCTGGGGCCCGCCATTTGATGGCTGCGTTGACATTGTCTCAGGCCTCTTGGAGGTGAGAGAAGTTAGACAAGGGGTGGGAATCTGACTCAAGGTGATCTCGGGTCCCCCACCATTGGGTTTTCTGGGCAGTTGAGTTATAAAATCTTTGGCCTAGGCATGTTAAGTTTTTAACAGAGACAACGATGAACTTTTTCCCCACCAGGCAAGGCAGTTTTTTCCAACAATTGAACTTTTGAGGAGCCAAACCCCAGTAATAGGACTGGGGAATTTTGTTTTACTATAAGGTTTGTGGGGATCTAACTTTCTAGTCTCTCATGGCCATTGTTTTCCCATGTTGGTACCAATGAAGCATCTTATCCACAAAAGGAAGGTGAGTGCTAACAGAAACCTCTCATCACACTCCCAGCTGGCCAGGGTGGCCTTGGCCAATCCTATGACAAAGAGTAGAGCAAGAATCACAATGACAGTGAGAAATAAGGTGTGACAGTACATCACAGTAAGGAAACAGATATGGAAAATAAGGATAGTCTTGTTTTATTGGACTGTCGATTCCTCAAGCTTCTGCCCTGCGTAGATTAGTCAGCTTCTGGAGTGACTGAAGCAGGGTTGCAGTCTCCTGGAGCCTCTGGAGCTGCAGATTGCTTCTCCCGTGTGGTCAGTTTGCACAGCGTTGATGGGTCAGGGATGCGCTCCCAGTTTCGAGATGCCAGCTTCACTCTGCTGTAGTGAATCCAGGGACCTACCTCGGTTACCTTTACTGGAGTAGGGGTGGACAAGATGACAGTGAACAGGCACCTCCAGAGGGGTTTTAGGGATTGGACATTCCATTCCTTTACCCATATAGCATCTCCTGATTTAAAGGGGTGTGCGTCTGTGGTCAGACTCACAGGTAATCGCTCCCTAGCCCAGTGGTGTAAGGTGGTTAGGGTAGAGCCAAGGGTCTGCATCTGTTGCCTTAGGGTTAGATTGCTTATCTCATTTAGATGCCCCCTTATGCCCTTGATAATGGGGAGGGTGCCCATAAAGGATTTTATAAGGGGAGAACCCCATCTGCTTCTTTAGCCACCCACTTGCAGCTGCAGTCTGCCTCCCTGAAGGTCCCTTATCTCTCCCTGCCTAATGTTAACCTTTTCCCTATTTATTTTTTCCTCTGGAATAGGGCCCCTAACTGCCATTAGGGAATAGAGACGATGACTGTACTGGCTTCTTCAGGCTGATAAGGGACGGTGTAGGGGTACAGCAGTTAGAGTCTACCCAGGGTAAGTTAGGTGGCCCACAGTATAGTTTTACAGGAAGGCTGGCAGGCATGAGGTAGCATAAACATTAGCAGACACAAACAGAAAAAACACAAAGTAAAGATTATACTGACCAACAAGATGGCATCTTAAGATAATGTCCCCAATTTCCAAACCTGTCAAACAATCTAGGAGAGACCCTGACGTTGTTTACAATATATATCAGGGAATATCTCATAACCCAGGTGACGGAGGAGCAGGAGCAGTAAGTAATTAATGGTGGCTCTATTTTTTAAGAGGTTGGCCCTAACTTAATTAAAAAAAAATTTTTTTAAGCATGTAATGCTTGTGAGGTGTTATTTAGAGTTTTGCTGAGTATAAGCAGACAGTTTGCTTTATTCTGAGGTGTAAAACTTTTCCAAGAGCCAGGAGTTCTACTAGAGAAAGAGTCAAGGCAGCCATGTACCATTATTTAAAAGAGATTTGGAGTGCCTGGGTGGCTCAGTCGGTTGAGTGTCCGACTTTGACTCAGGTCATGATCTCACAGCTCGTGAGTTCGAGCCCCACGTTGGGCTCTGTGCTGACAGCTCAGAACCTGGAGTCTGCCTCAGATTCTGTGTCCATCTCTCAGTGTGCCCCTTCCTTGCTCATGCTCTGTCTCTGTCTCTCTCTCTCTCCCTCTCAAGAATAAATAAAAAACATTAAAAAATAAAAATAAATAAAGATTTTTTAAATGTTTATTTATTTTGAAGGAGAGAGAGAGAGAGAGAGAGAGAGAGAATTAACGGGGGAGGGGCAGAGAGAGAGAGGGAGACACAGAATCCGAAGTGGGTTCCAGGCTCTGAGCTGTCAGCGCAAAGCCCGACATGGGGCTCAAACTCACGAGTTGTGAGATCATGACCTCAGCTGAAGTCAGACCCTTAACCGACTAAGCCACCCAGGCGCCCCAGCCATTTACCACTATTAATTTCCAAATTTGTTGGTACGCCAAACCCTGGTATTATTTTATAAAGAAGAACATTTATTGCTCTTTGTGTCTTTTCTGTTTTGTAGGGGAAGGCCTTTACTCAGTGAAAGTATCAACCCATACCAACAGATGTTGGGATTCCTTTGACCTTGGCATATGAGTGAAACCTAATTGTCAGTCTTTCCTAGATAGCCTCCAGTTCCTTGATTGCCTGGGAGAGCAAATTTGTGGTTTAGTGGACTGTTTCTAAGACATACATCATAGGCTGATACCACTTGCTGAACTGTCCTTGACAAAATTTTATTTTTTAGTAAACATCCGTTTTGCCATTTCATAAGTTTTGTCCCTCCCTAAATGAAAGGCCTTATGCTGGGGCGCCTGGGTGGCTCAGTCAGTTGAGCGTCCGACTTTGGCTCAGGTCATGATCTCACAGTCCATGAGTTTGAGCCCCACGTCGGGCTCTGTGCTGACAGCTCAAGCCTGGAGCCTGTTTCAGATTCTGTGTCTCCATCTCTCTCTGAACCTACCCCGTTCATGCTCTCTCTCTCTGTCTCAAAAATCAATAAAGGTTAAAAAAAATTTTTTAAAGAAAGGCCTTATGCTATGTTTTAATGATCTTATACCTCTGTGAGCTTGGTAATAGTAATTGCTCTGCTCTGTTTGTAACCATTCCAGGGCTGGAGACAGTGTCTAGAAGTCAGACCCTAGTTTATTTTCTTGGGAGGGTAGGTGGAATTGAGTCCCCTTTAATAATTGATATAGCAGGCAAATTATTTTCCTGAACCCTGGTATCCACAGCCTACAATATCCAGTAATTCCCAAAACCCTACGCAATTGCTTATTTGTTTTGGAGTTAGTAGTACTATAGTCTCTAATTCAGTTATAGTGTCCTTTCCTAGCAAGGGAGTAAGGCTCTCTGGCATTATCAGGAAAGAATGAGAAAAAAATTAGTTTTTCCCATATGTATCCCAGGGACTGAGAGAAAAATTTAGCTATAAATTTTCTGGAGATGCCTCTAATAGTCATGCTGCGTTTGGATAGTTGTCCTGGAATGGAAAGGAGGAGAGAAAAGGTAGCTCTGGTGTCAAGAAGCAAATCAGGGGTGCCTGGGTGGCTCAGTCGGTTGAGCGTCTGACTTGACTCAGGTCATGATCTCACGGTTCGTGAGTTCGAGCCCCGCATGGGGTTCTGTGCTGACAGCTCGGAGCCTGGAGCCTGCTTCAGATTCTGTGGCTCCCTCTCTCTCTGCCCCATCCCCACTCATGCTCTGCCTCTCTCTGTCTTAAAAATAAATAAAACAGTAAAAAAAAATTTTAATGTCAACTTGGTGCCAGGACCTTAGGAAGTTCGGTCTCACATAGTACACGTGGCCATAACTAAGGCCTCAGATTTTTTTAAGCCTCCTTTTCTGTTTTTTTTTTTTTTTTTAATTCTTCTCTTCATTTGGTTGTAATATACCCAATCAGCGGCTTGTAAGAGCTCCTCCAGGGTCCCTTCCGGGCCAACAGCCATTTTTTGCAGTTTTCTCCAAATATCTGGGGCCAATCAAGTGACAAATTTATCTTTTAAAATCGTCTCAGCCTCAGGGGCGTTAGGGGATATAGCCATATATTTAATGAGAGCCTCCCTTAACCTTTCCAGGAAGGCCACCAGGGTTTTATTTTGTGTCTTTAAGATAGTGGCTAATTTAGCGTAATTTAAAGGTTAAACCTTAGACCTCCTGACCATATACAAAATTTCTTTCTAAAGATTTTCCTTCACAAACCTTTTACAACTTTCCTTTGCTTTTAGATTTTGACCTAAGCCCCTCTCCCCACCCCCCCCCACCCCCGTTTTTTTCAAACAACCAGTCTCATTTAGGACAAAATTAACTTTTTTTTACCTTTAACAAAAAATATGTTTGCATTCCCTATGTATTTTTTTATATATCTACTTTTTCTCATGCAGAGTTGCTTTCCTTATTTTCATTAGTCTTAACTACATTTAGCAGAATTTTAACTCTTAGAAACCTTAGTCTCCAGTGAAAACTAAGTAGTAACCAATTGTGAATTATTACATCAGAATTTCTTAGATGGCAAATTTATGAATCAATTAAGCACAAAGCATATATTCCAACAGATCCAAATATCCTTAGTTTTTCTGCAACAAGTCCAAAAGCACAAACCTACATCTAGTAATTAGTGCTTTAGCCTCATATCTCATTAGATATCCAATGAATTTAATCCCAAATTATCATGCAAGCAAAAACTTTTGACATTATAGGTTACCAAAGACTTTGAAAGCTATCTTAACAATTACCTGTGAAAACTATGAGACAAAGTTAACCATTACTTTAAGTCATCCCTTTGCTAACAAATTGGAACAGAGATAACACGAGCTTATTTGACCTTTAGCAAATCTAGGTAGAATAAGTTTTTGTTTTCATTTAATTTGATAAACATTGTCTATCTCAAACCAACAAACTTAAATTAGTTTAAACACTGAATAGGTTTTACTCGGGTCCACTTAAGACAATTTGTTCCCCATGGTTAAGTTTTACCTGGAATGTTGGTGGGAAAATCTGAAATCAGTGATCTTCACTGCTTGACATCTAGGGTGGGAGGAGGACCTGATGGTGCCTGAGGCATTGAGGAGCCAGGTGGTGCAGAAATAGGAGGGGGGAGGGGGGGGCGGGAGAAGGGAAGGCAGACGAGACAAGGTGCCAGCAGAAGGCAGAGAAAGAGAATTTCCAGTTTTAAATCTTGTCAGCTCAGACAGAGGAGCAGACTCCAGGTTTGTTTTGTTTTGTTTTGTTTTCCACCAGTGGAATTGGGCAGTCAATGTCAGTTCAGAGAAGACGGAATTCCTCCCAAAGGGAGTTTTGGCAGCTGCTTGGGAATATTCCTTAATGTTCACATTCTGAGGTAGAGTAACTAGAGACAGTTGGCTCTAATTGTCATAGTCACTGACCCAGGAAATGAATGAGAAACAAGTCCCCACACACAGACATACAGGGACTCCAACCCATTGCCCTACATTCAGCACTCTGGAGTTGCGGCTTTGCTCCTCCTCCCTTGTGGGACTACTAGGGCAACTCTGGGAGGAGATCCAGATCCCCTTCTGCCTCTTAGAAGCAGGTCTGCCAAAACAAACCCAGGTTCTTACCCGTAGGATGGGCGGTGCTCTCTGAGCTGGTTCCTGGGCCTGGTTCCACTGGTGCACACGGGGTCCTCACCCCAACACGCTGGGAGGGCTAGTCTCCTGTAGATTAAGCAGTCCGCTGGAGCTAGGCAAGGTCGCCTCTCCAGGTGCTCCGGTACTCCGAGGTTCATATCCCTGGTGGCAAAGGAGGTGGAAATACACCATCTCCGAATCCCAGACGTGAGCCCCCAAGCAATGTAGCAGGATTCTCACACAGAGAGTCATGACACCAAGGCTTTTCTTTCCAGGAAGCAACTTTATTCCTGCCGGCACTGCTCACTTGGGTTCATACCCGAAGAACTGAGCCCTGAATGCCACATGGCATAGTTTTTTAAATATACTTCCTACTTCTTGGTCTCCCATATGTGGTAACACATAAACATTGCAGTCTAATTAAGTGGTCTCGCGTTACAAGGTCATGAGGGATGTTGTCACCTACATTTAACCAGGTTGCCTTGACGTTTGTCTGGTTTTTTTCCTTCCCTGAGGGAGGGGACCCTATCACATTTCCAATGGTGTCCTGTTACAAGGAGAAGATTCTTATTGAACTAACGCAAACAATTGTAATTGCCATGAAAGAAAGAATACTCACTGAGAGTGTTTGAATTTCAAACGGTTTAGGTAGAGAGAAAAGTTAAACGCTTCAGTTTACAAATGAATGCTTTATGACATCTCTGTATATTATAGATATCTTAAGAGAAAGTTTCCTTAATCTGGAAGAGCAAACATTAGAGAACCAGCAATATTTCGAACAAGAGTCACAAAAACTCTAATCTTCCTCAGTTTATTTAGTCCCATGTTCCTAATTCTTGTTCAGTTTGAATATAGCTTTTTAGTTCTGGAAATCCTTACCCATCTTAGGGTAATTAATATTAAAGTACTAATCTTACGATTAATCTTTAGGACAAATATCTGTATTTGCCCTAAAAGTCCTTTTTATGAATCTCCTTGAAGATGAAATATGTTTTGTGAGAGAATAAGGACAATTATAAATGACAAAATCTCAGAAATGGACATTGTTAAAGATCTGATGAGAGTTCATCATGATGCAATTAGTCAGGGAACTCAGTTATTTATGTGACACATAACACTTCAATAATCAGAATATCAAGTGAGGACCTTATACCAAAATATTAAAACTTTAGGAGTTGTGTATATATTTGAGCAGTTATAATATTTGCCCATGCAATACAACCTAAGGTTTACCATTATTTGACAGTGTTTTTCCAAGTAACTTAGCATACCAAATAAAAAGTCCTAATTGGTCAAAAAGACTTCATTTACAATTTAAGTCTTGGGAAAGTTTGTTAAAAACTTAGAAAGTTATGAAGCACATCCTAAATAGGATTACAGATCGTTACAAATCTTAAAACTTTAAATTATTTGTTCAACCAAGGTGGCAATAAGATCCTAAAGCAAACATGTAGCATTATATAGTTGTTAGCAAAACCTAGCTCCTTTAACATTGAGAAGTTTTAACTTTAAGTAATCAAAGACCTGATAAAGAACAACCTAAAGCTTTAGTTTTCTTGACAGACAAAAGAGATACAAAAACAAAAACAAAAACCTCTGTTTCAAAAGCAGATAACTCCTATGTTCAGTAATCATTGCTTTAGCACTCCATCATTTTTGGAAAAAACCTAGCTGTCCAATGAATTTAATCTCATTTGTCATGCAAACGTTAAAGAAAACTTTAAAGTTTCAGGTTACCAAGGACTTTGAAAGCTATCTTAACAATTACCCATGAAAACTTTGAGATAGGCAAATTTAACCATTACTTTAAGTCATCTTTTTTTAATTTAATTTTTTTTTAAATTTGCATCCAAATTAGTTAGCATATAGTGCAACAATGATTTCAGGAGTAGATTCTTTAGCGCCCCTTACCCATTTAGCCCATCCCCCCCTCCCACAACCCCTCCCATAGCCCTCAGTTTGTTCTCCATATTTATGAGTCTCTTCTGTTTTGTCCCCGTCCCTGTTTTTATATTATTTTTGTTTCCCTTCCCTGACGTTCATCTGTTTTGTCTCTTAAAGTCCTCATATGATTGAAGTCATATGATTTTTGTCTTTCTCTGACTGACTAATTTCACTTAGCATAATACCCTCCAGTTCCATCCACGTAGTTGCAAATGGCAAGATTTCATTCTTTTTGATTGCTGAGTAATACTCCATTATATATATATACATATATATATATATATATATGTATATATATGTCTTTTGACATATATATATATATATGTATATATATATACCACATTTTCTTTATCCATTCATCCATCAATGGACATTTGGGCTCTTTCCATACTTTGGCTATTATTGATAGTGCTGCAATAAACATGGGGGCGCATGTGTCCCTTCGAAACAGCACACCTGTATCCCGTGGATAAATGCCTAGTAGTGCAATTGCTGGGTCGTAGGGTAGTTCTATTTTTAGTTTTTTGAGGAACCTCCATACTGTTTTCCAGAGTGGCTGCACCAGCTTGCATTCCCACCAACAATGCAAAAGAGATCCTCTTTCTCCCCATCCTCGCCAACATCTGTTGTTGCCTGAGTTGTTAATGTTAGCCATTCTGACAGGTGTAAGGTGATGTCTCATTGTGGTTTTGATTTGTATTTCCCTGATGATGAGTGATGTTGAGCATTGTTTCATGTGTCGGTTGGCCATCTGGATGTCTTCTTTGGAGAAGTGTCTATTCGTGTCTTTTGCCCATTTCTTCACTGGATTCTTTGTTTTCTGGGTGTTGAGTTTGATAAGTTCTTTGTAGATTTTGGATACTAACCCTTTACCTGATATGTCATTTGCAAATATCTTCTCCCATTCTGTCGGTTGCCTTTTAGTTTTGCTGATTGTTTCCTTCTCTGTGCAGAAGCTTTTTATTTTGATGAGGTCCCAGTGGTTCATTTTTGCTTTTGTTTCCCTTGCTTCCAGAGACGTGTTGAGTAAGAAATTGCCACGGGCAAGATCAAAGAGGTTTTTGCCTGCTTTCTCCTCGAAGATTTTGATGGCTTCCTGTCTTACATTGAGGTCTTTCATCCACTTTGAGTTTATTTTTGTGTATGGTGTAAGAAAGTGGTCCAGGTTCATTCTTCTGCATGTCGCTGTCCAGTTTTCCCAGCACCACTTGCTGAAGAGAGATACAGTCTTTCTTTTAAAGTCTAGATTGTCTGATATAAGTATGACTACTCTGGCTTTCTTTTGTTGACCATTAGCATGATAGATGGTTCCCCATCCCCTTATTTTCAATCTGAAGGCGTCTTTAGGTCTAAGGTGGGTCTCTTGCAAACAGCATATAGATGGATCTTGTTTTCTTATCCATTCTGTTACCCTATGTCTTTTGACTGGAGCATTGAGTCCATTGATGTTTAGAGTATATATATATATATATATATATATATATATATATATATATATATATTTCCTCTTTTCTCCCCTCGGAGAGTCCCCCTTAAAACTTCTTGCAGGGCTGGTTTAGTAGTCACAAACTCCTTTAATTTTTGTTTGTCTGGGAAACCTTTTATCTCTCCTTCTATTTTGAATGAGAGCCTTGATGGATAAAGAATTCTTGGCTGCATATTTTTCTGATTCAGCACGTGGAATATATCCTGCCTCTCCTTTCTGGCCTGCCAAGTTTCTGTGGATGGTCTGCTGCAAACCTGATCTGTCTTCCCTTGTAGGTTAGGGACTTTTTCCCCTTGCTGCTTTCATGATTCTCTCCTTGCCTGAGTATTTTGTGAATTTGACTATGATATGCCTTGTTGATGGTCGGTTTTTGTTGAAACTAATGGGGGTCGTCCTCTGTGCTTCCTGGATTTTGATGTCTGTGTCTTTCCCCAGGTTAGGAAAGTTTTCCACTATGATTTGCTCACATCACCCTTCTACCCCTATTTCTCTCTCTTCCTCTTCTGGGACCCCTGTGATTCTGATGTTGTTCCTTTTTAATGGGTCACTGATTTCTCTAATTCTTAAATTGTGCTCTTTTGCCTGAATCTCCCTCTTTTTTTCTGCTTCGTTATTCTCTGTAAGTTTGTCCTCTATATCGCTGACTCTCTGTTCTGCCTCATCCATCCTTGTCACCCTGGCATCCATCCATGATTGCAGTTCAGTCACAGCATTTTTTATTTCATTCTATTTTTTTACTTGTTTTATCTCTGCAGAAAGGGATTCTAATCTGTTTTCGACTCCAGCTAGTATTCTTATTATCGTGATTGTAAATTCTGTTTCAGACATCTTGCTTGTATCTGTGTTGGTGAAATCCCTGGCTGTCGCTTCTTCATGCTCTTTCTTTTGGGGTGAACTCCTTCGTTTTGTCATTTTGAAGGGAGAAAAGGAATTAATGAGGTAGAAAAATTAAAATTAAAAAAGTATTAAAATTAAAAATTTAAAAACGCGCACACAGGGGCGCCTGGGTGGCTCAGTCGGTTAAGCGGCTGACTTCGGCTCAGGTCATGATCTCGCGGTCCGTGAGTTCAAGCCCCGCGTCGGGCTCTGTGCTGACAGCTCAGAGCCTGGAGCCTGTTTCAGATTCTGTGTCTCCCTCTCTCTGACCCTCCCCCATTCATGCTCTGTCTCTCTCTGTCTCAAAAATAAATAAACGTTAAAAAAAATTAAAAAAAAAAAACGTGCACACACAAACAAAATTGAATAAATGATGCTAGATCCTAGGTGTGTTTTGGTCTAGGTGTTGAAAGTGGTTTGACAGATTAGAGAAAAAAAAGGGGGCGGGAAGAAATCGTTTGAGAATTTAAAAAATGAATACGCTGAAGTAGACTAAAATGAAACGATGGGAGTAAAATAAAATTTGAAAAAAATTACACAAAAGTAAAGAATATAGTAGAAAAAAGTTAAGGAAAAATGTTTTTAATAAAAATTAAAAATAAAAATGAATTTTCCCTTTATGTATTCAAGAAAAAGAAAGGAAAAAGAGAAAAGAGAAAGAAACAGAAGGAAATCGTTTGACAATTTGCAAAAGTGAATACACTGTAGTAGACTAAAATAAAATGATGGAAGTAAAATAGAATTTGAAAAAATTTACCCCAAAATTAAAAAAAAAAGGTAAAAAAATTAAAGAAAAGTATTTTAATATAAACTGAAAGTAAAAATGAAGTTTTTCTTTCTGTATTCAAGCAAAAGAAAAGAAACGAAAAAGAGAAAAAAGAAAGAGAAAAAAAGAGGAAATCGTTTGAAAATTTGAAAGAGTGAATACACTGAAGTAGACTAAAATAAAATGATGGAAGTAAAATAGAGTTTGAAAAAATTTACACAAACATAAAAATATGGTAAAAAATTTAAAGAAAAATATTTTTAATAAAAAATTGAAAACAAAAATGATTTTTTCTCATTCTGTATTCACAAAAAAGAAAAGAAGTGAAAAAGAGAAAAAAGAAAGAAAGAAAATTGAATAGATGGACCTGCTGACAGATTGAAATAGGACTGAAATTACTTCGTTTTCCCCTAGAAGTCAGACTATGAAGCGCTTTATAGTCCATAAACTAAGCAGGTGGTGAGACTTGAGTTCTTGAAGAGCGAGGTTGGCCCAGTTGGGCGCGGCTCAGTGTAATGGCTTCGTTCTCCACTAGATGGCGCTGCTAGCCTACTGGGGTGGAGTGTTGTGGCACTCGTAGGTGCGCCTGCGCACACGCAGGAGTGGTGAAAATAGTGTCACCCAGCTACCCAGACTCTAGTATCGGAACTCTGTTCTGCCCGGTCAGCAACCGTGCACCCATCCTCTGTCTTCAGCTTTCATCCACTCCCCGCTTTTTCACTGTCCGTGACCAAGCCCCAGGCAGTACCTCTCTCCCGAGTTATGTCTCAGATGCAGCTGTTTTCCCCGGCCCCTTACTTCTGAAGGCCTGTGGCTTTGAGCCATTCTGCCCCTCTGCGGGAGGGTCCCACCAAACAATGGCCAAATGTCGGCTGCACCCAGGAACGCCTGCTAGACCCTGATGCTGCCAGTGCCCCAAGACTGCGGCCAGGTGCCAGCCCGCCCCAGAAACAGTTCGCGAGACAGTGTAGCAGCAGCTTTTCAGGGATTATGGAAAATCACAACACACATCTGGCACCAGCCTTCACCCTTAATGACCTTGTTCCAGCACCAGTGAATGTGGCCATTCTCTGGGGTCTGGTGGGACCAGGTGACTTCAACAGTCTCTACCAAATGTCCTTCCAGCAGTGGAACCGCTTTTCCCCGTGTGGCCCGAGAACCTCCTGGACCCCACTCTGTTCCTGGAGATTCGCCCTTCCCACCAGAGCACCACCAGGTATCGAGCTGTGGAGTTGCAGACTTTGTGCTCCCCTTGTTTACAGTCTTAATGGAATTTAAACCTTCTCCTTTCTCCTTTCTCCCTTTTTAGTTTAGTCCCTGTGGCTGTTTCCAATTTTCCACTTTCTCTCCAGCTGCTTTTGAGGAGGGGTGCTTTTCCCACATCCCCCCCCCCCACGCCATCTCTGTCCTCTCTCTCTCCACCCACAAAAGCACCTCCCTGCAAGCCGTGGCTTCTCACTCCCCAAGTTCACCTCTCTGCGCCACATACCTGCTGAATTCCCTGTTCAGGTTGTGCAGATTGTTGTGTTAATCCTCCAATCAGTTTTCTAGGTGTGCAGGATGGTTTAGTGTTGGTCTGGATGTATTTCATGGATGCGAGACACACAAAAAACTTCCATGCTGTTCTGCCATCTTCTATATTTCCTTCTATATTTACTCTGCTCAGAAGTGAACTCTCTCCTTCCAGACCTCCTCAGACCTACTAGCAGCCTGGATGGAACCACGCCCCGGAAGTCTAAGTCATCTTTCTACTAACAAATAGCAACAGAGGTAAAATGAGCTTATTTGACCTTTTGTAAATCTGGGTAGAATAAAAGTTTCATATTTAATGTTGATAAATCTAAAGACAGGTCCAACAAACTTAAATTAGTTTAAACACCAAATGTGTTCCATCTACGTCCACTTAAAAGACAATCAATCCGTCCCCATTATTGGTGTTTTTTTTTAACGTTTATTTATTATTGAGAAACAGGGAGAGACAGAGCATGGGCATGGGAAGGGACTAGAGGGGGAGACACAGAATGTGAAGCAGGCTCCAGGCTCCGAGCTGTCAGCACAGAGCCCAACATGGGGATTGAGCCCACAAACCACGAGATCATGACCTGAGCCAAAGTCGGACGCTTAACCGACTGAGCCACCCAGGCACCCCCATCCCCATTATTAGTTTTTACCTGGAACACCAGTGGGAGAATCTGAAGTGGGTGGTCCAAAGGTGTGCTCTTTGCTCCTTGACCTTGGGGGTGGGAGGAAGAGCCAGTGGTGCCTGAGGCACTGAGGATGGTATAGGAACCAGTTATAAAGGCTGCACCCAAGGTGGTGCAGAAACAGGAGGAGGGGGAGGGGAACGCAGAAGAGGTGAGGTGCCAGCAGAAGGCAGAGAAGGAAAATTTTCTGGTTCTAATCTTGTCAGCTCTGTCAGAGGCACAGGCACCAGTTTTTTGTTCCACCAAAGTGGAATTAGGCAGTGCATGTCAGGCCGGAGAAGACAGGGAACTTCCCCAAAACAAATGGATTTTTGGCAGCTGCTTGGGAATATTCTTTAACGTCTCCTTCCCAAGGTAGACTAACCACAGTTGGTTCCAACTGTAGATGTTAACCAGGGAAATGAATGAGGGAGAAGCCCTCACATCTATTAGGAGGAGGAACAGAGAGAAAGAGTCAGCATCCCCTTTGTCAGGGATGACCTGTGTTTCCTGCAGTAACCTGGGTTCTGTTAGAAGGAGGCGTGTTTAGACAATTATCATCCGATATATCAGGAGGTAGTTTACTGGCCCGGTTAGTAACCAAACACGTCTGCAAGAGGCCCCTGGGTCCGGGTAGCCGTGAAGGCCTGGACCTAAGGTACCTCCATCCATTTTCCCTGTTTACTAAGGCCATGCAGTGTTACAGGATCAGTCCTTTCTACATTTTGCAAGCCAAATTGTTTCCAGTGGGTTAAAAAAGCATCCCAAGGGAGAATCCTTGGGGACTGAAGAGGAGTTCTCCATGCTCCTCCTAGAGAGAAAAGTAGAGAGACAGAAGGCCCATTACCCCTAGAATCCCCCTTGACTCCCAGGTGGCATCCCATGAGCAGGATATGTCAGAGGTTCCTGGCGTCAGAGTAACCTGAAGCATCCTTTGAACAAAATCACTATGACCACTGACCAGCTGACTAAGGGCTCCTGAAAGAGGGATGCTAGCATCCCCCCCACTTCCCCTCTGCATTCTAGACTACGGATGGGTGCCTGGTGTGTGAACCAAATCACCTTACCCTGAAAGCTGCACCCTAAAAGGCCGTTCCTTGAAGAACGTGCTCTGATGGTCATGTCCTGATTACCCAGTCATTGAAGAGCATGCCACAGAGGCCATGCTTTAGTTTCTTGAAGAACCTGCCATTTTTAACCCATGGCAAACACTAGAAAAGTTTTACAAGGGGGAATTACCCAATTTTGTAATTTAAGTAGTAGTTAGTAGAGGACATTGACACAAAGCACCACAGATAGAAATCCATCATGATCTAAGCGACATTCCAACACATATAGTCTTCATAGCCAATTTCCTTAGGAAATGGTCTCCAGTTGGGTTTTATTTCAATCGGGTACTGGTTTCAGCCAGCTCCCAGTGGAGTTCTCAAGGCCAGAAGCGGCTAGACCAGAGATGTGGAGGGGATCATGTTAGACTAATGAGGAGGAAACCTCACACGGGAGTCTTAAGATTGGCAGCCATCCTGGTGACTCAGGTGGCCATCCCGTGCCCTAGACAGACACGTTTGGATAAGGACAGGGATAAAGACAGGGCATAAAGTTTCTGGATCTTATTACCATTCCGGCCAGCGTACTAACTTCCAGACAAAAGGCAGGCTTTCTTCTCCCCACGGAGTAGCCACGGGCTAGAGGATTGCCGCCTGAGAGCTCAACATGAAAGTGTTCCGATAAGAGCATACTCCTCGAAAAGCCCTTAAAATGAGAGTAAAGGAAGGAAAGAGAAAAGTATATTCATTAAATTTGCACCAAAGCTCAGAGTCCAGATGAAAAGACTCATAGCCCCACGTTAGGTGCCATATGATGAAGTTTTGGGGTGAAGTGCGGGGTGGGGGGGGATTCATGGGATCTGGAGCCGACGGCCAAGAAAGAATTCTTGAAGTCATCTTTGGTGCAAAAAGGTGATTTTATTAAACCATGGGGACAGGACCCATGGGCAGGAAGAGCTGCACTGGGGTCCTGATGGGTAACTCATTATATACCCTCAGGTTGGGAAGGGGTCAGAGATAGAGTAACTCTCTAAGGCATTTTGGGAAGCAAGGTTTCCAGGACCTTGAGGGTCTAGCTGTTGTTAGGAAAATGCCATTTATTACTGTTTCATAAAACCTCAGTCATGAGACCCTTCAGATGTATATCAGGGGCCATAAGCTGGGAGTATGATTGCCAGCATATACCTTGGGGCAGTTGAGATGGAAGGAAGTTGACTTACAGGATCCTTGAAGTTGGGATAATGTTAAGCTAAGGTTCTCTTTTGCCCCCAGCAAAGTGTCATCCTTGAGGCAGTGGAGCTCCTAGAGGGAGGTGACTCAGTCCTGTTTCAAGGACGCATCAGTGGGCTGTAGGCAGTAAGGGAATATAATTTTTCATTTGCCTTAGTTTCCCACATTACCATGGCAAGCACTTAAACCCCTCTCCTTTGTTCTTGGGTAGCCAAGGCCAGGAGTGTCCAAGGGATATCACACACGTTCTACCTGAGTGGGGAGGGTGGTGCTGGTGCCAGCCTGTAGTTTGCCCTCAGCCTGCCTTATGCTCCCTCATCACTTGGAAACAATGCAAGTGATGACAGTGTAGCAACATCTTTAATGTGCTCAGATAAAATATCTTTCAGCCTAGAATTCTATATACTTAATGAAAATATCTTTCAAAATCAATGCAACATGACACTTTTTCAGAATACAAAAGGAAGCAGAATTCAACATCAGCAGACTGCGTTGAGAGAAAATTTAATGCATGTCCTTCAGGCATAGGGAAGTGATACAAAATGGAAATATGAGTTTATATAAAAGAAGAAAGGGAAACGGAAAGAATAGCTACATGGGCAAAGGTGTAAAATTTTTCATATTGTTTAAATATTTAAAAAATATAAGTTTATACAAAAATAATAACAATACAGGGTTGGGTTTTTGATATATGTAAAAGTAAGATGTTTTTAAAAAATAATGCATGTAGGACATGTGCATGCTCTCTCTCTCTTGCAATACTAAACGGTAAACTGAAACAGTGCTGACCTGTGAAGGCTGGGGTGCTGCCACATCACTCTCTCTTCCTTTCTTCTCACTGGAGATTTGGGGCTGAGTCATCATCCTTGCACATTAGGGGTCAGTGGTGGTAAGATGCAGAAGTGGTCAAAGAGATTCTGCTTCATTCTTGAGTCCAAGCCTGTGCTTCAACCCAACTCCACCAGAAGGCTCTAAATTGAGGGGTGCTGGGAACTAGCCCAGTGAACAATGTTCGACGCCCTCGTGTCTGTGCCTCATTTAGAGAAAGCCCTGGGGAGAGGGCAGAGTGGCAGTGTAGGGCAGGGGAAGATGTTGTTTTGTCCTGTGGACAAACACTAGTCCCATACCGTCAGATTCCTGCCAACACCTCCACATGCTCACATGCCCCTCACCCTACTCCATTTTAGAGGTTTAGATATAAGGAATTCCCAATACCAGCAGCAGGGCAACTTCCATCTGCAATTCCTTGTTTTGTCCCTGAGAGGACTCAGTTCTTTTCCAGTGCCCCACAATGGGGAATTCTCCATGGCATATTACATGAAAGACTTGATAAAATGTTTCCTTTTTTTTTTTTTTTCCTTTCTACAAATACAGTGCAGACATCAGTCTATTACCTTCACGGTGTGTGCTTCCCACATAGCCACCTGAATGCAGCTGCTTCAGAATGAGGAGTGTGCTCTTCGTGTTTCCTGCCTGTAGCCTTATCGCTGGTGAGAGCTCAGCCACCAGCTTTTCGCCAAAAGCAATGAGTGAGGTGGGACCTTTGTTGTCTTGATTTTTACAGACAGCTCTAAATTTTCATGGCCAATGTTAAGAGATGACAGTGAAAGAAAGAAAAGGGAGAACTTGTGGAATTCATTATTTTGATCACCACCCAGTAAGGTGTGCCTCTGGGGAGAGGCGCTCCTTAACTTTCCTCCTGCCCCTGGCTTTCTGCTTGTCACCTTGCAGTCCTACTTCCTGTCCCTCTCCCCCCACCTCTCCCTCGTCTCCGCTGAGTCCTCCCTCTCTCTTTGCCACCACTTCTCTCTCTCTCCTTCCTAGATCGTTTCAGTCCTCCAGCCGGTTCTTCTGCTGAGTTTCTCTTTCTCCCTTCCATCCCGTTCCACATATTCCATATCTGGGTATCTTTCATCCCTTTGCTCTCCCTCACATATCCCTGTCTGTGTCCCCACTGTCAGGGCCCCTGGGAGCCACATCTGCGGGAGAGCATGAATATATACATTCACATACCAATCCCTCTACTGATTCTTAGTCTTCCTTCCTTTCCATTCAGTTTCAATTATTCCTCCCACAAACATCCTGGAGAGTCTATTATGTAACAGGCATCGGAATAGGCCCTCAGGATATACAGTGGAGAACCAAACAGACAATGGCAACTTTCACCATGGGGCCGTGGCTGGATCGGGGAGACAGATGTTTCAGCAAGCTTCTCTCTAACGACTATATCCCCTTAGGACAAATACTGAAATGGAGCAAGTTTTCAGGGTGCTCAGAGAAAGGAAAAGAGGATGAGTAATTTAAATGGGGGATAAAGCGGTTTGTGGCCAGAAAAGGCCTTCATGGAAAACTGATGTGGAAGTTGAGACCTCAAAAGTAAGCCTGAGGTAGACAGTTGAGCACGAGAGGAAAATGAGTTACCAGGGCAGGGACCCCAGGAGCAGCACTATAAAGCCCCTAAGGCAGTCACAAGTGTGACTCTCACGGGCCTAAGAGAAGCTCAGAATAGTTTAAGCGAAGGGACAGTGGGGATATTTAGGGTCAGGGGTTGACAAAATCTTATTTCCAGCTCATATCACTATTCCCATGATTCTTTCAGGCCAGACCCCTCACTTGTCATTCATTTGTTTGATCCTTTTTGTTGGCATTTTCCACTCCCACGCTATGCCTCTCACAGAGACAACAAATTCTATTGCGTTTAATGCATATCATTTTCTTTATGCAACTGAGAAATGCATACTGTGAGGCATCTGTTCTTAGTTTACATAATATTTGAGATTTATATTTTATAAAGTTATAAAGTTTGTAATACATATCTCCCCATCCTCTGTCTTTTTTTTTAAATTTATTTATTAATTTTTACAGAGAGAGAGAGCAAGAGCGAGAGCACACGTGCACACAAGAGTGGGGGAGTGGCAGAGAGAGAGGGAGAGAGAAAGAATCCCAAGCAGGCTCTGCACTGTCAGCACAGAGCCCGACACAGGGCTCAAACTCACAGACCTCGAGATCATGACCCGAACTGCAGTCAAGAGTTGGATGCTTAACTGACTGAGCCACCCAGGTGCCCTTAGTTCTGTTTCTAATTTTTGTGGAAACTCCACACTTTTTTTTCCATAGTGATCACACCATTCTTTATTCCCATCCTAAGTGTATAAGTGTTCCAATTTCTCCAAATATTCACCACCACTTGTTATCTTTTTGTTATCTTCTGGAAATAGCCATCAAAATAGTTGTGACGTGATATGCCACTGTGGTTTTGATCTGCATTACCCTGATAGCTAGTGATGTTGGGCACCCTTTCCCATACCTGAAGGCCATTTGCACATGTTCTTTGGAAAAATGTCTATTCAGATACTTTACACATTTTACAATTGGGTTATTGTGTTTTTATTTGTTATTGAGTTGTAGGTGATTCTTACATATTTTGGTTTTTAACGCCATTGTCAGATAGACGGCCTACAAGTCTTTTGTTCCATTCTGTAGGATGCCATTCTGTTGACTGTATCTTTTGCTGTGCGGAAGCTCCTTAGTTTGATGTAGTTCTACTTGCCTTTTTTGCTTTGGTTGCCTGTGTGTTGTCAAATTCAAGAAAAAATTGCTGAGATCAACGTCAAGAAGTTTTCTCCCTGTGTTTTCTTTGAGGAGTTCTGAAGTTTTAGCTATCACCTTTAAGTCTCAAATGCATTTTGAGTTCAATTTTTATGTTTGGTGTAGAGTAGGGGCCCACTTTTACCCTTTTCATGTGTATATACAGTTTTCCCACTACTGTTTGCTGAAGAGACTATCTTTTTCCCAACTGAGTGCTGACACCCTTGTTGAAGATTATTTGTTCACATATATGTGGATTATTTCTGTTCCATTGGTCTATGTGTGTTTTTATTCCAATCGCATACTGTTTTAATTACTGTAGCCTTGTAATTTATTTTGTAATCTGTTTAGCAACATACTATAATGCCTTCAGCATTGTTCTTCTTTCACAAGATTACTTTGGCTCTTTGAGGTCTTTTGTAGTTCCATATGCATTTAGGGCTTCTTTTTACTTCTGTGAGAAATGCCATTGGTATTTTTTATTTCCAGCATAGATAGTGTGCAGTGGTATATTAGTGTCAGGTGTACAATATAGTGATTCAACTATTCTATACAATACTCAGTGTTCATTATAAGTGTCCTCTTAATCTCTCTCACCTTTTTCACCCATCCTCACACCATCCTCCCCTCTGCAAACCACCAGTTTGTTCTCCCCATTTAACAGTCAGTTTTTTTGTTTGTCTCTTTTTTTCTTTGTTCCTTTGTTTTGTTTCTTAAATTCCACATATGAGCAAAATCATATGGTATTTGTTTTTCTTTGACTTATTTAACATAGTATCATACATTTTAGATCCATTCATTTTGTTGCAAATGGCAAGATTCCACTCATTTTCATGGCTGAGTAATATATCGCTGTCTTTATCCATTCATCTATCAATGGACACTTGGGTTGCTTCCATAGTCTGGCTATTGTGATAATGCTGCTATAAATATAGGATGCATATACCTTTTCAAAATAGTATTTTTATATTCTTTGGGAAATACCCAGTAGTGGAATTACTGGATCCTATGGTAATTCTATCTTTAACTTTTTGAGGAAATTCCATACTGTTTTGCACAGTGGCTGCACCGGTTTGCATCCCTACCAACAGTGCACAAGGGTTCCTTTTTCTCCACATCCTTGCCAACATCTGTTGTTTCCTGGGTTGTTCATTTTAGCCATTCTGACCGGTGTGAGTTGATATCTCATTGTGGTTTTGATTTGCATTCCCCTGATTTGTGATGATGAGCATCTAATCTCTTCATGGATTTGTTGGCCATCTGTATGATTTCTTTGAAAAAAAAAAAAGTCTATTGATGTCCTCTGCCCATTTCTTAACTGGATTATTTGTTTTTTTGGGTGTTAAGTTCGATAAGTTCATTATGGATTTTGTATACTAACCCTTAATCAGATACGCCATTTGTAAATATCTTCTCCCATTCTGTAGGTTGCCTTTTAGTTTTGTTGATTGTTTCCTTTGCTGTGCAGGAGCCTTTTGTCTTGAGGAGGTCGCAAAAGTTCATTTTTCCTTTCGCTTGCCTTGCCTCTGGAGACGTATTTAGTAAGAAGTTGCTTTGGCTGATGTCCAAGAGGTTGCTGCCTTTGTTCTCTTCTAGGATTTTGATGTTTTCCTGTCTCATATTTAGATCTTTCAGCCATTTTGAATTTATTTATGTGTATGGTGCAAGAAAGTGGTCCATTTTCATTCTTCAGGATGTAGCTATCTAGTTTTCCCAACGCCATTTGTTGAAGAGACTGTCTTTTCCTCCATTGGATATTCTTTCCTGGTTTGTTGAAGATTAGTTGACCATAGAGTTGTGGGTCTATTTCTGGGTTTTCTAGTCTGTTCCATTGGTCTACATGTCTGTGTTTGTGCGAGTACCATACTGTCTTGATCACTGCAACTTTGTAATATAACTTGAAGTCCTGAATTATGATGCCTCCAGCTCTGCTTTTCTTTTTTAAGATTGCTTTAACTGTTTGGGATCTTTCATGGTTCCATCCCAGTTTTAGGATCGTTTGTTCTAGCTCTGTGAAAAATGCTGGTGGTATTTTGATAGAGATTGCATTAAGTGTGTAGATTGCTTCGGATAGTATAAACATTTTAACAATATTTGTTCTTCCAATCCATGAGCATGGAATGTCTTTCCATTTCTTTGTGTCATCTTCAATTTCTTTCACCAGTGTTTTATAGTTTTCAGCATACAGATCTTTTACCTCTTTGGTTAGGTTTATTCCTAGGTACTTTATGCTTTGCTGCAATTGTAAATGGGATTGATTCCTTGAGTTCTCTTTCTGCAGCTTCATTATTGGTGTATAGAAATGCAACAGATTTCTGTATGCTGATTTTGTATCCTGTGATTTTACTGAATTCATGTATCTGTTCTAGAACATTTTTGGTGGAGTCTTTCGGGTTTTCTACGTAGAGTATCATGTCATCTGCAAATACTGAATGTTTGACTTATTCCTTGCCAATTTGAATGCCTTTTATTTCCTTTGTTTTCTGATTGCCGAGGCTAGGACTTCCAGTACTATGTTAAATAACAGTGATGGGAGTGGACATTTCTGTCTTCTTCCTGAGTGTACAGGGAAAGCTCTCAGTTTTTCCCCACTGAGGATTATATTACCTGTGGATCTTTTATATATATAACCTTTATGATGGTGAAATATGTTTCCTCTATCCCCACTTTGTGGAGGTTTTTTTTGTTTTGTTTTTTTTTTTTGTCAAGAATAGATGTTGTATTTTGTCAAATGCTTTTTCTGCATCTATTGAGAGGATCGTATAGTTCTTATCCTTTCTTTTATTAATGTGATGTATTACATTGATTGATTTATGAATATTGAACCACACTTGCAGCCCAGGAATAAATCCCACTGATTGTGGTCAATGATTCTTTTAGTGTATTGTTGGATTTGATTTGCTAGTATGTTGTCGAGCATTTTTGCATCCAGGTTCATTGGGTATGCTGGCCTGTAGTTCTCTTTTTTAGTGGGGTCATTGTCTGGTTTTGGAATCAAGGTAATGCTGGCCTTGTAGAATGAGTTTTGAAGTTTTCTTTCCATTTTTATTTTTTGGAAACTGAGAAGAACTGGTATTATCTCTTCTTTAAATGTTTGGTAGAATTCCCCTGGGAAGCCATCTGACCCTGAAGTTTTGCTTGTTGGGAGATTTTTGAGTACTGACTCAATTTCTTTGCTAGTTATCAGCCTGTTCAAGTTTTCAATTTCTTCCTGTTTCAGTTTTGGCAGTTTATATGTTTCAAGGAAATTATCCATTTCTTTCAGATTGCCCAGTTTGTTGCCATATAATTTTTTCATGATATTCTCTTGTAATTGTTCGTATTTCTGTGGTGTTGGTTGTGGTCTCTCCTTTATCATTCGTGATTTCATTTATTTGGGTTCTTTCCCATTTCTTTTTAATAAGTCTAGCTAGGGGTTTATAAATTTTACTAACGCTTTCAAAGAAACAGCTATTGTTTTCATTGATCCATTCTACTGATTTTGTTTGTTTGTTTGTTTGTTTGTTTCTATATGATTCATTTCTGCTCTCATTTTTATGAATGGTGCTAGTCTTCATTTATTGTTCTTTTTCCAGCTCCTTTAAGTATAAGGTTAGGTTGTTTATTTGATATTTTTCTTGCTTCTTGAGGTAGATCTGTATTGCTTCCATCTTATACTTCCATCTTATAACCACTTTTGCTGCATCCCAAGGGTTTTGGACTGTCATGTTTTCAATCACTTGTTTCTGTGTATTTTTTAATTTCTTCATTAATTTCTGGTTGACCCACTCATTCTTTAGTATGATGTTCTTTAACCTCCACGTGTTTGTTGTCTTTCCAAATTTTTTCTTGTCATTTTCTCCAAGTTTCATAGTGTTGTGGTTGGAAAATATGCATGGTGTGACTTCGATATTCTTGAACTTGTTGAGGCTTTTTTCGGGGGCCTACTATGTGATCTATTCTGGAGACTTTTCCATGTGCACTTGAACAGAATGTGAATTGTGTTGTTTGAGAATAGAATGTTCTGAATATATCTGTTAAATCCATCTGTTCCAATGTGCCATTCAAAGCCATTGTTTCCTTGTTGATTTTCTGTTTAGATGACCTGTCCATTGCTGTAAGTGGCTTTAAGTTCCCCTACTATTACTGTATTAGTATTGATTAGTTCTTTTATGTTTCTTATTAACTGCCTTGTGTATTTTACTCCAGGCATTTTTCAAACTGCTGCTTCTATGCTGTCTCTCTGGGGGCTGTTTGTTATGCTGTCTTTTTAAGAGCAGGGATTCAGTAAATTATCAACCTTAGGCTCTCCAGAGCAGAGCCTGTTGATTTTAAATGCCAGATGTTAAGCTCCACTGATGGTAAGAACTCAGGAAATTAAGCCCCAGTGATTTTCAAAGCCAAATGTCATGAGGATTCATCTTCGCAGTGTGGATCCCCCATGTCTGCGATATCTAGTGTGAGGTTTGCTCCTCTCCCTTCTCCAGGCCTCCAGCGTCCCTCCCTCTGGCAGTCTTGGTGGGTCATTTTGTCTCCCAGCCATGTCTCTTCCCTTCCTACCCATTTCAATGTGGCTTGTTCTCTACATTTAGCTGTTGAGAGTCTGAGCTGCCACTCCTCAGGTCGTTTTCTGGGCTATTCACACTGGTTTGGGTGTTATCTAGGTGTATCCATGGCATGAGGTGAACTTAGGATCCTCCTACTTGCCATCTTCCCTGAGAGTCCCCATTGGTATTTTGATACGGATTGCACTGAATGTATAGATGGCTTTAAGTAGTAAGAACACTTTAACAATATTTACTGTTCTAATCAATGAACATGAGATGTAGAATAAAAGCCTCAAATAAACCACCTAACTTTGCATTTCAAGGAACTAGAAAAAAACAAAATAAACTAAGCTGAAAGAGGAAGGAAGAACATAGTTATAGGGCAGAATAAATGGGGGCGGGGGGAAAGCCAAAAACTAATTGAAAATATCTTAGAGTGGATTTTTTAAAAGAGATAAACATTGATAAAACTTTAGCTAGACTAAGAGAAAAAGAAAGGGGAGTGAAAGAAATTCAGAGTCCAAAGAAGACACATTGTCGTGGATGCCACTGAAATGAAAAAATTCATAAGAGAATACTATGAACATTTATACTCCAACAAAGGGTATAACTTAACATAAATGGGTAAGTTACTCAAAACCTACATTCTACCAAGACTGACTCATGAAGAAATAGCAATAGAAATTATGAATATACCGATAAATGAGTTAGGAGGTGGAATTAAATATCATAAACCTCCCAAAAAGAAAACTCTATGACCAGATGACTTCACTGGTGAATTCTACCAAATATTTAAAAGATAGTTAATACCAACCCTTCTCAAAGTCTGCCCAAAAATTTGAAGAGAAGAGTAGCTTTCCAAGCTCATTCTACATGGCCAGCATTGTCCTGATACCAAAACCAGATAAAGTCACTATAAGAAAACTGTAGACTAATATCTCTGATGAATATAAACATAAAAAATTTCAACAAAATATTATCAGACCGAATTCAAAAACACATTAAAATGATTATACATCAGGACCCAGTGGCATTTATTCCTAGGATGCCAGAATGGTTAAATATATGCAAATGAATACATGTAATATATTGCATTAACAGAATGAAAGATAAAAATCATGAGATCATTGCAATAAATACAGAAGAAGCATTTAACAAAATTCAACACCCTCTCATGATAAAAGCTTCCAATGCACTGAGCATAAAATGAAAAACAAAAAACAAAAAACAAAAAACCCCTCAATGTAATCAAGGCCCAGTACAACAAACCCACAGCTGACATTACCCTCAATGGAGAAAGTTTGAAAGCTTTTTCTCTCAGAAACAAGACAAGGATGCCCACTCTTAGGCAAGACAAAGGGGAAAAAAAGCATCAAAATCAGAAAAGAAGAAGTAACATTGTCACTTTGGGAGATGCTATGATTTTGTATATAGAAAACCTTAAAGATTCATTTAAAAAACTGTTGGAACTAATCAAAAATTTCGATACAGTTGTAGGACATAAAATAAACATAAATGAATCAATTTCATCTTTATACACTAATTATGAAACGTTTGATGAGAAAATGAAGGAAACTGGCCCATTCTTAATATGCTCAGAAATAATAAAATACTTTGGAATAGATTTAACCAAGGAGTTAAAAGATGGTGTAGTGGAAACCATAAAGTATTGATCAAAGAAATTAAAAGGACAAATGTGTTGACCCTGAATAAGATTTTCTCTTATTCTTAGTTATTTTTTTAATGAAATGACGATAACTGAGCATATAGATTTTTTTTTTAATGAAAAGGGGCCATTCTGATTACAGTTGATTCTTGGGCAACACAGGTTTGAACTATACAGGTCCACTTATATTCAGACTTAGTTTTTAATAAATACAGTGCAGTGCTCGAAATGTATTTTTCTTCCTCATGATCTTTTTAGTAACATTTTCTTTTCTCTAGCTTACTTTTTTGTAAAAGTACATATATAATACATACAAATAAAATGTACATAAAAACAAAGACATACAAACAAAATATGTGTTAGTCGACTGTTCATCAGTAAGGGCTCTCATCAAAAATAGCCTATTAGTAGTTGGGGTGCCTGTGTGGCTCAGTCAGTTAAGCGTCCAACTCGATGTTAGCTCAGGTCATGATGTCAGGGTTTGTGAGTTCAAGCCCCACAACCGGCTCTGTGGTAACAGTGCGAAGCCTGCTTGGGTTTCGGTCTCCCTCCCCTCTCTCTCTGCCCCTCCTCCGCTTGTTCTCTATCTCTCTCCCAAAACAAATTGAAAAAAAAAAGAAAGAAAAGAAAAGAAAAGAAAAGAAAAGAAAAGAAAAGAAAAGAAAAGAAAAGAAAAGAAAAGAAAAGTAGCCTACCCACTTTTGGGGAGTCAAAAGTTATTCACGGATTTTTGTCTGTGTGGGGCAGCAAGGGGCAGTGTCAGCACCCTTAAACCCTGTGTTGTTCAATGGTCAACTGTATTTAGTTTTTTTTTTAATGTTTATTTATTTTGAGAGAGGGAAAGAGAGTGAGCAGGGGAGGGGCAGAGAGAGAGGGAGAGAGAGAATTCCAACAGTGCAGAGCCCAATGCGGGGCTATGAGATCATGACCTGGGCCAAAACCAAGAGTTGAACGCTTAACTGACTGAGCCACCCAGGCACCCCTGTATTTGGTTTTTAAGTGTGATACAAATCTACTTATTTTAGTTTTAAGTGTGAGGCATAGATGTCACCCAGCCTTCTATCAGCAGGATCATGTATGCAGACACAGGGATCCGTGGATGTGGGAATCCAGGGGACCTCTTTCACTCTGACAGTGAGTCTTCTCTCCTGGTTTTCCTCCTGTTTCCTGGCCACCCAGGAAACTGTTCTTTCTGGGTCCTTTTCCTGTGTTTCTCCTTTGCATGTTACCCCACTTCTCTCTGTTTGTCTGCCCCACCTATGTTATATCCCTTGTAGCAAGCACTGCACATTGCTGGTTCTTTTAATTTCCAGCATCACAGATATTTCCTGAACCATGTTAGGAATCAATCCGTGTGTACTGAATTAGTTAATATTTTGTAACGATCCTGACAGTAAAAGCACCTGGTCTATATAGGAGTCAATATTACACAACTTATACTTGTAAGAACCATACATATGGCCCTTTGTTTGGAGGCAGGGACTGTGTGGGACCGTCTCTGCCTTTGTGCCCTGACAACTTTGCATGTCCTTACTTGGGCCATGTAGGCAAAGCTAGACTGCAGGAACCTGAGTTTTGGCAGAACACCATGTGAATCCTCTTGGAGCAAGGGGAGCTAAGCAGTCTAATGAGAAACCGCCACCAGGTAGTTTCACACCTGACTACCTATCTAGCCGGAGGCTGACACAAGTCATTATTCACCCATCCCTGGCTTCAGTCGAGTTTAGGCTTCTGAAAGTACATCTGTGGGCTACAAAGATACTCACTGCATTAGGGTACTGCTGTGAGCTTCTCACCAGCAGAGAGACCCAAGACCTATGGTGTCTGTCACTGAACAACTCTCATTCAGTGTCTATTCCTGGGGGGCTAGGGATGCAGGGTACTGACACTAAGGCAATCTTGCTTTCGCTGTGTCTGTAAGTAATAAACTGTCTGAAACCATTGGTCTCACTGTCATCTTACCAACCCAAGTCTGTGGGACTGTAAAAAGCCAACATAACAGCTGTTGTAGTTAACCATGTGGTCCTGGTAGCATCTGCTGGGCTACTTAAGGATGACCTGACCACATGACAGATAGACTCTGGTTTTGAGTTGTGTGGGTTGCCTGATCAAATATTGACTTATTTTATTTTTGGCATCACACATAAGAAGGAATGCATTTTTTAGCACATGCCATTACTTAGATCAGCCTTGTCTGACCTCAGTTATTTACAAACACACTTTAGATTGGATGCCACGTCTGACATCGTTGTCGTTGCTATTTCATCACTATATTTATTTAAATTAAATAACCTTGTGAAAAGCAGTATGGATGTTCCTTAAAAAATTAAAAATAGAAAAACCATATGATCCAATACTTCTAGTACTGGGTATTTACCCAACTATCATAAAAACACTCATTTTTGCATAGTTTATTGCATAATTTAGAATAACCAAGATATGTAAGCAACCTAAGTGTCCATAGATGTGGTACACAGTCACATGCGCGCACGCACGCGCGCACACACACACACACACACACACTGGGATATGATGCGGCCATAAAAAAGAAACAGATCTTGTCATTTGTGACAATATGGATGGAGCTAGAGATGTAGAGAGTATTAGGCTAAGTGAAATAAGTCAAATACCATTTGAGTTCACTTATATGTGTGGAATCTAAAAAAACCTACAAATCAATAAACAAACAAAAACCATAATTATACCTATAAATACAGAGAACAAAGTGATGGTTGCCAGAGAGAAGGGGTATAATGGGAGGGGCAAAATGGGTGAAATGATGTGGGAAAACAGGCTTTCAGTTATGGAATGAATAAGCCACGAGAATAAACAGCACAGCATAAAGAATGCAGTCAACGATGTGGTAATAGCACTGTATGGTGACAGATGGTAGCTACCCTTGTGGTGAGCATAGCATAAGATATAGAGAAGTTGAATCATTATGTTGCACACCTGAAGGTAATGTAACATTGTGTTAGCTATACTCAAATAATAAAAAAAGTAATTAAAACAAGCAAATCAAATAAGTTTCTAGCTCAAATCATTTAAAAAGTTAGCTTTGTATCCCTACTTGAAATTCAAAATATGTGTCTCTTACTAGAGATATAATTGTAATGGTAAATAACATAAAAACTATTTGAAAGTTTAAATGAAAGGAATATAATAAGCCACAGCCATTTACAATATAATGCCTATTTCATATATGTTATCTCATTGATTCCTCATAGCAATCATTTAGTGTAAGTATTGTGATTTCTACTTTAGATATGAGGAAATGGTCCCAATGGATGTAAATACTTTTCCCACCATCACACAGTGTGTGTTAGAGGCAGGACTGAACTCCATTGCTATTTTCATGCCTTAGCCTATAGGGAGACAGTAGGCAGTCCCCCTGGTTCCTTTTTCTTTCCTTTTACCTGTGCCCTAGTATATTCATCCAGCTCCACAACATAGAGAACTCCCACATATTTTGTGGCAAAGCAGAACACCCCAACTTAAGTCTCACTTTTAATTTGAACCTTAGACTATCAGTCTTTTTCACCAGGAAATATTTTAAAACTCTGTGAGTACACAATTGTTGCTTGTAATCTACTGCCATTCCGTAAGGATGGTGAATTCTGAGTATATCCCTTAGTTGCAGAAATATTTTTTGGATGTGAGGTTGCAAATAGGAGCTCACAGATGTAACTCTTGCATTGTGTACAGTAATAGGGGTGTAAGGTACAGCCAGGCTTCTGTATCGTTAGGGTGATAGAGATGTATGTAGAGGGAAACAGGGATTTGTGGCTTCTCTGATCATGCCATTGTTTATTTTTGGAATTTTACTACAGTTACTAATTTTACTTTTTTAACTTTTTAAATTCCAAATAGTTAACATGCAGTTTACTATTAGTTGTAGGTGTACAATATAGTGATTCAACCCTTCCATACATCAACCAGTGCTCATCACAACAGCACGCCTTTATCCCCATCACCTATTTAACTCACCCCTCAACCTGCCTCCCCTCTGGTAGCCATCAGTTTGCTCTTTGTAGTTAAGTGACTGTTTCCTGGCTTGACTACCTCTATTTTCTCCCTATGATCATGTGTTTTGTTTCTTAAATTCCACAATAGGAGTGAAATCATATGATTTTTGTCTTTCTCTGGCTTATTTTGCTTAGCATAATACTCTCTAGATCCATCCACATCGTTGCAAATGGCAGGGTTTGATTAGTTTTTATGGCTGAGTAATATTGCATTATATATATATTATATTATATTATATTATATTATATTATATATATTATATTATATATATAATATATATATTTATATATGTTTATATAATATATATTTATATATATTTATATATAATATAATATAATTTATATATATATTTATATAATATTTATATGTATAATATTATATATATTATATATTATATATATATTATATGTATATATATTTATATTGTATATATATTATATATATATTGTGTGTATATATGTATATATTATATATATTATAATATAATATATATTATAATTATAATGTATATATAATATAATATATATAATGGAATATATATATTATATATATTATATATATATTCCATTATATATATATATATATAATATATATATATATAATATATATATATATAAAATCTCCTATATATTAAAACAAATTTTTTAAATGTTTGTATTTGAAAGAAAGACAGAGAAAGTGAGAAAGTGGGGGAGGGGCAGAGAGAGCCAGAGACAGAATCTGAAGCAAGATCCAAGCTCTGAGCTGTCAACACGGAGCCCGATGTGGGGATCGAACCCACGAGCTGTGAGATCCTGACCTGAGCTGAAGTTGGACACTTAACCTACTGAGACACCCAGTACCCCTATACTACATCTTTATCCATTCATCATCAGTTGATGGACACTTGGGCTGTTGCCATTGCTTGGGTATTGCAAATAATGCTGCTATAAACATCGGGGTGCATGTATCCCTTTGAAGTGGTATTTTTGTATTCTTTCGGTAAATACCTAGTAGTACAACTGCTGGACAATAAGGTAGTTCTACTTTTCACTTTTTGAGGGGCCTCTGTAGTGTTCTCCAGAGTAGCTGCACCAGTTTGCATTCCTACCAAGAGTGCAAGAGGGTTTCCCTTTCTCCACATCCTTGCCAACACCCGTTGCTGCTTCTGCTGCAGTAGACATGATACTCTTGTTTAAACCCCACCCCCCCCAAAGCGACTTCACCAAAAGGTTGCTACAACTGATACATGAATTTAATAAAGTCACAGGATGCAAAAATCAACATACAGAAATCTGTTGCATTTCTATGCAGCAATAGGGAAGCAGCAGAATGGGAAATTAAGGAATCAATCCCATTTACAATTGCACTAAAAACAATCAGATACCTAGGAATAAACCTAACCAGAGAGGTGAAATACTTGTAGTACTCTGAAGACTCTAAAACACTGATGAAAGACATTGAAGATGACACAAAGAAATGGAAAGACATTCCACGCTCGTGGGTTGGAAGAACAAATATTGATAAACTGTCAAAACTACACAAAGCGATCTACACATTTAATGCAATCCCTATCAACATACTGCCAGCATTTGTCACAGACCTAAAACTGATAGGGAGCCACAAAAGACCCAGAATAGCCAGAGCAACCTTGAAAAGGCAAAGCAAACCCGGAGGCACCACTATTTGGGACATAAAATTGTATTACAAAGCTGTAGTGATCAAAACAGTATGGTACTGCTACCAAAATAGACACATAGATCAATGGAATGGAATAAAATACCCACAAAGGAACCCACAAATATATGGTCAATTCATTTTTGATAAAGCAGGAAAGAATATCCATGAGGAAAAAGGCTCCTTAACAAATGGTTAGGAAAGCTGGACAACAGCATGCAGAAGAATGAAACTGGACCAGTTTCTTACACCATACCCAAAAATGAAATACAAACTCTCTGTCTGAGGCAAACCAGAGGGACTCTTAAATACAGAAAACAAACAGGGTTGCTGGAGGGGTGGGTGGGTGGGAGGATGGGTTAAATGGGTGATGGGCATTAAGGAGGGCACTTCTCAGGATGAGCACTGGCTGTCACATGGGGGAGATGAATCACTGGGTTCTACTCCTGAAGCCAAGACTATACTGTATGTTATGTAGCTTGTATTTAAATAAATTAAAAAATAAAAATTAGTTCAAAATGGATCAAATGCCTAAATGTGCGACCCAAAACCATCAAAATCCTAGAGGAGAACACAGGCAGTAACCTCTTTGACATCCGCGGTAGCAACTTCTTTCTAGATATGTCTCCTGAGGCAAGGGAAACAAAAGCAAAAATAAACCACTGGGACTTCATCAAAATAAACACCTTCTGCACAGGGAAGGAAACCATTAACCAAACTAAAAGGCAACCTACAGAATGGGAGAAGATATTTGCAAATGACATTTCTGATAATGGGTTAGTATCCAAAATATAGAAAGAATTTATAAAACTCAACACCCAAAAAAACATATAACCCAATTTAAAACATGGGCAGAAGACATGAATAGACACTTTTGTAAAGAAGACCTCCAAATTGCCAACAGACACACGAAAAGACGCTCAACATCACTCTTCAAATACAAGTCTATACAAATACAAAATACAAAACTATAATGAGATATCACCGCACACCTGTAAGAATGGCTAATATCCCTGCCGTTAAATAACTTTTGAAGAAAGAAGTTTTGCAAGAGATCTGTGTTTTTTTGCCATGGGGCCTGTGACATCATTCTTTGTCTTTGGATAAACTGTTCCAAATAGCTTTGGTGTTGTAGTTATTATATTATAGCACAGTAAAATAAGTCTGCTATTATTTTAAAATTTTAATTTTTTTTTTGTATCAATGAAATCATCTGGAAAACCATGTGAAGTCTGTGTGCCACATTTTGTGAAACCTTGCCTTCAAAAGGACAAAGCCCTTCATGTCAGACATTATAAAATTACTCTAAGTTTTTATGAAAACGTCAGATTGCCAGTATCGTCATCATGTACACCATCAGTTTTCCTGGCCAACATTTCCAGATGTATTTACTTTGAGGATGACCAAGGGCTTCTTAGAACTGAATCCCGAAATCTACTGCTTATTAGAGTCAAAAGTAAGTTGTGGGTACACTCTGACACACCTTTTTGTGAAGATTAAATGAAGTTATACATGTATGGAACCTAGGAGAAAGAAGACACTGACATATAGTATACATGCTATCAATAGAGGAGTTTTTATACTAACTCATTCTTTAAAAAACTCAATAAATGGATCTCTTGTCCTAAGCGCGCACAATCAGTGGAGGGCCAGCTATTCACAATTATAGAGCACAGATCAAAATTATCTAGTTATAACAGAGCCATGACTTTTAACTTTCTGGGAATAGAAGATTAAGAACAGCGTAGAAACTGGAGGAGGTAGCTTTCAGAGTGATGGCATCATTAGAGGCATCTTGCAGGGAAGATGGGCACCTCACCAAATTTGAAATGATGCGGATCTGGAGGTTCCCCGCCATTTAGGTAGGGTCCAATTTCCAAGAAAGATGCAATCCAGAGACAGCTGAACATGGGAAACTCTAGTCCAACATTACTCATAGCCTTTCAGGTTCTTCAGATCCAGAGGATAGAAAAAGAGGTCTTACATGCCAATAAATTTTATGAAGCCAGTATATCCATGATACTAAAATCCAAGAGTGTATACGAAATAAAAGTAGATGCTAATGTCACTCATGAAGATATTAATACAAATTCTAACCTAATTAATATGATGTAGGTTATTCAGAAAGATCATAGATCATGAACATTCCCTCCCAGTAGCATATGGTTGACTTAAACATAGGAAAACATTAGGGCGCCTAAGTGGTTCAGTCGGTTAAGCGCCAGACTTCAACTCAGGTCATGGTCTCACGGTTTGTGGGTTTGAACCCCACGTCAGACTCTGTGCTGACAGCTCAGAGCCTGGAGCCTGCTCCAGATTCTGTGTCTCACTGTGTCCCTGCAACTTCTTGGCCGACGCTCTGTCTGTCTGTCTCTCTCTCAAAACTAAATAAACATTAAAAAAAATTAAACATACGAAAATATGTACGAAATTCATTACGTTAACAGATTAATGGAAGAAAACTGCTACAACCATCTCAATAAACGTTCTACAAGTGCTTGATGAAAGTCAACATATATTCAATAGAAATGTTGTTAGGAAACTAACCTAAGAATGGAACTTCTTTTATGTCACAGTAAATATAGTCAAATGCTAAAAATTTTCTAATTCCTACCAGAAATAAGACAAGGATGTCCATTATTTACCAATACTTCCCAACACTGTACTGGGTGGGTCTGTCCAATATTGTGAAATGAGAAAACAAAGAGTGGGGGGTAATGTTTAAAACAGCAGACACAAACTGTTAGTATTCAAAGATGATAGAATTGTGTATGTGGAAGCTCATAATGGATGTTGACATACACCTCTGGCATTAAATCCTATGTAGCAAGGCTTCTGGAGAGAGTATTGATGTACAGATATATCTGCACTTACCAGCTCAATCAGAATACAAAATTTCAAAAAATGACACAATTTTCAATAGCATCTAATACTTAGAGTAAGTTTAACACAGGTTTGAAAAGAGTCTTTGGAGAAAGTTGTAAGATTTTATTGAGGGATTTTTAACAGTGAAGTGTCCTTCCTACATGAGAGCAGTTTGCATGGTTTCAGCTTCTTCTTGCTTACACTTTCGGTTGTCCTTCACCTGTAAGACAGACACAGAGTTGGAAACATTACTCAGCAGAATTTATTTACATTAAATTAATGATATACAGAGGACACTATAGTTTTTATTTTATAAGATAGAATTCCAAGCGTATGCTTTACCAACATTTTTGGAACACACCACACTTTCTGTAGGTACAAGAAAAGAAAAAAAACACTTCAGGTTCAGAACAGATAAAATGAAATAAACCTATTAAAAGGTAGTTTCATTTTTTTATCTTTGTGTTTAGATTCAAGTTAGTTAACATCTAGTGTCGCACTGGTTTCAGGAGTAGAATTTAGGGATTCATCGCTTACATATAACACCCATGCTTGCACCCTACTTGATGTAGGGAGAGTGCAGAAACTAGAAACTAGACTATCTCTTGCCATTTTATCACTCAGTCATTTGAGCCTTCATTGGGGAAAGGTTTCAAAATGCACGTGTTCTGTAAGAGCCACAATAATTTAGAGTCTGACAAAATTTAAGAACAGGTATCCAGGTCTCCATAGAGAAAAACCAACATCAAGCAGTGTGTTTTCTGGTTCTCAGTAGCAATGAAATCTCAACTCAGATGTTAAAATTTGACCAAAGATGTTATCTGATGACAAATAAATCATACAAAATGGAAGATTTTTGTATTCCATGTATATTATCCAATAGGACCACAGAATGCAAAACTCAGCAATAAAAACTGACTGCAATATATCTGGTTTGAAATCACTAAATATATGAGCCAAGATGCATTCAGAAGTGAAGGGATCCTCCCAGAATCACACAGCTTATGTTAGAGCTGGTATTAGAACCTACTTCAGTGCCTCAGCATATTTCATACAAACTGGTATTTACTCCAAATCCATTTTGTGGTTTTTAAAAGAGGAAATTATAGAAGATTCTGAATTTAAGTAGCCATCAGTTAAAGTATTTACAGTGTATTTTATTTATTTTTTAAAGTTTATTTCCTTATTTTGAGAGAGTGAGAGAGAGAGACAGCACAAATGGGAGAGGGACAGAGAGAGAGGAAGAGAGAGAGTCCCAAGCAGGCTCCATGCTGTCCGCACAGAGCCCAACGTGGGGCTCAATCTCACAAACTGTGAGTCCATGACCTGAGCCAAATCAAGAGTCAGATGCTTAACTGACTGAGCCACCCAGGCGCCCCAGTATTTACACTTTATAAAAAAGGAAATGGTTTCATTTTTTATTATTTAAGAAGGCTCTGACCCAATTTAAGTCTACATCTGATAGGGTATAAGTCAGGCAGTCAGGAAATTCGGGTCTGAACTACTTATGAAAGTTACCTTTATGTGTAAACTCTGTCATTAAAGTATCAATAAAGTCATATCTACATAAGTAAAGATATAATATTCAGGAAAATATCTGCATACTTTGCATTCTCAATGGATAACATATCTGCTTCAGGCATCTTCACGGGCTCCAGTGTTGGGACATCCGCCCCCTTCACATCACTGTCATCTTCACTTTTGCCCCCACTCTTTGGCACAGGCAGTTCCTGGATACCAGATTCCAGGTCAGGGCCTTACCAAAAAAAAAAAAAAAAAAAAAAAAAAAAAAAAGATAATCAACTTAAGGAGTAAACATAAAATATAAAGAAAGAAGTGATAATATGTATTCTTGCCATTATATGAAATACAAGCCTGTAGACTTAGGGTAACAAAAAAAGCGATGGAAAGATGGACTTCCCATCTTTGTTTTCCTGTAATATGAAACCTTATTTCAAATAACAATCTAAAGAGAAACCACACTAAATCTACATTTGCATTATATTACCACAGTGTACTAAGAATAGAGAGCATCAGCTAAGAAATCTTAAATGTACACCATGCACAGGATTTTTTTTAAGTTTATTTATTTATTTAGAGAGAGAATGATCAGGGGAGGGGCACACAGAGGGAGAATGAAGAGTATCACAAACAGGCTCTGCACTCCTAAGTGCACAGCTGGATGCGGGGCTCAAGCTCACGAACCCTGATATCATGACCTGAGGCAAAATCTAGAGTGTGACACCTGACTGAGTGAACCACCCAGGCACCCTGCTCCATGGATAGGATTTTAATGAAAATTAAAATTTAATTTCCTGAACAATTAGCTGAGTGCATTTGTGGGCCTATGACAAATCCTACACTAGTGACATACATCTCCTATTGGAGCAACCTGAAAGCTATTTTGTGAAATTTAACTAGTTAGATTTAGGGGCAAAGTCTCTCTCTATAACTTATGATAAATGAATCATGCAGAGAACCAAGTATCAAAAATAACAGCAAAATATTAGTGACTTATAGTCAAACTTCTGTCTTACAGTGAGAATAAAGGGAGCAGGGTGGAAAGAAATTAATGGACTTTGTCATCAGTCCTATCGTAGAAACCTCTCACCAGCGAATTCCTGAAATAATCCATGGCCTGAATGATGTCAATAATTCCATACAAGTATTTGATGAAAATACTTTCTTTGGAAGCTGGTAATTTCCGTTTCATGATCCTTTTAAGATACTTTTGATTTTCCTAATCATAAGTTGTTAAACACCTCCTAAAGCCACTTAAAAATCACACTAATATAGTTTACCTATATGCCAGTCTCCCAAATTATACAGCGTTTCCCAAGTGTACCATATCAAATGATTAAGCAAAGGAAATGGTGGCTGTCATTCCTCGAGCCTTTTTCTGGAGTCTATCTCTTGCTCCACTGAACTTCATTTATTCCTGTGCCTGTACTATGCTATTTTACAGTACAGACACATTTGAGTCTTAATGCATTTTATACAAAAGCACTCACATTTTGGTATAACAACACAGATGGTAGGAAGTACAAAAACCGTGTAATGAAATCTGAGTTATGTCTCCATGTGTCAAGCAGTCTTTGGCAAGCCACAATCCCTGAACCTTAGTTTTCTTATTTATAAAATGAGGCTACCATCCCTATGCAAATCTTCTTTATTCCTGATGTTATAAGATATGCTGACTCGGCACTCTGCACACACTGTTAAAACCAGCTTACACTTTTGATGCAGGGAAGGAAAAGGCCACGCAAAAATGTTCTAAGAAGAACACATTCAACTAGTGAAAAAATGTATACTTTTGTAGTAAACAGTTTCCTCTGATTTAGAACAGACTGCCTGTTCAAGCAGATTAAATCTTGAAGAAAAAGGGGAAATTCGTTAGAGTGAATACAGCTGTAAACTATACTCTATTCACATTTTGAAACAATTTTCAGGAAATGGCTGAGATTCTCTTCTAAGGTTTTGTTTTGTCCTGTTACGTCATAATGCGTGATGCAAAAATATACCCTGTGCCCCCATAAGCATTCTTTTTCCCTTTCCCTTCACCTTCATCCAGAGGTGCTTCTTCAACTGCTTTCTCTCGCTCCGGCATAATATCCTGACACTCAGTGGGTGCCTCCCTTTGTTGAGGCTGCTCATCACTGGGCTGCTGGGCCTAGGGTGTGCGTGTGTGTGTGAACAAAAAGTTGCATTAATGCATGCCAATAATATAAACCTATGTTACGCATTTTATATCAAATAATAAATAAGTATAAAAACACTTATAAAATATAGTTCTATATTGTATTCCTAAAAGTTATATGGCCATTTATATACACATACATATAATGGAATATTAGTCATCAAAAGGTATTAAAATCTTGCCATTTGCAACAATGTGGATGGGGCTAGAATGTATTATGCTAAGTGAAAGAAGTCAATCAGAGAAAAACAAGTACCCTATGATTTCACTCATATGTGGAATTTAATAATAAAACAGAGGAACATATGGGGAGGGAAGTAACAATAAAGGAGAGGGGGAAACAAATCACAAGAGACTCTTAAGGATAGAGAACAAAGTGAGGCTTGATGGAGGTAGGTGGGGGTGGAGGATGGCACAGATGGGTGACAGGTGATAAGGAGGGCACTTGTGATGAGCGCTGGGTGTTGTACGTAAGTGATGAATCACTGAAGTCTACTCCTGAAGCCAATATTGCACTGTACGCTAAGTAAAATTTAAATTAAAAAAGAGTTACTCTTCCCACAGAGTGGCTACCCGGAAGAGGTACCCACAAGCACTCTGGAGGCTATTTTAAACTATGCTGGGATGGATACGTACAACTTGTTGTTAGTAAGCATGACAAAGGAGTCATAGGGTATATTTACCCAGGGAACACAAGTATGGAATCCTTCTGGTTCAATGTTTCCTGCCCCTTCCCAGCAAAGAAACTTTTATCACTGTATCTGTACGTTGGTAGGTCAACAAAATTTTCAGAGAAATAAACTGATGGTATAGAACATCAATTGCTGAAGTACTCACAGCCACAGGTGCAGCTGGCTGGTTAGCCTTGCCATCATCCTTTCTTTGTTTAGATTTAGACCTTGTTCTCACACGCCCACTCATTTTTCACCCTGAAAGTAGAATATCAGTATTTGGAAAATGTATTCTAAAGGCTAGGTACACCACCTCCAAGGCGTAACATTTTAATTTTTTTTTACTTTGAAAATACTTTCAAAATCAACCTTGCGTAAGGATAGTGTACATGCTGTGGTCACACCAAATAAACGGGCTGCAAGATCATTCACATCGGCCAAACTGGCAGTCAAATCACCTTAAGGACAGGAGAAAACGCGAGGCTTAGTTTCACAGCTAGATTCCCCATCATAAAGGCATGTGAGAAAACAATGCTGGATATTTAAACCTGAGTCGCTACTGTTTCCACATTCCCAGTTACTGGGCCCATTTTGCCTCTTAAATAAGGTTTCCTTGGAACACAGAGAAGTCTTAATCGTTTGCGTACTGCCTATGGCTGTCTTCCCACCACCAGGGCTCAAGGTGTCTAGTTTCGATACTGACCAGTGAGCCGGCTCCTCCCTTGACACCCTGCACAGTGCGATACAAATCTCCGGGACGCAGCTCCAACCCCACACCGTTCCCCGTTTCCAGCCCCACACACCGTTTTTTGTTTTTTGTTTTAAGTAGACTTCACGGCCATCCTGGAGCCCAGGTGGGGCTCGAACTCACCACCCTGAGATCTAGACCTGACCTGAGATCCAGCGTCAGCCACTTAACCTACTGACCGCTCCCCACCCCCGCCCACAGGCACCCGTTCCAGACCTGTTCTGTACCGCCTGGCCCGCCTCCCACCCAGGGTCCCACTGAGGACTCTGGCTTCAGTGCTCCGCCGGCAGTTCCAGGTGCTTGCAGGACTCAGATACCTCAAAGAACGCCCCCAAGACCCACCCTGTCTTCACCTCCCCCGTCCTCGGCCGCCAGCTGTCCTCACTTGTCCCCGTGCCACCGCCACGAGGACGAGGGCCATGGCGGCCGCGACGCCTGTGAGGAGAAGAACGCTAACTCCTAGCAACTTCCTCCTCCGAGGCCACAGATCTACCGTCCCGACCCGCCCGAGGCCCACTGGCACTCTCCTCACAGTCACTCACACTTAAAGTCCTGGAAGGACTGATTTGTGGACCTACCGGTTGAGGGCAGGCAGCCAGAAAGATCACGACACCGCCCACACCACCGCTTCTTCCTCAGCTCTGCTCACAGGACGCGTGGGCAGCAGGGCGCGTGCTCAGCAACGGTCTTTCTTAACAATGGGCATGCGCAGGAAAGGCCTGGTGCAACGTGTGTGCGTACTGACGTGGATATGTGCGTACTGACTGGGTGTATGCGTACTGACGTGGGTGTATGCAATGTTCGTGGACTTCTTCCCACGCCTGCAGCCAAGGCGTGGGAAGGCAGTGTCCGCAGAGTTCCCGACATGGTGCTTGAAGAGTGGCCTTTTTCCTCCTGCCCGAGCTCTCTTTTGCAACCAGATACTTTGGGGACAGACAGTTACAAGTCACCGTTAGTGCTGAATGTTTCTCAGAAAGATATCTGTAACAAAAATAGATACTAAGTACTTTAATACTATTTTTATACATGCTTTGATCAATCATTCCCTTCCATGCTTCTGGGTTTGCTGTCATACTTGAGTGAATTTGCTCTCCTCTGTATAATAAATACATTAACAACTGTTTTCTTTACCTTTTTTGCTTGTGTTACTGCACATTTAAACCTGTGGTTTGGTAACTGATTTCTCTAAGTACCTGTGGTCCTTCAATCAGTGCACATTTCAGAAGTTTCTATCCATATTGGTCCTGGGGTTTAAGCTCAGTCCACTGGTTCGTTACGTTCAGTAATGGTGACTATGCTTGTCATGTACTGTGCTTTCCAAAAATCAAACAACTTGATAATAAAGCTGACTTTACTGGATAACTCTGTCAGGGAAAACACTACCTGGACAGGGTCTTAGCAGAGTCTTTGAGGTGGCCGGACAGGAGAGATATGTATTCAAATTGTGAAGTCGGAGTAGAACAATTCTTTCAACGTTGGGGGAGGTTGTGATGAAGACTGAGTAAAAATAGGGCTAAAATGGTGTAGGTTTGGTGGACACAGCAAGGCAAGAATATTAAGTCGAAAGTTTCAAATTCCTTATGGTTGAAAAATGTCATTTGGCACTTTTTACTGAAGAGTTGATGGATCTTTCAGTTAGTTCCTGGAAGGGACAGTAATGTTATTTTCAACTTTTGTCTTCCTAGGCAAGAGATGATTTTGATAGCAAAGTTATGTTGATAAAGCCCATAGAATAATAAACTCTCGTTATATACATAGTAGGTTGTGTGCATGATTTCCTTTCTTATTTGCTTCCATATAACATGTCAGTTGAATGTTTCAGGTAGTCTATGGAAAGGAAGGAGAGGAAGAGGACATTGACCAGCAAATAGCTTTTTGTAACTAAATTAGAATGTATTTTTAAGGTGACTCATATATTCCATCCAACTGGGCTTAACTTAAAGAAATACCTTGAATTGGGAAAGGGGTGTGTATGTGTGTGTGTGTGTGTGTGTGTGTGTGTGTGTGTTTGCATGCCCGCGCGCATGTGTGTGAAGCAGTTTAAAACAGTTGTGGTTCTTTTTTAAGTGAGAGCAGTCATAATCCCCATTCTTTAATATATATGCATATATGTGTAATTTTTTTTCTCAGCAGGCACTATCATTACCAAATTTTACTTTCTTACTCTCCTAATCCTTATTCCTATTGCAGCGGCCTCAGGAAGTGATTTAAAAAGAGTGAGAGACAGTGACTTCTCATTCTAACGCCTAATTAGCAGACGACAAAATTAATGTCATCCAATGCCTGGGTGGCTATGGGTCATGAGAACCTGAGTTTTGTTGATTTCTAAATTGCTCCCCTCCAACTTCAAGGCGTAGGCTCCAACCTGATGCCAATATTTAACTTCCTGTTTGCTCCTGTGGAATTTAAGCCGTGGTCAACTGAATGGATTTATAAGCCCATATTTGGACTTGGATGGAGGTAAGTTGTAAGGTAGCTTTTGTGAAATACTGGACACAGCAGAAAGTATAAAAGACATTGTAGAGAGAAGAAAAATGTCCTCTTAGGTGACTCAGGAACTGTCTGTGGCTGCTGAACAAGGAGCCACAGCTGGAACTGACAGCAGCCCCTCTTTCTAGAGAAGGGCGGCAACTTCCCATAAGACCAGAGGCTTCCTTTCATCCAACCAAGAGAATCTGAGAACAAGCTTAAATCCCTACAGGACTGAAGCTCAATGTTCACAGACTCTGGGAGTGGCATTTCCCAGAGGCCCCTGAAGTGCTGACATCTAAGCTTAACCTGCGTGATGCTTAATGTCACAGTATTTATTCTCCACCATGTGTAATGCAAACCTCACACTTCCCTCATGAAATGGGAACACAGTAGGGAAATGGGGCCCCTTGGCTAAACCCCACAAAGTATGGCATTCAGCTGTACCCTAGCCCAAGCACAGCTCTGCACAGGATACCAACCATCCAAGAAATCATATGTACTCTTTTCTTGTGAGTTGCCTCCCATCTGTACCAAACGACAGTTGCAGTATACAAAACAGACGATGTTATCTGAATTTTTCATTTTAATTCCAATTAGTTAATATACAGTGTTATATTAGTTTCAGGTGTACAATATCGTGATTCAACAATTTCACACATCACCCAGTGCTCAACATGAGGCGTGCACTCCTTAAACCCCATTTCTGAAATTTAATGGGAAACTTTGCTAGTGGAACTTATATTTCATCAGCAACTACACATTTTTGTAGCCCCGTGGCTCATATCAAAGATGTCCTTTGTGTCTGAAAACACTGAATTCCCAAGGATGAGGACAAAATGGGGGTTCTCACATGTATTTGCACGTACTTCTATAACAGCATGTAGTAGTCATTGGGAATTTTCTGTAAAAAGACTAATGGTTTCCATATGGTGGTTTGTAATCCATAGTGGGTCATGAGATTAATGTTGTGGGCCAGCCACAAGCAGCATTTTAAAGAAATGTGATAAAATAAAACAGAAAATATCAGTGTCCTGCATATAGAATGTACCCATAGACCACACACACACACACACACACACACACACACACACACACACTTTATGTATGTATGTATGTATGATGTATGTATGTATTTTTTATATATTTATTTTTCAGATTGAGAGCGACAGAGTGCAAGCAGGGGAGGGGCAGAGAGAGAGAGAGAGAAGGAGGGAGACACAGAATCTGAAACAGGCTCCAGGCTCTGGGTTGTCAGCACAGAGCCTGACGCGGGACCCAAACTCAGGAATGGTGAGATCATGACCTGAGCCGAAGTCAGATGCTTGACCGACTGAGTCTTCCAGGTGCCCCACACACATACATTTTAGTGCCTACTGAATTATATTTAAAAATGCATATTTTTCATGCATTGCAATAGAAAAGTTTGAAGGTCACTAGTTTAGAAGGTATTAGACCAATGCCCGGAGGCCATCTCTTCAAAATACATGAAGAAGATGGGTTGGGACCTGCTCAGAGTAAGTTCATTGTCGTCAGTAGCTTTCTATACAATGCTGGAAATTGTCAGTGTAGTTTACTTTGGTTCAGCTTTACATTAGCTGCTTGACCCTAAGCAAACTCGTGGAATCCTGAGGTTATAAGAAGAAAATCTGATGAGTGGTAAGGGGTTTTGATCATTATCTCTGTCAATGCCCAATTTTCTATTGTCTTTTTCTACAGCAGCAATGTGTGTTCATGGGTGTGCTTCTGCACTTATCTGATGCTGCCTTGATCCATTGTCTTTTTTCCTTTTCCCTTTATCATGCTATCATGTGCTTCTTTAGGAATCCAGTGACAATGCCATTTATGTTGTTCAGTGTTGAGTACCAGCACCCACCCAGGACTGTCTCTGTGGTGTGATTCCAGATGGAGTTCTGACTGACTGACTTCCCTTGGTTCCTACCCATTTTCTGACTCTGGTTCTCTAAATTTTCTGTGGATTCTGTGAACTACTCAATTTTTCCTCTGATAAATTTGTTTTTTGCAAAGCTAACCTTGGCTGCAACCAAGGGCCTAAACTGTTTGAGACTTTAGTACAATGTGTGAAAAGTAGGTACCTGTCATTTACAGACATGGTGGTGTGTGGTGGGAAATCTGGGCTTGATTATCTGGCCTAATTGGGATTGAAAGCAATAACAATCCAACAATCCAGTTAGTATTTAGGGATGATAATTTTTCAGCCCCGGCAGGACGGGGGGGGGGGGGGGGGAGGCGGCAGTGTTTACATAGTTCATTAAATAATCATCTCGGGGCACCTGGGTAGCTCAGTTGGCTAAGTGTCTGACTTCAGCTCAGGTCATGATCTCACGGTACATGGGTTCGAGCCCTGCATGAGGCTCTGTGCTGACAGCTCAGAGCCTGGAGCCTGCTTTTGGATTGTGGGTCTCCATCTCTCTCTCTGCCCCTCCCCTGCTCACACTCTATCTCTCTCTCTTCTTCAAAAATAAATAAATATTAGGAAATAAAAATAAAAACAAATACAAATAATCATCTAATATACCTGACTCATGACAGAAAGTTTCTATTTCAAGGCAGGGAAAGAGGGACTAAGTTGTTGCTGCCGGAGAACAGTAGTAGGAAGGGTCTGAAAATTTGAAGGACTGAAGTATAAACAGTTTAATGAAAAATAACCATTGTAAATCTTTAAGCTATCAGCTCAAGATCCGTATTTCAGCTAGAGGGTTGAGGTAGTTGAACAACAGGTTGCAAGTTTGGCCCTGTAGGTTTCTTACTTACAATGATGAGTTGCATTCACAGCCTCACCAGATTTCTTTTATGTCGATGTTAAGGTAAACAGTGAATTGGCATATGGCTGTAGACAAAGTTTCATTGCAAATATTACATTTGCTTATAATCCTATTCTACTATTTTCCTTTCCATCACATAACTTTAAACCTTCTCAAGATTGGCTGTTTTTTGTGTTGATAACCAATTCTGTCTCAATACTTGGCTTTGAAAACTTCCTAACTCTTAGTAGGAGAAATCTCATTATGGTGAGGGTAGAAAATAGCTGCAGAAAAACAGAAACTAGTGTGATTCATAAATTGTCCATGTACTGGGAATTTTAAACTTTTTAATGTTTATTTATTTTTGAGAGACAGAGAGAGAGAGAGAGAAAGAGAGAGAGAGAGAGAGAGAGCAGGGGAGGGCCAGAGAGAGAGGGAGACACAGAATCCAAAGCATGCTCCAGGCTCTGAGCTGTCAGCACAGAGCCCAACATGGGGCTTGAACTGCAAGATCATGACCTGAGCCGAAGTCAGATGCTTAACCAACTGAGCCTCCCAGGCAGCCCTGTACTGGCAATTTCAAATGAAGGATTCTGAAAGACACCTGGACTTCAGAGATGGTGGTCAGGACAAGAGAAATTTACCTTCTACTCAAAAAAGATCTGTAATTGTGATTGGCTGTCCTTCATAATATTTCTTCCCCTGTCAGTACCGTTTAAATAAATAGCTCTTTTCTTTAAGGTGCATGCTTTTGAGTTTTCCCCAATCTTTTTTTAAGATTTGTTTCTAATGTTTATTTATTTTTTAAAAAAATTTTTGTTTCGGGGCGCCTGGGTGGCGCAGTCGGTTAAGCGTCCGACTTCAGCCAGGTCACGATCTCGCGGTCCGTGAGTTCGAGCCCCGCGTCAGGCTCTGGGCTGATGGCTCGGAGCCTGGAGCCTGTTTCCGATTCTGTGTCTCCCTCTCTCTCTGCCCCTGCCCCGTTCATGCTTTGTCTCTCTCTGTCCCAAAAATAAAAAAAAAATAAAAAAAAAAAACGTTGAAAAAAAAAAAAATTTTTGTTTCACGTTTATTTGTTTTTGAGACAGAGAGAGACAGAGCATGAACGGGGGAGGGTCAGAGAGAGGGAGACACAGAATCTGAAACAGGCTCCAGGCTCTGAGCTGTCAGCACAGAGCCTGACGCGGGGCTCGAACTCATGAACTGTGAGATCGTGACCTGAGCCGAAGTCAGCCGCTTAACCAACTGAGCCACCCAGGCGCCCCTTTAATGTTTATTTTTTGAGAGGGAGAGAGCGAGAGAGCGAGAGAGAGAGACAGAGTGTGAGCATGGGAGGGGCAGAGAGAGAGGGAGACCCAGAATCCAAAGCAGGCTCCAGGCTCTGCACTGTCAGCACAGAGCCTTATGTGGGGCTTGAACCCACACAATGTGAGATCATGACCTGAGCCCCGAAGTTGGACGCCTAACTGACTGAGCCACCCAGGTGCCCCTCTCCTTCAATCTTAAGAGGAACATTGACTCTCACATTTACCTGCTTGGAGGTAAAACAAAACAAAACAAAACAAAACAAAACAAAACAAAGCAAAAACAACCTATGACTTTGTTGAAGTTCTTATTTAAACCAGGTTTGTGAGTCAATGTCTCATTTCATTATCAGGGCTGTATTATTGGAGGCCTTAGATGATTGAAGCCCTTCCAACCCCAAACCCAAATGAACCTTCCTTGGCAGACTGAACAGTCCCTCTTCCCTTGTGTGATGAGGTTATTTTTGCCTTGCTTGAGGATGCTGATGGGTCACCTTGCAAGGAAATCTTAGTTCTCCCCATGTCCTGATATTTCCTACTTTTTCCAAACATAAAACTATAGTGGATCCCACTCCGAGGAAGTATGGTTATGAGGTTATATCCTGTAGTAGAGTGTTATATGAAAAAAAGAACTAGAGTTACTCACTTATTTGTATCTCATCCTTCGGGTAATATACTTGGGAAAGGATTCTGAAGAGTCTACCAAGGAGGGAAAATATAAATTTAGATCAGGAGAATGTTATCAGTATGAGTGTCTTTAAAGGAACTTCTAAATTCTATAGAGTAGGTCAGTCAGCTGAGTATATTGGACTCCTTACATCATCATAGAGATTGGAATATATCCTGTCTGGTACAAATATTTATTCTGTACTTGGTTTTTCTTTCACTGCCTGTCATCCTCCTCAACACACCATCATCTGTGATCTTACTGAATGTTTTATACAATGTAATAGTATCAGTATCTTGCTCGTATTAGTTCCAAGCAAGAAAATTGTTTTATAGACCACATGGAATTGGTGATCTGGTTTTACCATACACCTTTTTATCCAAAAGCAGCTGGCTTTATACAATATTGAAATAATTCACCAAAGTCCCAGTGAGAGCATTTTACTAGCAACCAAAGATTTTCTCCATGTTGCATGGCATATAGTTATAGACCTATAGTAATTTTGTTTTGTTTAGGTTCTATTGTCCAACCTCTGTTCTTGCTCGCCTGTGTTGCTCCTTTCTGATTCTTTGGACTATTTTCTCTTCCACCCTCCTTCCACCCCACTCCCATATGATGTGTGCTGTGCTGCTGCTGTTGGTTACCCAGTGTTTACACTAAGCCAATGATCTTGGCTTCACCCCTTTTAGATCTGTTCAGTTTTGTTGTTGAATATGCCAGCATGGGATGCATAGTTATCTAATACTATTGCAAAAGGAGAACTGACATAGAGAAACTCGGAGAAGCAACTGTGGCTGCATTGCCTTCCAAGTGAAATGATCAGGAGAATGTATTTGTAGGTGTCATTGGTGACACCTTGCAGATGAGAGCTTAACTGTATGCCAAGGGAGAGCTAAAGACCAACAGCAGAATATTGGAGTCCTCTGTCAAGGAGCCTCCATGGTGGCCTAGAGCTGGAAGGCTTTGCCCATGGAGACACAGAGGAGGAGTCTGGTGAGTCAGCTTGGACCAGGGGCCCTCAGGTGAGGGAAGGCAAGAGCATAAAACCTAAGTCTATGTCCCCCACTGAGAAGAAAAGCTAGTAAAAACAAGATAAAAGGGGCCAGCCAAATGCCTGAGGCTGGATAATCCCCTTGCATACTTTTGGCTTCTGTAATCTTGTTTGCCTCCTGCCTCCACTAACTACCCATGTAGCACCATTGATAAGGGCCCCCTCCCCTTTATCTTTTGTCTCTCAACCCCTTACCATCCCAGCCATAAAAGGAGGCCGATGTCACGGTTTGGGGCCCAGCCTTTGGAGGTGACTCTGCTGGGCCAGCACCGGTGCACAATAAACAGTCTTTTCTGATTCCCTGAGTGTGTGTGGCTTGTCTCTTCCTGGGTGCCAAGTATTTGCTGTAACACCACAAGTTTGGAGGGAAAGGCCGCCTTAGCTTCCCCATCCTTTTCCTCACCGAAGGTCAAAATAGGGGCAATTTCTTGCCAAAAAAGGAGCCCCTTATCTGTCTACTCCAAAACTGGCTTTCTTCTGTAGAAGAATTGAGAAACTGGTGAGGACTGTGAAGCTTAGAGCTCTGTTGGAGTCTTCTAAGATGGTGGGAATGAGGAAGCCATGGTGTGTGTGTGCCCATACCTGAAGCCCAGGCTTCCTGGAGGAAGAAGGACTGAAGAGTGTGTTATCACCTGGGGTAAGAGTATTGTGGATCACTGTTGTTGGGAAGACAAAGCCCAGGAGGCTAATGTGTGCAAATACGCCTTTACTGCTAGGGCTCATTAGCCCCCACAGAGCAAGAGTGGAAAAATCCATGCTGTGGCAGCCTTGTCAGCTTCTACAACCTTTTCCTTGGAGAGCCGCTTGAAATTGCAGAATAAATTGTCAAGAGTTTTTTTTTACCCCAACATTTGACTTAGCAGAGTTGTGCCAGGGACCAGATTATGGAGAACTTATCTATAACCAGGGATCAATTTTAAAGATGTCTGTTTCATTTTAGTCTTTAAAAGCAAGTTTAATTCTTGTTTTCTTTTCTACAGATTTTATTTTAAATTATTTTTATAATAATAACAATATTCCAACATGTTTCAGTATTTGTTAGGCTCCGATGATGGCAGGGCACAACACAATGATACCTAGAGATGAAAGAACTTTTTATTATTTAAAGCTCCAAAAGAAAACAGGTTGCCACACAGGGCCACACAGGGCCACACAGGGCCACACAGGGCATTGAACCCAGGAAAAGGGTAACTTCAAGCTGGAACTGTAGAAAGCAGCTTATATATGGCAAGCAGAGTGGGGTTAGCTAAATTTCATGGGTTTCCTGGGATTGGGTATTATAAATAATTCTGTAAGCGCAAGGAAGTAGGGAATGTCTCTGGATATTTGGCATCTGACAGTAAGTGTTGTAATTCAGGAGTGTTAGAGCCAGAGAAGGGAAGCGGTTGGACTTAAGAAACTGTGCTTGGAGTGGAATTGAGAATTTTACCCATGATGTCTTAATTCGGACAAAATAGAACTTGTGAGATTTATTACAAACAGATAGGGAAGCAATTGAAACCTTTCTTCTGCCTAGTTTCACTTTTATTTGTTTAACGTTATTAATGCTTTTACATATTTTACATCTTTATTCAAAATGTCAATCTGTGGATAATTCCATGTGTAAAGGCAGGGGGTGGATCCATAAGGGATGGAAAATCAAGTGATAAGGGCCTCAATAGGGGATTTAACTGTTAATTACCATTGCCAAAGTAATGTGCCACAAGAAATGACTTGGTAAAGGAGTTGGTCTTTTTACTTTTTAGTTCATTGAAAATATATTTTGTGGGGCGCCTGGGTGGCGCAGTCGGTTAAGCGTCCGACTTCAGCCAGGTCACGATCTCGCGGTCCGTGAGTTCGAGCCCCGCGTCAGGCTCTGGGCCGATGGCTCAGAGCCTGGAGCCTGCTTCCGATTCTGTGTCTCCCTCTCTCTCTGCCCCTCCCCCGTTCATGCTCTGTCTCTCTCTGTCCCAAAAATAAATAAAAAACGTTGAAAAAAAAAAAAAAAAAAAAAAAAAAAAAAAATATATTTTGTGAAGGCAGGGTTATTCATGGCATAAAACACTTCGTATCTTGTCCAAAAAGGAAAGAAAAAAATCCCGTAACCTGGTTTTAAGAAATAAAATCATTGAATTAGGTGATTTAAACAATAGGAACTTTTCACTGATGTCATATTACCAGTAGCACAAATTAGTAAGATTTTCTATATCTATCTATATCTATATTGATAGATTAGTATAGATATAGATATAAACATAGTGTAAAGTATAAGTCACAGCTTTTTTTTGCCTTATGGATATCCAATTGTTGTACAGTCATTTGTTCAAAAAACAACTTTCTCTGTAATGCCTGAAGTTCCAAAACCTCCCACAAAAGACCACCAGAGTCGTAAGTCAAAGCCAAGCGGCAAGGGTCGTTTACTGCAGGTTCGAACCTGGTCCTCTGCGCACTCGTCGCCGGTGACGCAAGAGGCCACGATTAGGGTTGGTATAGCGTTTTTATAGACAGAGACAAATAGCACATGGGAGGTTTTTACTTGTGGCGGGAGGAAGAAAGGGGGAAGGGGGTAGGTGAGGAATGTGCTAAGCAAGCAGGTTTACAGAAGCGAGAAATGCCGGTTAGTTTGTATACAATCACTCATTTCATTACATATCAGACTACATTTAGGAAGTTTTACAGCCCATTCTACTACACAGCGGGTTACAATCAGGAAAGGTCTCACAATGCTCATAGCAAACAGCAAGCAAAACAGACTTCTCAGCAATTGTATTTCTTATCAAAGATCCATAATAAGCAGAAAAGAGAACCTAGCTTTAAACTAAGGCAGGGCTGTCATTTGGATTCAAAGCTGTTCCTTTCATTCCCCCCTTTTCCTTGTGCCTAAAGAACCAATCTTGGATCTTTAGTTTTCTATTTGTAATGTCTCGAGCGGTTGGTACTGAGTTCGTAAGACCATTAATTGTACAGCATTGAACCTGTCTTGGACAAAATTAATAATTTTGTTTATGATGCAGAGGACTAATGTGAGAGCGAGAAGTAGAATGGCCAGAGGCCCAAGTAAAGCGGAGAGCAGGGTAGTATTATAGACTTCCTGGGTTTCTAAATTAGAAACCTTCCAAGTTAAAGTATAGGGTATGTGGGGGTTGCCCATAATACTTATCAGTCCGTAGGAGGTGAGCAGGAGCACGCTAGTGAGTGTTCCTCCGATCATTGTGGGTCCGGAGCTGCTGCAACAGTCTTGGTATGGGACACCCAGGCCTTTGGTTTCAGCTGGTTTTCGGGGTCAGGTTTTCGACGCAGAGTCAATTTTAAAGGATGGGTCTTACTCTGGTCAACCGTCCAGGCGGTGTTGGCTTCCGGCACGAAGTCTTCTCGAACCGCAAAGGGATCAGCTGGTCGGGCGTGGGTGTAATGGATCCAGGTAGCAATCCCGTCGACTTTGAGAGCAGTGGGTGTGGTTAGGATCACAATGTAGGGTCCCCTCCACCGTGGTTGGAGGGTCTCTTGCTTGTGTCTCCGCACGTATACCCAATCTCCGGGTCGGTAGTGATGCGGCTCAGGAGGGGGCCCGTTTTCATAAATGGCTCTCAATCGGGGCCAAACTTCCTGGTGGGTGTGCTGGAGTTCCCTCAGGGAAATAAGAAGTTTATGATCATCAAATTCAGTTAACACATTAGACTGTAGGTTGGGAATTATAGGGGGGGGCACTCCATACATGATTTCAAAGGGGGTTAATCCCAGTTTGTAAGGGGAGTTCCGCACCCTGAACAGAGCGTAGGGGAGTAAGACTACCCAATTAGCGCCAGTCTCTATGGTCAATTTAGTTAAGGTCTCTTTTTTAGAGTTCTATTCATTCTTTCTACCTGTCCTGAGCTTTGGGGTCTATATGCACAATGTAGTTTCCAATCAGCCCCAATAAACTGCGCTATCCCTTGTATTACCTTTGAAATGAATGCTGGTCCGTTGTCTGATCCTATTAGGGTAGGAAATCCGTACCTGGGTATGATGTCTTCTAACATTTTCTTTGCTACTACCTGCGCAGTCTCATGCTTGGTGGGGAAGGCCTCTGTCCATCCTGAAAAGGTATCTATAAACACTAACAAATATGTATATCCATATTTTCCAGGCTTTACCTCGGTGAAGTCTACTTCCCAATAGGCTCCCGGCCTGGTTCCGCGGGTTCTGGAGCCAGGGTTTTTCCCGTGGTTGGTGGCGTTAGTTAATTGACAAGCTTTACAGCTAGTGACTATCTGCTCAATTTTTGTCCTGGAGTCTTTAATAGTGATCCTAGCATGTCTTATTAAGTCTTGCATTTTTCTTGTGCCCATATGAGTGGCTCGGTGCATCTTGGATAAGACTTTATTTCCCATTTCTTCTGGGAGGATTATGCTACAGTCTGCTGCTCTCCACCATCCGTTAAGGCACTGAGTTAAAGGTAATTTTTGGATCCAGTTTAGGTCTTCTTTAGTGTAGGCGGGATTTTCTGGTAAGCTAGCTGAACCGGGGTCTGGTAGGGTGGTCATTAAAGCATAGTCCACCTGTAAAGCCGCCTCTCGGGCCACCTGGTCAGCCAAACTATTTCCTCTGGCCACCGGTGTGACCGGTTTTTGGTGGCCTGGGCAATGTATGATGGCTAGTCGTTTAGGCAGCCAGAGTGCCTTTAAAAGAGCCAATATTTCTTCTTTGTTTTTGATAGTTTTCCCCTCTGCAGTTAACAGCCCCCTCTCTCTGTATATAGCTCCATGTATGTGGGCCGTAGCAAAAGCATATCTGCTATCGGTATACACGTTTAGTTTCTTGTCTTTTCCTAAAGTCAGTGCCTTGGTTAAGGCCACAAGTTCAGCTCGTTGGGCAGAGGTGCCAGCTGGCAAAGGCTCTGCCCAAACAGTCTCAGTTTCAGTTGTGACTGCTGCCCCCGCGTACCTTTGACCCTGATGTACAAAGCTGCTGCCGTCAGTGAACCAGGTAACCTCAGCGTCTGGTAGCGGGTGATCCTGTAAATCTTCCCGAACTCCATGAACCTGTGCCAATATCTCAGCGCAGTCATGGAAGGGTGTATCCAAGTCCGGGTCTGGTAACAGGGAGGCAGGGTTTAGTGTTCGGGGGGAGGGGGGGGAGCATAAATGATTCTGAGGGGATTTAATAATAGTCCCTGGTAGTGAACCAGTCGGGCGTTACTTATCCATTGGTCAGGAGGTTGTTTGAGGACTCCCTCGATGGCATGAGGGGTTGTAACATGTAACTCTTGTCCCATAGTTAACTTATCAGCATCCTTTACCATTAGAGCTGTAGCAGCGATCATACGGAGGCAAGGGGGCCAGCCAGCCGCTACTGGGTCTAGTCTTTTTGAAAGATAGGCAATGGGCCTGGGGCATGGACCAAGGAGTTGCGTCAGCACTGCTTTGGCTACCCCCTTGTTTTCATCTACGAAGAGATGAAAGGGTTTGGAGACATCGGGGAGCCCTAAGGCTGGCGCCGACAATAGGGCGAGTTTGATTTGCTGGAAAGCCTGCTCAGTTTTCTCTGTCCACTCAAAGGGCGCCTGTTCTCGGGTGACCAGGTAAAGAGGCTTAGCTATCTCGGCGAACCGAGGTATCCACAAGCGGCAGAACCCGGCCAATCCCAGGAATTCTCTTACCTGCCTTCGCGTTGTGGGTCGGGGGATGCGGAAGACGGTTTCCTTCCGTGCATCAGTGAGCCATCGTTGGCCTTCTCTTAACAGATACCCCAAGTAGGTTACCTCGGATCTGCAAATTTGGGCTTTCTTTGCTGAAGCCCGGTACCCCAGGGCACCAAGTGTCCGGAGGAGATTTTTGGTGCCTTGCAAGCAAGCTTCGGCAGTCTCAGCAGCGATTAAAAGATCGTCAACGTACTGCAAGAGAGTCACTTTGGGGTTTTGATTCCGGTACTCACCCAGATCCTCGTGAAGTGCCTCATCGAACAAGGTGGGTGAGTTTTTAAATCCTTGGGGGAGCCGGGTCCAGGTGAGTTGCCCATTTATGCCTCTCTCAGGATCGGACCACTCGAAGGCGAAGAGCTCTTGACTTTTGGGGGCCAGAGGCAGGCTGAAAAAAGCATCTTTTAAATCAAGGACAGTATACCATTGTCTTTCTGGGCTGAGGGCACTTAGGAGGGTATAGGGGTTGGGTACTGTTGGGTGTATGTCCATGACTCGGCGGTTAACTTCTCTCAGATCTTGTACAGGACGATAGTCCGCACTGTTAGGTTTTCGTACAGGCAGCAGGGGGGTGTTCCAGGCTGAATGGCAGGGACGCAAGATGCCTAAGTCTAGGAGGCGACGGATATGTGGCGTGATGCCATTTCTGGCCTCCATTGACATCGGGTATTGTCGGACCCGAACTGGATCTGCCCCTGGTTTCAGCTCTATGAATAGAGCTGGGCGATGTTTAGCCAACCCCATACCCCCGGTTTCAGCCCATGCCCCTGGAAACTGTTGGAGCCAGGGCTCTATGTTTTGACTTTGTGAGGGTGGCCCCTGGTGGAGTCGATATTCATCTTCTAATCTTAGAGTGTGGTAATGGGTTGGTTGTGAGGGCCAGTCACTTGGGGGCCCCCTGGCGTAAAATGAATTTGGGCCTCCATTTTAGTGAGTAAGTCTCTTCCTAATAAGGGGCATGGGCTGTCGGGGATGACTAGGAAGGAATGGGTGACCTTTCCATTTCCTAGGTCCACAGTCCTCTGGGTGGTCCAGGGATATTTTTTTATTCCGGTAGCCCCTTGGACCCAGGAAGATTTTTTAGAAATTTTTCCATGGGGCCTGATCAAGACCGAATGTTGTGCTCCTGTGTCAACTAAAAATTGAACTGGGTTCCCCTCCACTTGTAGGGTTACCCTAGGTTCGGGGAGGGGATCCGAACCCCGTCCCCCCTATTCTGCCTCTTGAGTGAAGAGGGCGGGTGTGGTTTTTGGCTGCCACGGTTTTTGATCATGACGTGGCTTTTTCTTTCTAGGGCATTCTCGGGCCCAATGGCCTTTTTCTTTGCAATAGGCACATTGGTCCTTATCTAGGGGCTTTTGTTTATCCAGGGGCTTTTGGACAACAGCGGCCAGGACTTTGGTCATTTTCTCGGTGGCTTTAAGTTGCCTGTCCTCTGGAGTCTCTCTATTATTAAAGACACGCTGGGCAATGCGGAGTAAGTCCTGAATCTGTTTTCCCTCCAGGCCCTCTAGTTTCTGGAGTTTCTTTTTAATATCAGTGGCTGCCTGATTTACAAAGGCCATTACAACAGCAGCTTGATTTTCGGGGGCCTCGGGGTTCATGGGGGTATACTGTCTGAAGGTTTCCATTAATCTTTCTAAATAAGTGGCAGGGCTCTCTGTCTTACCTTGTATTACTGAATACACTTTTGCCAAATTAGTGGGCTTGCGTGCAGCAGCCCGGAGACCCGCCATTAGAGTCTGGCGATAAATGCGTAGCCGTCCCCTACCTTCTGCCGTGTTGTAGTCCCAGCCATCCTGTGGGGGTCGGGTCAAGGGAAAAGCTGCATTAATGAGATCAAGGTTAGCAGTGGGTTGGCCGTCATCTCCAGGAACCAGCTTTCTTGCTTCCAATTGAATTCTTTCTCGCTCCTCGGTGGTGAACAGGATTCGGAGGAGCTGCTGACAATCATCCCAGGTGGGTTGGTGGGTAAACATAACGCTGTCTAAGAGACTTATTAAATCTTTAGGGTTGTCAGAAAATCGGGCATTCTGGGTTTTCCAGTTATATAGGTCACTGGTAGAGAAGGGCCAGTATTGAAGTCGGGGGCTCCCCGTCTCATCGGGAGGCCCTATTTCCCGTAAAGGTAAAGCTACGGTGGAGTCAGGAAGGCGGAGTCCTGGCTCATGTGGGGCCCGCCTACGGGTACGTCCGGCCGGCCCTTGGACTTCGCCCCCACTAGGCATAGGCGCGGGTTGAGCCTCCCTATTCTCTGGTTCTCCTATGGGCTGGGCTACGGGAGGCTCTGCCGGCGCAGCAGGGATAGGGGCAGCTTGCGGAATAAGAGGAGGAACCTGGTAAGGGGGAGGGTCAAAGGAAAGTAAATCTTGGTTGTCGGGGAGAACAGGGGGTGCAGTTGGAGTTGGCGGCTTGGGAGGGTTGATAGGTTTAGCCGCTAGGATTCGGCATGACTCTGCTATTAAGGAAGTGGCCATCCAAGGAGGTGGGTTTTCTACTAAATCTTGCCACACCAGAATATAGGGAATCTGATCCGAGTGACCTTCTTTCCCTGGTAGGAAAATTTTTTATTTTACTTTAAGGACCACAGGGAGGCAGAAGGTTCCCTCTGTAGGCCAATTGACCCCAAAGGTGGGCCATTCAGAGCGGCAATAGGTGATCAACTTCCTTTTGCGAATGTCTAGGCTTAAGTTGTGCCCTCTAGCTTTTATGTCCCTGAAGTTGGCGAGAAGGAGGGAGAGAGGGGTGCTCTGCGTTTGGCCCATGTTATGATTCTGAGGAAGAGGAGAAGAGAAGGGGGCGGCACGGAGGGGGCCCTGAAGCGGCTGAAATCAGCGGTGGAGTTCGCACAGGCGACCTCCGAGGGTGAGACCCCTGGCGGCCTGGCTGGGCCCTGGGCGGAGGGGCAGGAGGGAAAGCCGCAAGCAGCTGAGGAAGGAGGAAAGAGGAACAAAGGATGGAATAATTAATTCTGATCAGCCGAAAAAACACTTAATTCCAATAAAACATCCGACGCACGAAAGAAAAACAAGAGCCAACAAGAATCTCTGACAGTGGTTTCAACTTTCTGGGGCCGTCTCGGCCAGCCCAACAGAAAGGGTTATGGCTAGGACGGCGGTTATTACAAGGGCCCAGGGGTGACAATACATTTAGACTGACATAGAAGCACTCGCGTACTCGCCCGTCCGCGTCCCTCGCGGGAACTTAGGTGCCTCTTAGCATGGGCGGGCAGGTATAAACCCCTGCTTGGATCAAAATAAATTTTGACCGCCTTAAGCCGTATGAGGATCACCGCGGAAATCGGGTTAGAGCCCACTCGAATCCCGTAGCTTATGTCGTGGAACTACACATAGGGTAAGTCAGGCGCGTGCCCCTGACTCCCAACAATCATTCCAGTCGATTTAACAGACAGACACACAGACACACATCACATCAAAATACGGGTAACAATTGGCATGCCTAGATGGTTTTTTTTTCTTTTAGACGCCTAGAGATATTTCTTAGCACTCTGGAAGTTCATAGAGAAAATGAAAGTATTTAGCTCGCAGGCGCGTTGGGCGTAAGCAGCCCACAGAAAAGAATCCTGATGGGCCAAAAAGGCCCCCGATGGACCAGGAAGGTCCACTGATGGACCAGGAAGGTCCCCAGATGGGCCAAGAAGGCCCCCAGATGTCAGTGGATGTCTCCAACTGACCCCGGCCGGGTGCCCTATAGCGCGTCCGCCAGGGTCACACCAGCTTCCAGACAGAACCGGTTCTCCAGAGAAGAAACACAGATCAGAGAGAAAAGGAAGAACGTTAGAGCCGGCTTACTTACCGATCGGAATCAAATACGACCCGTTGACCAGAAGTCTGGTGGGCTCTGGGGAGATCTCGCTGGGGCCTCCAAATGTAATGCCTGAAGTTCCAAAACCTCCCACAAAAGACCACCAGAGTCGTAAGTCAAAGCCAAGCGGCAAGGGTCGTTTACTGCAGGTTCGAACCTGGTCCTCTGCGCACTCGTCGCCGGTGACGCAAGAGGCCACGATTAGGGTTGGTATAGCGTTTTTATAGACAGAGACAAATAGCACAGGGGAGGTTTTTACTTGTGGCGGGAGGAAGAAAGGGGGAAGGGGGTAGGTGAGGAATGTGCTAAGCAAGCAGGTTTACAGAAGCGAGAAATGCCGGTTAGTTTGTATACAATCACTCATTTCATTACATATCAGACTACATTTAGGAAGTTTTACAGCCCATTCTACTACACAGCGGGTTACAATCAGGAAAGGTCTCACAATGCTCGTAGCAAACAGCAAGCAAAACAGACTTCTCAGCAATTGTATTTCTTATCAAAGATCCATAATAAGCAGAAAAGAGTACCTAGCTTTAAACTAAGGCAGGGCTGTCATTTGGATTCAAAGCTGTTCCTTTCATTCTCCACTTAATTGCCTTTGCACCTTTGTCAAAAATCAGTTTTCCGTATATAATAGGGACTCTTCTGGCCTCTATTATGTTCCTTTGATCTATCCAGCTAGTATGATGCTAGCACAGCGATGTCTTGATTATTGTAGTTTTGAAATCAGATAGGATTAGCTCTCCAACACTATTCTACTTTTTCAAAGTTGTTTTGACTATTCTAGGTCCTTTGCATGCCATATGTATTTTTGAATCAGCATGTAAATTTCTATAAAACATGTATGGGGTTTTGATGGGGATTTCACTGAATTTACAGATCAATTTGGGGATAATTGATCTCTTTAAAAGATTGGGTCTTCTGACTCAAGAACACAGTATACTGTTGCATTTTTTAGGTCTTCTTTAATTCCTCTCACCAATGTTTTGTTGTTTTCAGTGTTGTAGTGAAGACCAGAAAATATGAGCAATGACTGAAATGGACAAGAAAGATATAATCTGAGTAATGACTAGAGAAAACCTCAAACCAGGCATAGGACAGAAGTCCTGTTAGAGGCTGGCAGGTGGTACAAGCTTCCTGCAGTGGGATTCAGACATTCCTCCCCACAATGGTGAACAAAGGCATGTTATTGTTTTTGCCCTTAGCTGAGATACTTCAGATTCCAGGCCTCATTCATAGGTATTTTCTTTTGGAATGATATGAATACCATTCTCATACCTGATCCATGGAAACTAGAGCATCTTTAAGTTATATACAAATTATGTTAGGGTTTAGATGTTTATCTTTTCACTATATAAAATGCCCCCCACAACTTTGTTCTCGTAAATAACAATGATTACTAACATCCCAGAAATAAGAATAAATATAAAGTTTCACGTGGACTGTAATCTACTTTGTGATCTTGTCCAAGACATAGGGATTTGAATAAACCTTATGATATTTGATCCCTCATGTCAAGATGAGAGTAAAAAATGTGTTTCCTACTTGATAGCTATTTCCTCTTCTGTAACAATAGGATTTCTTTGGAATGCAATGCTTTAGGTTTAATCCTTTCTGTCTCTGTCTCTCTTTCTCTCTGTATCTCTCTGTCTCTCCACCTCCACATCTCTCTCTCTCTCACTCATATAAAATAGCTTTCCTGATATTCTTCTCCCTCCTCATCCTTGTTTCTAGGCTCGCTATCTTTTTTTTTTAATTTTTAAAAAGTTTATTATTATTTTTGTAAGTAAAAAAAATGTTTAACTTTTATTTATTTTTGAAGAGAGAGAGAGAGAGAGAGAGAGAGAGAGAGAGAGAGAGAGAGAGACAGTGTGCGAGTGAAGGAGGGGCAGAGAGGAGGGAGACAGAATCCAAAGCAGGCTCCAGGCTCTGAGATGTCAGCACAGAGCCCGATGTGGGACTTGAACTCACAAAGTATGAGATCATGACCTGAGCTGAAGTCAGACACTCAACCAACTGAGCCACCCAGGTGCCCCTTATTATTATTATTATTATTATTTTTTGAGAGATACAGAGTGCAAGTGGGGGAGGCAGAGAGAGAGGAAGCCACAGAACTCGAAGCAGGCTCCAAGCTGTCAGCACAGAGCCCAACGAGAGGCATGAACCCACAAACCTTGAAATCATGAACTGAGCCAAAGTTGGACACTTAACCGAGTGAGCCACCCAGGTACCCCCCTTTTATTTAATTAAAGAAGTTCAGCTTTTTTTAATTTAAATTTTAGTTAGTTTATTACTAACTAAATCGGGGAATCAGAAAAGACTCTTCATTTTGCACCAGTGCTGGCCCAGCAGAGTCACCTCCAAAGGCTGGGCATCTGGCTCAGGTTTTGCTGGTCTTTTATACATATGGGCTTCCAGGATGGGTGGAGCTAGTACAGTCAAGCTTCTGGATAGTGGCTGCAGACTGACACAAGAGGCAAGCAAGATTGCAGAAGCCAAAATCATGCAAGGGCAGTATCTGGCCTTGGACATCTGGCTGCCCCTTGCTTTTTTTTTTGTTTTTTTTTTTGTTTTTTTTTTTTTGTTTTTACCAGCTTTCTTTCTCAAGTTATTATACAGTGCAATATTGGTTTCAGGAGTAGAATTTAGTGATTGACAACTTATATACAACAACCATTGCTCATCACACCAAGTGCTCTCCTTAATACCCATCACCCATCTAGCCCATCTCCCACCCACTCCCTCCATCAACCCTCAGTTTTTTCTCTATTATTAAGAGTCTCTAGTGGTTTGTTTTCCTCTCTCTTCTTCCCCTACTGCCCATATGTTCATCTGTTTTGTTTCCTAAATTCCACATATGAGTGAAATCGTATGGTATTTGTCTTTCTCTGACTGACTTATTTCATGTAGCATAATACATTCTAGCTCCAGCCATTGTCGTTGAAAATGGCAAGATTTCATTCTTTTTGGTGGCTAAGTAATATTCCACTGTCTGTATGCATATATACACCATATATATATATATATATATATATATATATATACACACACACACACACATATATACACATATATATATGTGGTGTGTATATATATACCACATCTTCTTTATCCCTTCATCAGTCAATGGACATTTGAGCTCTTTCCATAATTTGGCTGTTGTTGATAATGCTGCTATTAAGGTGCATGTACCCCTTCAAATCTGTACCTTTGGGTAAGTATCTAATAGTGAAATTGCTGGGTCATAGGGTAATTCTATTTTTAACTTTTTGAGGAGCCTCCTAGGCTCAGTATCTTCACTTCACTGTGGCTCCTGCTCTCTGTCTTCAGCTCTCACAACTAGCTTGGCTGTCACCAACCACATATCACAACTTCTCCACTTCTTGTTCTGGGTGTCTGGGGTTCACAATTAGTCCAGGTCCAAACTGAGCTTTCTGCTAGACTTAGACTTAGACTTAAAAGTGGCCTTTTACTTTCATTCAGGGAAGGCTGACTAAAGCCTTGGTTTCATGATGAAGTCTTGGTGTCACGAGGCACAGCACAGCTATAGACTCTCCATGTTACAAGGATACCCACTGTTACCAGCAGGGGAGGGCTCATCTCCAAGACCAGGAAAGCCTCAGTGAAGGCAGAGGAGAAACATAGACTTAAACATTCACACTTGAGAGAGTCTGGGTGTGTGAGCCCCAGTCCTGGGTGTCCCTCAGGGCCTTCTTCTCTGCACGTGGACAGCTGAAGGAAGCCCAGGACCAATTCTATCTCTTCTTCCTGGAGGACCCTGGTCTTCATCACTTTTGTTCAGTCTTTTACAGATGGCCTTCATTTTCCTCCTGCTCTTCTTCCTGCCAGAAGAAGCTCATTTCTGTGGTTAGGGGTAAGTTCTCATATTTTTAATCTTTTTCTCATTGAAAGGTTGATTTTTTAGGCTTTTATTAATGAGACAGGTTGCCTTTTTAGCCTGAGCCCCAAGAGAAATTGGTCTACAGCTTGGCCTTTCCTGAAGGTACAGCCTTGATCCTAAGGCGTTAGGTACAGCCCCAACAGAGCCTGGGGTTTAGGAAAAGGCCCCAAGTCCCCATTCAGATTCTGACCAGCTGCCATCTCTGCCTCCACCCAGTCCCCTTCCGGCCTGAATGCTGGGTCTATAAGTCCTAGCTGGGGCACACCCGTGATGCTAGTCTAGGGGAGACAGAGTCCTGGAGGAAGAAACAGAAGAAAAGCTCCATATGGCTCGATGGGATATATGGCTATGGGATGAGGAATGACCCAAAAATACCCACCCACTGACCTGCTGTGGGGCTGCAGACTCAGCTCCTGACCTCCATGGGTCTCGGTCACCTCATCTGCACAATGGGCAGAAATGCATTCCTAGCACACAGAGGACACTCTTAAATGAAGGGGGATCTGAAGTGATAAGAAAGTAGATTTGGCCCAAGAGAAGGAGAAGCAGATTAGAGTTGCTGTAGAAGACCTGACTTGGACCTCCTTAGGTACAGCCAGGGTCTGCCTCTCTGGAAGTGGTCAGGACAGTCAGACAGGTGAGAAGCTCTGAAATCAGAATCATGGGCCAGTTGAAGTCTCTGCAGTGCTCTGTAGTGACCAGGCATGTGTGTCACAGGCCCTCTTTTGTTTATCCTCATCCCTACCCATGGGTAACCCCAGGATGAGCTCAGGGAGCTCACTGCCCCATTGGTTACTGTGAACATCTACAGTCATTAGAGTCATGTGTCATCTTCACAGCATCCCTTGGTTAGTACTAGTGTAATTTATTCAAACAGTGGCTCACATGTTCTGAAATGGTTTTGATAATGTGTCATTATTTATTATAGCCAGAGTTTATTCAACCACTCTTTTTGTAGATGGATAAGTGGTGTATGATTTAAGTTTTTGCGATCTTATACTAGCAATGGTGAACATTCTTTGACTTACAATAATACTCATATACAAATTCTATTTCTAGTAGCTAAAAACTAGAAACAACTCAAATACCTACCAATAGAAAAATACATAAGTAAATTGTGCTAGATTCACAGTATGGAATACCACATAGGTATGAGAAGGAATGAACTAAACCCCACACAGATAAAATGTTAAGTGAAAGGAACTAGATACAAAACAGGACATGCTATATGATTCACTTTATATATAGTTCAAAAGCTAACAAAACTGGTGTTTAGGCATACACACAAGCTGTGCTGAAACAGTTTTACAGAAAGCAAGGATTCTAGGGGCGCCTGGGTGGCTCAGTCGGTTGAGCGGCCGACTTCGGCTCAGGTCATGATCTCGCGGCCCGTGAGTTCGAGCCCCGCATCAGGCTCTGTGCTGACCGCTCAGAGCCTGGAGCCTGTTTCAGATTCTGTGTCTCCCTCTCTCTCTGACCCTCCCCCGTTCATGCTCTGTCTCTCTCTGTCTCAAAAATAAATAAACGTTAAAAAAAAATTTAAAAAAAAGAAAGCAAGGATTCTAACCTGCCTAGCAGGCAATTTTTATTTTAATTTTAATAAAAAAAATTTTTAATTTTTTATTTGTAACTACTAATCTATTTTTTTAAGTTTTTAATTCCAGTTAGTTAATACAGTGTTATATTAGTACAGTATATTAGGTGTACAATATAGTTATTCAACAATTCCCTTCAGGATGAGTGCAGTCCTTAATCCTCATCATCTATTTAACCCATTCCCCCATCCACCTCTGATAACCATCAGTTTGTTCTCTATAATTGAGAATCTGTTTCTTTTTTTAATTTAAATTAAGTTAGTTAACATATAGTGTAGAATTGGTTTCAGGAGTAGAATTCAGTGATTCATCACTTACATACAACGCCCAGTGCTCATCCCAGAAAGTGCCCTCCTTAATGCCCATCACCCATTTAGCCCATACCCCCACCTGCCACCCCGCCAGCGAATTCTGTCTGTGTTCCGTGTTTAAGAGTCTCTTCTGGCTTGCCTCCCTCTCTGTTTTTATCTTATTTTATATTTTCCTTCCCTTCCCCTATATTCATCTGTTTTGTTTCTTAAATTTGCCATATGAGTGAAATCATATATTTGTCTTTCTCTGACTGACTTATTTTGCATAGCATTATACTCTCTAGTTCCATCCATGTCATTGCAAATGGCAAAGATTTAATTCCTTTTGATGGCTGAGTAATAGTCCATTGTATATACCTACCACATCTTCTTTATCTATTCATCAAACGATGGACACTTGGGCTGCTTACTATAATTTGGCTACTGTAAATAATGCTGTTATAAACATAAGGGTGCATGTATCCCTTTGAATTAGTATTGTTGTATTCTTTGGGTAAATACCCAGTAGTGTGATTGCTGGATCATAAGGTAGTTCTATTTTTAACTTTTTCAGGAACCTCCATACTGATTTACAGAGTGGCTGCACCAGTTTGCATTCCCACTAACAGTGCAAAAGGGTTCTTTTTCTCCACATTCTCACCAACACCTGTTGTTTCTTGTGTCTTCGATTTTAGCCATTCTGACATGTGTGAAGTGATATCTCATTGTCATTTTCATTTGCATTTCCCTGATGGTAAGTGATGATGAACATCTTTTCATGTGTCTGTTGTATATCTATTCATGTTTTCTGCCCATTTTTAAATTGGATTATACGTGTTTTGGGTGTTGAGTTTTATAAGTTCCTTATGTATTTTGGATACTAACTCTTTTTTTAAAAAAAGTTTATTCATTTTTGAGAGAGAGCTTGCAGGCTGGGGAGGGGCAGAGAGAGAAAGAGAGACAGAGGATCCAAAGCAGGCTCCACACTGTCAGTGAGAGCCTGATGTGGGGCTCAAACTCATGAACAGTGAGTCATGACCTGAGCTGAAGTCGGACACTCAACTGACTGAGCCATCCAGGCACCCTGGATACTAACCTTTTATCAGACATGTCATTTGCAAACATTTTCTCCCATTCCGTAGGTTGCTTATAGTTTTATTGATTGCTTCCTTTGCTGTGCAGAAGGTTTTTATTCTGGTGAAATCCCCATAGTTCATTTTTGCTTTTGTTTCCCTTGCCTCAGGAGACATATCTAGAAAAAAGTTGCTATGGCTAATGTCAAAGAGGTTACTGCCTGTGTTCTCGTCCAGGATTTTTATGGTTTCAGGTCTCACATGTAGGTCTTTGATCCATTTTGAGTTTATTTTTGTGTATGGTGTAATAAAGTGGTTCAGTTTATTACTTTTGCAGGTTGCTGTCCAGTTTTCCCAACATCATTTGTTGAAAAGACTGTTCTTTTCCCATTGGGTATTCTTTCCTGCTTTGTCACAAGTTAATTGTCCATATAGTTGTACTACCATATTGTTTTGACTACTACTGATTTGTAATATAATTTGAAGTCTGGAATTGTGATACCTCTACTTTTGATTTTCTTTTTCAAGATTTGCTTTGGCTATTCAAGGTCTTTTGTTGTTCTGTATATATTTTAGGATTGCTTGTTTAGTTCTGTGAAAAATGCTGTTGGTATTTTGGTAGTGATTGTATTAAATCTGCAGATTGCTTTGGGTAGTATGGGCATTTTAACAATATTTGTTCTTCCAATCCATGACATGGAATGTTTTTCCATTTTTTTTGGTGTCATCTTCAATTTCTTTTATCAGTGTTTTATAGTTTTCAGAGTATTGGTCTTTCAACACTCTGGTTAAATCTATTCCTAGATATTTTATTGTTTTTGATGCAGTTGTAAATTGGATTGTTAATTTATCTTTCTGCTCTTTCATTGTTAGTGTATAGAAATGCAACAGATTTATGTACATTGATTTAGTATTCTGTAACTTTACTGAAGTAATTTATCAGTTCTAGTAAATTTTTGGTGGAGTCTTTCGAGTTTTCTATATATAGTATCATGTTATCTGCAAATAGTGAAAGTTTTACTTCTCTCTTACCAATTTGGATGCCATTTATTTCCTTTTCTTGTGTAAGTGAATGCCCAACACAGGGTAACCTCAGCAGTGGAACGTTTTAAAAATAAAATGAATAGATGAACTGTTCTATGGATATTAGTTAGCCTCTTTTATCAGCCACCCCTCTCATTGTCCGATGGGCTTCTGAACAAATTGGCCATGAGGCAGGGGACAAAGTTATGCATGGACTCAGTAAATGGCACCAACCCCCGGGTTATCAGCCAACTAGCTGGTGGCAGGTTGATTTTATTGGACCTCTTCCATCACGGAAGGGGAACATTTTGTTCTTACTAGAATAAACAAGTACTGTGGAGATTAATTTGCGTACAGTGCTTCTGCCAAAACTATCATCGGTGGACTTACATAATGCTTTATCTACCACTGTTGTATGCCAGGCAGCATGGTCTGATGAAGAAACTCATTTTGGTCATGGAATTCACTAGTCTTATCATGTTCCTCACTATTCAGAAACTGGTGGCTTGATAGAATGGTGGCATGTCCTTTTGAAGAATCTGTAATGGTGTCAGGTAGGTGGCAGCTAGGTAGGAGTGGGGCAAGCGTCTCCAAGGGGCTGTATATGCTCTGAATCAGTGTCTAATATATGCAGCGATTTTTCCCATAGCCAGGATTTGGGGTCCAGCGGTCAGAAGGTGGAAATGGAAGTTCCATATTCTTTCTTCTCCTCATGGATGTGTGACTTCCACAAGCCTGGCATTAATGGTATCTTTCAGATGTAACTAGGCTGTTTGAATCCTCACATGACCCGTACTGGGGATAGCAGAAGGAGTAAGGTTCGGTCTCAGGGCCTCATCCTCACAGATGAGTGCAATTTTAGGTGCCACGTTCAAGTCTGACCTGGGCTAAAATTTGTCTAAGCCTCTCACACATCCTACCCCTCGATATGTACTGGAAACTGAGCCACTCAGAGCTGCATCAGCTTGCCTAAACTCACAGATACAGTTACTAAGTGATGGAGCTGGGATTCTACTTCAGATACACCTTTCCTCAAAGCTAGAATTGGTGCAGACACATCTGTACTGTGAGGCCTTTTCTGGAGGAACAGGTGTAATTAACCAGAGCATTTTACCAACTGGTTGTGGTAACCATGCCAAAGTCATGTTTGATTCCATGACATACTCACTCTCGGAAGTCTGAAGTGCAGGAAAGCTTCAGGCACAGTTCTTTAACAAGGGAGGACATTATTATCCACAGAACAAGGTTTTTGTATAAAGGCTGAGCCCTGCTTTACTTCCCTTTTAATTCTATCCCTTGGAAAAGACTATAAAGCAGAACTAAGTAAGTAAAAAGTAAATAAATAACACTGGAGAAGATGAGAGATAAGTTACTGTGCTACATTTCTGGAAATTGGGAGGCCAGTTAGGGATATACATCAAGACGTCAGTGTAAACTCTGCATGATCCATACATTTTCTTTTTTAAATGCATTTTTTAGGTTTATTTATCTATTTTGAGAGACAGAGAGAGAGAGAGAGAGAGAGAGAGAGAACACATAAGTGGGGGTGGGGCAGAAACAGAGGGAGAGAGAGAGAATCCCAAGTAGGCTCCATGCTCCCCTCTGCATTGAGCCCAATGTGAGGCTCGATCTCATGACTGTGAGATCATGACCTGGGTCAAAATCAAGAGTCGAATGCTCAACTGACTAAGCCACCCAGGTGCCCCTGTTTTAAAATATTTTCTAGTCAAATGATTCAACAGATGTACAAAGGTTTCTGAACATAGGAATTTACCCTGGTTATATTTGAAATGGTGCACAATTGAAAATAACTGAAATAAACATCCATAAGGTTTGATTGAATGAAACAGACTAATTCCATTCATGGGTTAGTATACTTTTAAAACTCTATGCAGGCCTAGAAAGCTTTAGGCAACACTCACTAAATAAAGTTTGGCCCCTGTAGAGAAAAGTGTTAACATCAGAAAGAACACAAAGCCCCTGTGTTGTTTTCGGGTCAAGGTATCTTACACATGCCACTTGTGTTAGTCCAGAGCCTTCAAGGAGCAGATGTTAAAACAGAATTCAACGTGCAAGAAATTTATTAGGGGAAACAACTTTGAGAGAAAGTGGGCATTCGGAAGAAGCTGGGAGAGCCTTCGGAATAGGATTCTGGTTTGAACTCCAGTGAAGAAGAGAGAAGGAATAAAGGCTGGGTAGAAGCATCTTTGAGAAGTTCTCCTTTTTTTTTAAATGCTTATTTATTTTTGAGAGAGAGAGAGAGAGAGAGAGCGAGCATGAACGGGGGAGGTTCAGAGAGAGAGGGAGACATAGAATCTGAAGCAGGCTTCAGGCTCTGAGTTGTCAGTACAGAGCCTGATGTGGGGCTCGAACTCATGGACCTTGAGATAATGATCTGAGCTGAAGTTGGACGCCCAACTGACTGAGCCACCCAGGTGCCCCTCAATAAACAGGCTCTTAACTATAGAGAACACACTGATGGTAACCAATGATGGGGAGATGGGTGAACTAGGTGATAAGGATTAAAGAGTACACTTATGATGAGCACTGAGTCGTGTATAGAATTGATGAATCACTATACTGAAACTAATAGAACACCATATGTTAACTATACTGGAATTTACAAAAAGATTTATTGAGTTATAGAAGATATTTAAAAATTGCATGTATTTAGTGTATACATTTAGAAGAGTTTGTGCATGTGCATACACACATGATACCATCACCACAACAAAGATAGTAAACATATCCATCACATCCAAAAATTTTATTGTGTTCTCTTATGTGTGTGTGTGTGTGTGTGTGTGTGTGTATTTTGGATAAAAACCTTTGAGATCTATTCTGTGAACATAATTTATTTTATTTAATTTTTTTTTTTTTAATGTTTTTTATTTATTTTTGGGACAGAGAGAGACAGAGCATGAACGGGCGGGAGAGGGGCAGAGAGAGAGGGAGACACAGAATCGGAAACAGGCTCCAGGCTCCGAGCCATCAGCCCAGAGCCTGATGCGGGGCTCGAACTCACGGACCGCGAGATCGTGACCTGGCTGAAGTCGGACGCTTAACCGACTGCGCCACCCAGGCGCCCCTATTTTATTTAATTTTTAATACATTTTATTATTATTATTCTATTTGAGAGGGAGAGAGCATGTGCGTGCAAATGGGGGAGTGGGGCAGAGGGAGAGAAAGAAAGAAAGAAAGAAAGAAAGAAAGAAAGAAAGAAAGAAAGAAAGAAAGAAAGAAAGAAAGACAAACAGAGAGAATCTTAAGCAGGCTCCACACCCAGCATGGAGCCTGACATGGGGCTTGATCCCATGACCTGATATGAAATCAAGAGTTGGAAAGCTTAATCGACTGAGCAATCCGGGAGACCCCGAACATATTTTAAAGTACACAATACTGCATTGTTAACTATACATGCTTTGTTGCACAGAAGATCTCTAGAGCTTACTCATCTTGCATAACAGAAAGCTTATACATATTAAAAAACAATTCCCCATTTCCACCTTCCTTAGCTTCTGGTAACCATCATTCTATTTTCTGCCTCTATGAATTTGTCTATTTTCAATAGTTTATATAAGTGGAATCATGTGGTATTTGTCCTTCTGTGATTGGCTTATTTCACTTAGCATTATGTCCTAGGTTCATTCATGTTGTCACAAATGTCAAGGTTTCCTTCTTTTTTAACGGCTGGATAGTATCTCATTGTATGTACACATCATATTAAAATTTTTTTTAATGTTTATTTATTTTTGAGAGAGAGACAGAGTGCAAGTGGGGGGAGGGGCAGAGAGAGAGGGAGACACAGAATCTGAAGCAGGCTCTAGGCTCTGAAGTGTCAGCACAGAGCCCGACATGGGGCTCAAACTCACGAGCCTTCAAGCCATGAGATCATGACCTGAGCCAAAGTCGGAACCTCAACCAACTGAGCCACCCAGGCACGCCAGTACATCACATTTTCTTTATCCATTTATCTGTCAATGGACATTTGGGTTGTTTCTTATCTTTTAAAAAATGTTTTTAAGTTTATTCATTTGGAGAGAGAGAGAGAGAGAGAGAGAGAGAGAGAGCAACCAGGGGAGGGGCAGAGAGAGAGAGAGGGAGAGAGAGAATCCCAAGCAGACTCCGTGCTGTCAGCACAGGGCATGATGCGGGGCTTGAACTCAGGAACCATGAGATGGTGACCTGAGCTGAAACCAAGAGCTGGACGCTTAACTGACTGAGCCACTCAGGCACCCCTGGTTGTTTCCTATCTTGGCTCTTGTGAATAATGATGCAATGAACATGGGGTTTCTGGTATATCTTTGGGATTTTGATTTTATTCTTTTGGAAATATACTCTAAGATTGGTAGATCATACAGTAGTTCTGTTTCTAATTATTATGAAAAATCCACACTGTTTTCCATATGGCTGTGCCATGCTATATTCTGACCAAAGTGTATAAGAGTTCCAGTTTCACCACATCCTCCGCAACACCTGTTAAGTTTTTACTATTTTTTTGGAACTAGCTATCCAAACAGGTATGATATGATATTTCATTGGAACTCCTTAATGATTTCAGTAAAGTAGAAGGATATAAAATAAACATGCAGAAATCAGTTTCATTTGTATACACTAATAGAAACATTTGATAAGGAAATAAAGAAAACTTTATTATCTAAAACTATATTTATCCCATTCACACTAGCCTCAAAAAGAATAAAATACTTAGGAGTAAATTGAACCAAGGAGGTGAAAGACTGTATGGTGAAAACTGTACAATACTGACCAAAGAAATTCAAGGGACCAATGTGTTGACCTTGAGTAAGATATTGATCTTCTTTCATCCTTAGTTATCTCCTCAATCAAATGGGAATACCTGAGCGGATAGATACGTTTTTTAATAAAAAGGGGCCATTCTGATTGCAGTTGACCCTTGAACAACACGGGTTTGAACTATGCATGTCCACTTATATGCAGATTTTGGTGAAATAGTACAGTACTGTAAATGTATTTTCTCTTTCTCATGATTCTTTTTTTAAAAATGTTTACTTATT